>NC_068334.1:19230723-19536080 GCF_000147395.1 Oryza glaberrima | reverse complement strand
ATCAGTTTGGATCTTCCCCAGCTTGTGTTGATGCAAGCCTGAGTAGGGTTCATCCTAGATCAATGTTGAAGCCCTATTGCTCAGTTGCTCACATGAGAGAAAAGAATGGTAATGCTTGATCACTAGCTTGCTTACTAGGTCATTTATGTAAACAATATATTCATACGGCGATCAGTACTTGCATCTTATTCGACCAGTCAATTGTTGTTTTGGTTGATATAGTGAATACTTTTCCTTAGGATTTTGACCACAGGAGCAAAATAATTTTGTTCCCTAAATGCTGACAGCATTACTTTATGTGCTATGCAACTTGTTGAGATATTATGAAGCTTCTTTTGCGTTTATTTTCCTCTGATACTGCAGTAATAGTGAGTAAAGCACATAATACATCAAGGAATATGCTAGTACCATAATGTTAATTGGTTATATTTGACTATGTCCCTGAAGTTGCATGGTTGTAACTTGTGTAGGGTAGGCAGTAGCAGAATTCTTAACCCTGTTTGCTTTGTGATTTATACAATGCTGCAAATCCTGCGGAGTTGTCACAGTTAGTCCAGTGATGGTGATAAACAAGACCAGGAATGACACACATGTCCAATGGATGATATCATAAATTATAGCTGATCATGTTTATGATTTGTACTCCTAAAAATATGACATATGCCAGGTCTTAGAACCACTTATTTATATGATTTTCCACTCCTATAACTGTAACTTTCATTCCTGAATCCTGATAGAACCTGTGGTGTATGACCTCCAAATGGTCTACCCAATCAGTAGTTGGCAGCAAGCAGATGTGAAGGGGTTGGGCATGCTCTTTTCTGGTCCATCAGTTTAGGCTTTATATTTAAAGTGTTCTTCAGTTCCGTGTTTTTGGACTACCCTTCAGTTTATTCTTTTTTCGGGTCTCCTGTCTCTCCCTTCCTTGTTCTTGCTGAGTGCTGACACGAGACACAACTTGGTTCTCTTGCGGTTGTCCGTTTTGCTTGGTCCGTTGTTGTTTCTCTGTCTTAATACAAAGTTAAGCCAGGCTTTTGTGTGCTTCCTGTGTTTCAGAACTCCTCTTATTATCTCAAAAAAGAAAAACTCTTCTTATTGACTTCAGAGGGATTGGAACAATTTCAAGTTTGAAAGCATGATTCGCTGACATATGGACCTCAAACTTATGTCTGTGCAATGTTACCTGGCATCTCATTTTGTTAGCACTCGTAAACATGAAGTCTGGTTACCTGCAATTCTGAAGAACACTGTCTTATAACCTCTGACTTGTGTGCAGGTTTTCAAGTTTATTTTTTGACCTTTGGATGGTATTTGCAATGAGATTCAGTCATATTTCCTTATACATGTTTCCTTATTACTTGAAAGTTGAAACTAACTTTGAGAATGTTCAACCCTTCAAACACTTGCTCTACCTACTTGGTGTATTGATATTTGCATGTGTTCCCAAGAATGTTCAAGTGCTGCATCACTTTGTGCCAGGATGCCAGCTTAGCGAGTGCATATTTGCGATCTCAAGTCTGTCGATGACATACGCACATTATTCATTTTGGATGCCTACTGAATTTGTTCTGTAATCGCAAATACCGTACTCAATTTCAGGTTGCATCACTGGCTTTCAGGTGCTCTCTTTCTTCTGACATGTTGCTACTTGCTTGCAAATGGATCGCTGAATACCAACCGTCCATTCTGGATTCTGCCACTTGCAGTTCTTGCTGATAGCCTTGCAGTTCTTTCTCTGTGTAGCTCTTTTGTTGATGTCTGAATTCTGATGCTTCAAAAATTCAGAAATGCAGTAATAAACAGTAGTAGTAGCACTATTTATTTATTGACACCTGGAAGAGAGGTCCTGTGCCTCTCCAGTCACTGACATGTGGGCCCACTTTGCAGTCATTGACCACCCTACTGCTACGGAGGTCCACAGGCGGTCTATTGTGGGGTCCACCTGCAGTGGGTCAAACGGGCCTTCGCTAACTCCTAGCCGTCCTCTTCCCATCCAAACCTCCGCAGCAGAGCTCGCTGCCGCGGCGAACGCACACAATGCAACACCTCGCCCTCCTCCGTCCGCTCATCCATCCCTCTCCCCTTCCGGCCGCGAGTCCCCTCGCTGCGCGATGCCGCGGCGGCCGGGGCCGAGGCCGAGGCCGAGGCGTCCGCTGGAGATGCGCGACGGGGGGAGGCGCGGGCGGCGGCGAGGTTGAGGAGGGGGAGGGGGAGGGGAAGCGGGAGGCGGCGGCGTGGCTGAGCTCGGCGGTGGGGGAGAAGGTGGACGAGCTGCTGCTGCGCGAGGAGAACCGCGCGCTGGTGGAAGGGGTCGAGGCCGCCGAGCGGCGGGGGGAGCGGGCGCGCGCCGCGCTCGCCGACATCGAGCGCCAGGAGGCCGCCGCCCGCCTCGCCAGCGAGGAGGTCCGCCGCCTAGAGAGGCGCCGCGACGAGGTATGGTGACTGCTGCCCGCGTTCAACCTGTTTGATGCTTTGCCTGCTCTGCATTCGCCTCAATCAACGAGCAGAGTGCCTGCCCTAGCGAGTAGTGGGTCTCTCATGGCCTCATGGTGGAGAGCGACGTGGCCTCACCTAGCTATAGTGCTGTACAGTGTACACACGCGCGGTCCAATCCCCACCCCGACGCGGTGATGCACGCATCTGGTGGCCATAGACGTAGCATGAACCAGCAATATGGCACCACCAGGGTGTTGCGGTGCAATGGCGTGCTAGTATGGTTGTGGTTGTACTGTACTACTGTGTCGGTGTGGCCCTAGATGTTCTGTGACTGCCGCCTTTGTGTTTGAGTTAATGTGGCACCGACGAGCTTGAGGAATGCTCTTTAATTAGCCGAACAGTAGTACCTCACCACGGGTGCATGTGATTTACGAAATGTAAATATGTAATGCACGGAAACAGAAAATTGCGTATTGAAGACTATTGTCAGAGAATATGAAAAAGCTCCAGTTATTTTCTCCTATCTATATACTGCCTAACCTATTACTCCTTGAGCGTTTTCTACAAGCAGGCAAAAAATGCTATTTCTGAAAGCAAACCCTGATATGCATTGCACCGCCTTACATTGAACTGACTTTTCCATGCCATTTCGCTGGATTCGATTCTTTGAAATGCCTTTTGGATAGAAGTGCCAAGCACAATATCCCTACAGTCGATAAATTGTAGTTTATATATTCTTGCTTTGTCATGGCTTGTTATGCATATCCAGTTGGAGATGTACTGTAGAAATCAGCTCATTTGATCTATGCTGAACAGTTTGTTAGATTTAGAAAACTAGATGAATTTCCCCTACAAACGCTTAGCTGGATACTGAAACAAATATGAAATATCCTTATGTTTGAAGCTGGTCGCGTTAATATATCAATCTAGTACCTGAGGCTGAAAATAACTGTATTTGTACACTAATGTAGTCTGTAAAGGTGCAATATCTGTCCACAGTTTTGCTAATTCTATGCCATTATAATCTGACCTTAGCAAATCATCTGTGTAGTTTCCATCATTTTTTCTCTAGGATTTTTTTATTTTACAAATTAACAATTGAATATCTTGCCTTCTTAGCATATCAGATGCTTTGAATCCTTCCAACTGTTTATATTCTCCATTTCTGTATAGGAGATGGTTCCATGTCTTTTGAGAAAACATAAAGTACTAGCAGCATGTGTCAGATTCATGTGGTCCCATGACGATAAAGGCAGAATGATTATTAGTTGTGATATCAATTGTATGACAATTCATTTCTGTAATCATCAAATTATCTTTCCTTCAATATACATGGGAAGGACATGAATTATTTGTAGCTTGGTGTTTCCTATGTGCTATTTCCTCTTAATAATGTTGTTTACAATGCTGCATTACATAAACAAGATCACAGAGTCCCAACGTGAATTGCTACAAGCAAGAGAAATGATTGATGAAGCACAACGTTCCTTGTCTTCTAGTCTTCAGGATCAAAGCTTTGGAGATGTACCAAGTGGAGATATTGATGAAGATAGTGAAAGACTGGAATCTGTAAAAGCTGCAGCAGTTTCCTCTGTAGTTGGTGTTCTAGCTAGTTTACCCATATCTTTTTATGAAGCCCATGATTTTCCACAATTATTTGTTCAGTTGTCAGTTATTTTCATAAGTTGTGCTTTGTTTGGAGTAACATTCCGGTATGCCATTAGGAGAGATCTGGACAATGTCCAACTAAAAACAGGGGCTGCTGCTGCATTTGCTTTTGTAAGAGGTAAAACTCGATAATGCTATTTCATAAAACTTCTCAGCACATATTCAAGCACATTGTCATTTTGTTTATTTGAACTAAATTATTTGCAGGCCTTGCTATGGTGGAATCTGGGAGGCCCTTTGAGCTGAGCACTGATGCCTTAATATCACTTGCCCTTGATGGTGCAGTTAGTGTGGTTGAGAACATTTTGACATTTCTACCTGCTGCAATTGCACTGGACTATTGTTTTAAGATGAGATTTTTGAGTCCATTTCCTACAAGAAAACAGTAGTTCCTGCAAATAATCTGTAAGGTCCATAATGCCATTTGTTGGTCCAATGATTGTAGTAAATATACCATACTGCTTATGTCTTATATTCATCATGCCAAATACTCGTGGAATCAAAAAATCATGTTGTTTATCAAATAGTTGCTTTAATGTAACAGCTGGATCTTGTCCTGTTTCTCAGATATTCTGAGATCGATAACTCATAGCTCCACTATGTGCTTGAATAGACATCCTTCTTAAGTGCCCTACACTTTGCCAGGACTGAGGCATATGGACTTATCTGTTTGTGTTTCTCCTGTACTATTGATGTTCACTCCCAGGAATTTTTTATTTCCACTTGAATCAATGCTTTGGGCTATCTGTTTCATATCAGCTTTTGGTGAAATGCTGCAATCTGCGTAAACTGATATGTGCTTCATCAGTCCTTGCCCTTATGCAAAGAGAATTCTTTACTCTTCATGACCATCCATTCTTTCTACACAATAATCTATATTCTAATGTGCAAGCACAAGAAACATGGTACATATCTTTCTTTGGTATGTTGTATCTGTCATCTACATTGATTTATGCCTGCTGTACCTTGCTTGTCTATTAGTGTTCTTCCCTTTATTTCAGTATTGCTGTGAAGCAACTAGCTGCTGAACTGTGCTATAACCTGATACAGTATTATTCTGGTCATTCATAATGCGCCAAACCGGATGGAACTGGATGACATATCATTGCATCACAAATATGGGTCCGCTGGAAGGTCGGTACTGTTGAGAGGTGGATGCAGAGCATGTATTTCTGTTCTTGTGAGCCTCAGCTGTCATTCTTCATCCGTCAAGCCAGATGGAACTGGACACAGCTTGATCTGTTGAAGCTTTCGGTGTCATGAAGAAGATGAAGTGCACAGGTCTTTTTTGCATACTGAATGATGGTGGTGGGGGATTGTGCAGTGAAAGAGCTTCATGAACCATCATCTGGACAAGGTTACCTTCTCAATAGTCTATTTTTATTAGGTTATTGAGATGATTACATGATCAGCCCAGCATTATTTTGCTCATCCCCACTGGTTTGTTGGTGTTGGCTGGTGCTTTAGTTCTGGCACAAACAACTGCACGAGGTCTGTCATAGCAACATCTTTGGATACGTTGTATGTAGGGAGCTAATCAAGGATGAGAGAACTAATGAAAACCACTTCTATGTTTGCATCCTGTTATTATATCTAGAACATATTTTGTTCCAAAGCAGTCCGCTAGAATTTTCCAAGCTATTTCAGCCAGCTGTCTTTACTGATGTGTTGAATTGCTCGTCTGGATTTGCTTGCTTGAGTAAGAAAGAATGTAGTTTTGAACATCTTAGTTCCTAAACAATATTTTGAACATATTAGGAATATGTGATGAAGGTCTAGAAATCATTAACAAATTCTTGTGGTTCATTAGTCTAGGACGTAGGGATGGAGTGTCAAGCTTGTGATTCTGACTCAGTATCATCCAGTTGGCCTACAAAATTGATTCGAAGTAATCAAATGAGAAACTTTTATACAAATAAAACAGGATTGAACTAATGGTCTTTGGTGTAGACAACATGGTCTAATGATATAGGCATCTAAAAGTTTAAATATTAGTAAGCAGATACAGGGAACCTTCAACTGAACTTTTGCTACTACAGGATTAAATTGCATGCCTGTCCCTCTGCCAGCTAATAGTTACTCTGTACACCTGGAGTCACTACTTGCTGATGGCATTAGATACCATAATACATTGCTGTTAATTGCAAACATGCAGGCTACTGCCTGTTGCCAGCTGCTACTGGCCTATGAAATCGCAGCCCACTGTCAGTGACTAGTCTGCTATGGATAATGTGCAAGATCACTAGACACCAAGAGCAAATAAGCATGTTCAACTTACTGTTGAATGATAAACTTGGTGGTACAGGCCTGCAGTGCTCAAGAATCTTTAGAGCAAGAACAGATTGAGAATTCCATCTCTTTGGAAAGCTGGAATAATGACCATATTTGCACAGATGTCGAGTATCTCATAAAGTAATGGCTTTCAATTTAAGCCTGAGTCTTGATACTTGCTTAATCTGGAACAAATCTTGGCACTCGGTCTAATCATGTCTATATGGGAATGCACATACTCTTCCATGCTATTTGATATAAGTTTGCCCAATATTACACACCAATTTGACCTGATCCGTTCTGTCAGTGGGGCCCCAACTTGCACATGTAATAGGCCACATTTCGGTGGTTGGAATTTTTCTGAATCATTCCCTACCTGGTGTGATTAGTGACTGATGTTTGCTGACTTTGAACAGAATGTAGCATATGACTGTCGAAAGTGTGCTTATCTACCTTGGTGAAAGAATTTACTTCAGTGAGTCAGGCCAAGCCAGTTGCAACCAAAAGTCCATTCTTCTGTCTCCTGGACCATTCAATCATGAGACTAGTGTCTTTTTATAAAACCATGCCATGCATTTGAGGATCTGAGCTACTGTCTGGCTTTCTCTTCTGGTTTCATATTGGTTCTAGAGAGATGGCTCTAAAGGTACACAGTTAGTTCATGCTGATACACCATTTGTCCGTGTATAGTGTATGCTGTAAAGTACAGGTCTTTGCAGTTTCTGTCTCTCTTAAACAAGTGCGTTGGATTCAACTCACTGTTCTTATATCTAATGAGATTACTGGTGATTTATGTTTTTATGGCACTACCAGGTGTTCAATTGGCTGAATCGGAAGAAGCATTCTAATGTCGAGTATTGCACCATCAATGAGAACAAGGGTAAGGATACCAGGATATCTCTCTTTTATGTACCACATGTTTTGTTGTTCTCATGTTGTCAACTCTTGTTTCTTCTCTTCTATTTTTTTTCCTGATGGAGTAGCCATGGAAGAGAAGGAAGACTCTCTGCGTGCAAGTGTGACTGAGCAAGACACTGAGGCCCTGCTGCTCCGTGATGTGCTTATTAATGGTATACTTGCAATTGGCACGCTGGGCCACAATGTAAACTCACTCTGTCCTGAGTCCTGTATTGAACAAGATGAGCCCATCATCATGTGTGATGAGAAAGTGGAACAAGAGAAGTGCGAAGAAGAAAAGGCTGAGGCTAAACAGGACACACCAGTTACAGCACCAAGTGAACCGGCATCTGCTCTTGAGCCTGCCAAGATGCACTCATCATCGATGAAAGAAGACAACTTCATGTGCTTTGTGAAGGAGGAAATCCTAATGCATGGCATGGAAGTGGAAGATGTTCCTAACATCCAGGAACGACCACTTCTGATGTTAGAGAAGGTGGAGAAAGTGAGAACTACACTTGCCGATCTATTTGCTGCAGAAGCATTCTCATCAAGTGATGCAGAGGATAAGTGTTACCCGAAAATCGTCATTGTTGCTGGGGCATCCACTTCAAAGCCTACGTCGTGCATGGAGAAGATGCATCACAAGAAGCCAACAAAACCAACGTCAAAGCCGCTGAAGGCTACGAGAAAATTAAGTCGAGTATGGTTTTCTTCGTCTCTGCTTTATTTGTTAAGCCTTGTTACATTATATTTTACTAGTCTGGAATTTATAACACTTTGTTCCATGGTCAGTGCGCCACATCTTACACATATGTTTTACCATATAGCTACAACTGGAGTAAGCATTATGCATCTAGCCAGTCTTTAGTGGTAAATGATCACTGACCTGGAATGCACCTTTTTGGTTTTTGTCATCTGTAAAATAAGTAGGTCATGAGGAAGATGTTGGGGAAGAAGATCCACCCAGAGCAGCTCAATGGACGTAGCAATGCAGAGGGCCCTGTCACTGCATAATGCTAGGTTTGTGGACAAAAGTTTCCTTTCTCTATCTGGCAATTTATTACCTAGAGTTTTTTTAAAGCTGTCTGTTGAACTATACAGGGCTCAAGGCCCTTGTGTTTTGCATACGATTTTGTACCTTTCCAAATTTTCTTGATTTTTACTTGGATTCCATTGTTTGTAATAAAATTAGGTTAATATCTGAGGTAGTATTTGCATAGAATGGATACCTTCTACCAAAGTTATATTTGTTTGTGGGTCCTAGAGCTAGCATGACCCACGAATCACATTCAAGAATATAGTAATTCGTTTAGGCTACATTTCACTAGGAATAGAACATATGAATATTCTCAGGTTTAATAAGGCAGATGCAAAAAAGAACTGAATAGCACAGGAAAGTAATTTTTCCATTTCAAGCTTCTCACAGTCAAAAACAAGTAATGGTTCAAAAATTGAATATTCTATCACCTGTTGCCTCCATTTATGTGGAACTCACAAGAGGGTCTAAGTGCTGCTTGACCTGTATTTAAATAAAATGTTATCACCTATTGCCTCTGCTTATTATTGGGATCTCAAAACACAATCTATTACTGTGTATGCCTTGGCATTTTTTAAAATCTGAGCTGCCCCCTTATTCTTCACATTTTCTCAGAAAACCATATAAACTTTTAGATAAATGAAGCTTTTATTGATCTCAGACAATTACATCAAGTTGATAGAACCAAACTAAGAACACTTCTGGCCTCTGATAATGGAACTGCTGTTTGTTTAAGTAGAAAGAATGGTGTGTGTATTTTAACGGTTGGTGATTGGGAATTGGGATGCAGTGACCATGGAGACTGTGTTCTTCAGAATATTTTTAAGAAATAGTGTTTTCGGTGGATCCTATCATGGAACTGCCTATGGTGGAAAGAGCAATACGAGTTGAAACATATAGGGATTAGGAAGCATGGGTTCGGACTAAAATGCATTCGTTCCTGCCATGATGCAAAGCTTCATTCGAAGCAAAATGAGCACATGCCATGGTACGGTGGCGTGCAACGAGCACTGCAATTGCACACGACGTGCATGTTCTGAAAAAGGCCAGTGGACACTAGACATGCAGCTAATCCTCTTTTGATGAATTCTATCATGAAACCAATGGATTCGTTGAAAATCTGAACAAATTGATGGATTTGGTCCCAGCTGTAGAAAGGTTGGCAAACTCTTCTCGCTCCTGTATTATTGTAGGCTGGAGCTATGATGGACCAAATCATCAGAAGCAAATTTCACCATATATAAGCATCTACTTTTATCTTTTTCTCTATTTTAAAATGTGATCATAGTGAAGTTATATACATTCTATCTGCTTAACGCTCCACATTATCTAAAAAAATGCATCACACTCCATATTGGGAACACGTTGGTGGTTCTGAACCAAAGTCGATCTCTTGATGCCAATTTTTTTTTGAGCTGGTTGAGTAGTCGAACTGGGAACAATTACTGCTTGAGGCTACAAAATTTCTGGCCGACAATACGTCTTGATCAGGAACTGACTAAAGAAATTCCCTTTCACCTTTTGCAGGATTTGTTGGATCCATCCTCACGCTTCGGATTCCTTGCTCAAGAGAAACATCCATGCATATCGTCGACAGCGTTCGTTCAGTCCTCTTCCTTTTGTTGTTGTTGCTGTTGTTATTATTGTTATTGTTATTGCTGCCTATTCGCTCGCCAGTGATGAAGAATAGTCCTGCCTATATTTGCCTGTAGTACATTGTAAAGCTACAGTTGACGTGTCTTGTAAGACCCTTATTATTATTGTCCATACCACGACGTCTCATCATCGTGTTCCTGTCGAGATTAATAAACCTCTATCCTATCCGTTCTGCTACCTCTCCTACCCTTTAACTGTGTACTCGTTTACTAATCCACTCAATCCCTGTCTCGTCCATGGTCCATGGCTGGATTGGCTGCAGCAGCTGCAACTGCTGTGAATAAATAAATAAACTAGACGAGTGGTTGCAGTGGTGCTCTGCACCAAAGCAGTTCAGTGTTTATACAACAAAACAAGGCGAAACTGCCAAAGCAGCAGCTTAGCTAGCGGAATGGCAGCTGATGATTGTAAGCGTAAAGGTAAGCATCGGCGCGTGAAGCTCATACCCTCATGCTTGCTTGCTGCTGCTGCACGTTGCTGTTCCCGTCTCGCCATCGGTTCGATCTAGACGGGTCGACGGCGAGACGGGAGGCGATCGATTATCGATACCACCAGCAGCAATACTGGTGCTCTCCATCGGTGGGCGCCGTGTCGGACTTCGGTTGGTCGCCCTCATCATGCCGGATCTGAAACCTGACGCCCACGCCTTCTTCTTCCTCGTCTCCTCTTCTTCTTCTTTAGGGGGGCCTTCTTATGTCGGCCTAGTCTGACAGAGATGGAGAATTTCAGTTGAGATGCGCTTGATATTACAGTGATAACTGACAAGAGTATGTGATTTCAACCTTAAGATCGTGTTTAATTCTTAAGACGCTCACAATTTCTTCTTATTTATTTGACAACTAAGTTTCATGCGAAGTAGTTTAATTTTTGTTGTCTAACAAAGGCGGATAATTTCATATAACACGTTCTTGTAGTGATCAAAAGTTACCTCTTCTTGAAGGCGCAAAGGGGTGCAGCCGATGGCAGTGGAGGCTGGTAAGGAGTGAGAGGCGCGGCCGACGGCGGGAGGCCGGACTGCACGATAGACGTGTCCGGTGGTGGAGAAGGCCGACGTGGCGCGATGAGGCACAACCAGCAGTAAAGGTGGCGACCACGGTGTGAGGAGGAGCTGTCGGTGAGTGTGGCGCGGTCTTCGACGCACGAAGGCTAGCCGGCGGGGGGCGTTCCCACATGTCGGCAGAGGATGAGTGGTGGTGGAGCATCAGTGCGACAGCCGTGGACTCGCAGGTGATGAGCAACGGGTGAAAACCTAGCCCGGCCTTGGCCGGACCGACAACGATGGTTCTTTCCCCTCTCCTAAGGGCGTTGTCATGCCGTCTCGTCCTTCAAGGGTGGTTGCCGGGTAAAAACCCAGTCGTGGCTCCTTTGAGTTCCTGACGGACGGCGCGGCAGTTTTCCGTCGCTTCTATCCTTGGAGACGTCGTTTAGGCATCCTCTTGCTGAAACCACTCGAACGATTGGTGCAAGCACGCTCTAGATAGAGTTGGGCTTTGTGTTGGTTGTAAGGGCGTTTTTTGGCATTCCCGGCTGTGTTCCTTTATTGGCCTAGCGGCAATTGGTCCGTTGCTAGCTTTCTCCTGGACCTGTGTGTTGACGTTGTCTGTGTGTGTGGTGGTTTATTTTTGTCCTTTTTCCTGGTTACGACCTTTCAGGGTTATACTCTTGTAATTTTTTTCGCTTTATTAATAGAACTTTGCACCATCTCGTGCAAGTCGTTAAAAAAAAAGTTACCTCCTCATATTTCACGTGAAACAATTCAATTCTCGTAGCGATCGAAAGTTAGTTCCGTTGCAAACGGAGATTTGTGAGTTGTATGTTGAGTGCCGCACTGATCGACAGTCACTGCCACTAAACTGATTGATGATGGGGTGTCTTCTCAAATTCTGGGTGTTGTGCTCATAGCCTTTGCGACGCACTGATGATGGATTCTGTTTCTATGGTAACAGAGGGGTGACGATGATGCAGCACTGCTTTGTGCGCTTCCCAAAAGCAAAGATACACTCTGTCACGAAACAGATTAAAATCTCTTCATGTGTTATCTCTCTTATGTGCGAAATCTCTCCATGTTTATCTAATTTATGTGCCAGTAGTGCCTGAACGTTCATAGTTTTCGAGCAAACGGTTCAGAACTTCATATCGACTTCTCCTAAGAAATTGTTCAAAACTGTACTACGTTCTTCGCATACAGTAGAGTTGAGCTAAGTGTTAGTTGGGCTGCATATAAGCCCAATTACATCAAACAAATTGCTGGGCTGGGCCAATCTTAAATTGGAGCAGAAGAACATGAACCTAAGGTTGAATGCACGGATTATGGGGATTTTTCGTCTCTCTCTCTCCTCATTTGTCTTTTGATTTATCGACTACAGTTAAATTTAAATTTTAAAACTTAATTTTAGAGCTGATTTTGAGGGGTTTTTTTAATATATTTTTCTTGCCTTTGGCTTTTAGACCACGAATGATATAGATATAAAGTTCTGGCTATAAATTAGTTTTTGTGTTGCTTGACTTGCTTGCTTTGTTCATATTTCTACACTTCATCAGTCGTAACTCAGATGATCAGAGCCATACTAACCCCTTCAAACATATATCTTGAGTGAATTTTATATTATAAAGTACCTGAATTTTCCTCTTCCATTAGTACACATGTTGACCCGCCCATATAGAGTAAAAAAAATCATGAGCATATAAGGGATGAGGAAAGACTCAAAAAATATCGAAGGTTCGTCAAAGTCAAGGACTGGGGTCCAAACCGTTTAATCCTCTTTTTTTTTGGGAGACTGCTATACAGCAGAATCCCGTTTAGATGAGACAATACCGATTAGGTATCATGTTCTGATACCTCTGAGGTATCATGTTCTGGTATTAGTACCAGATTCTAGATGTTAATACCTGTTGATATCACCTGATACTTGTTGATATCATAGCGATACCTACCCGATATAAGGAGTCGAGCACCGAAGCGTCATCGCCGGTGGCCGTATCTTCTGCGTTGACCAGATCCTTCACTGTCACGCCTTACGCCGAAGCTCGTCACCGGCGGCCCTACTATTCACACCCCACGTCGGAGCTCGTTGCCAGCGGCCGCGTCCTCCTTTCACTGAGTAGGTCCTCTTCCCCGACACACGACGGAGGTCCTCACAAGCGGCCACCTCCTCCTCGCTGCTCAGCTTGTCGGGACAAGGGGATCCCGTCTCGCCGAAGCTCGTCGCCGATGGCCATGTCCTCCTCCCGCTGAGCAAGCCCTCTTCCTTGGCCCGCGTTGAAAGTCTTCGCAGGTGGCCACCTTCTCCTCGCTGCTCAGCTCGTCGGGACAAGGGGATCTCGTCCCGATAGGATCTCGGCATGTAGCATTTCCAAGTGCTAATTTTTTCCCTTATATTTACCTGAATTAAATTGATTCTTATAAAAAAAATCTACAGGATTATATAAAATCACTGTATTTCAAACGATGGCTGAAATTGAAAGCCTTTTTAAGAAATTCAAGGATCAAAATTGCCGTCCCGCGAAAATTGTAAATGCAATTACTTAGTTGAAAAATCCACAGCAATGTTGTGCTAAATATTCATTTCATTCTTGAACAAGAAGCCTATTATATTATTCTTGGAAGCTTTGGTATATTTACACTTTCTCGAGATCCCCGCATCCAAGCCGTCCATCTCGATCTGGACGGTACAGAAACGTGTCACGCCTCTCCATCCACCTGTCGCATCTACCATTAGCCCCCACCTCCTCCCCCCCTCTTATAACGCGTCGCCTTCCCTTCGCCATGTCCGTCTCCGCCGCCGTCGCCGCCGCCTCCACCTCCCGTACCCTCGTCCTCGCCCGCCGCCGCTCGCCGCCGGCGTCTAGGGTCGCGGCGACAAGCCGCGGGCGTCCGTTCTCCTCCGGCCCCCATCCCCTCGCCGTCTCTCCCGCCACCCGCGCCCCCGCCATGGCCACCGACGGCGCCGCCGCCGCCGCCGCGGCAGGGACGAAGAAGAAGGAGGTGCTCATCTTCGACGCCGAGGAGGACCTCGCGGTGTCCCTGGCGAAGTACACGGCGGAGCTGTCCGCGAAGCTCGCCGCCGAGAGGGGCGCCTTCACCGTCGTGCTCTCCGGCGGATCCCTCATCAAGAACATCAGGTGATTTTGATTGCTTGGACCCCAGAGATCGCGCGTTTCTTGGGTTGCTTCCTCTTCCTCCGGGTGTTCTCGGATCGCGTAAGGAATCTCTCGCCGTTTTGGTTGGTGGTGGCGCAGGAAGCTCGCGGAGCCACCGTACCTGGATTCGGTGGATTGGAGCAAGTGGCATGTGTTCTGGGTGGACGAGAGGGTGGTGCCCAAGGACCATGAGGATAGCAACTACAAGCTCGCCTTGGATGGGTTTCTCTCCAAGGTATTCCCTCGCGAGCTCTGGATTTCTTCTTTCCGAAACTGCTTGTCCTAGTCGTCGTTTCGGCCTGGATGCATGATCTGCTCGGGGCATGATCAGGCTATTTAGGGATCATAATATTTTTGTGGTTTAGAGTGATGGAAATTCATTCAGGAATAGAATTCTGGTAATGCTTGGGTTAACTGAAGATGAAAACAAAGAACCGTGATGAAGAACAGATTCAGGTTTTCAGACTTAGAGCATCTCCAATAGCCTCTTTATCCCACTCTCCAAGCCAAATGTTAGCAACTTTGGACAAAAAATACACTCCAACTTAGGGCCTGCTTGGCAACTTCGAAAAATTTTGCACCGGTAAAGATATTACACTTGTATTTTCGGGGTCCCGAAAATTCCCTTTTGGTTACGGAGGAAAAGTTTTTCCAGGCAAATGATGTTTGGGCAAAGAGCAATGGGTATATCACAATATTTCCATTACTGCAGCAATAGGTACCCATTCTGAAACATCTTTTTCTATAAACTGAAATTAAATAGAAAACCAACTGATTATAAAGAATTTTCATTACAAATCAGGAAGAACTGCAATCGATACTTGCAATTTATAAAAGAAATAAGAGGCAACAAATTTGAATGAGAAAACAATGATCTTGAGGAATTTCAATCTTGCCTGCTAAGATCTGAAATAACAAAGAAACTCAAAAGCTGACAAACCAGAACTCAATCTATCATCTTGTGAAAATAACACCAAGCTTCTCCTTCCAATCCCTCGGTGTGCACCGGGCGTAGCGCTGTGAAACGAGCTTGAGGCTGACCTTGCCCATCACCGGATAGGAGAGAAGCAGGGGGAACTGTTGCGCCAGCCTCCGAAGAGGGCTAGGTGAGGGTGCAGAGTGCTGCTAGAGCTAGAGGAAAGCCTGCTGGCCACTGGTAAGAAGCTGATCGAGCTAGAGGCGGCGGCCATGGGATAGAGGGAAGAGGAGCGCAGCACGAGCACAAGGAGAGGCGAAGCGGCGAGCCTGACTTCTATCATTTTATTTGTGTGGGCTGAGGAGGTGTTTCTGTTCTTCCGGGTGTAATGGGCATTTTCCGGCGGATTTTAATCCGATAACAGCCCATCCAAGCAGTCCTTTCCAGCCTGTCCAGTAAAAACTCATGGACCGGTATTTTACACCGGTTTTGAACCAAAAACCGGGCTTCCAAGCAGGCCCTTATGGGAAGCAGTTGATTGATATGTTTTCTGCAGTGTACTAGATCTGTAACAAAAACACTTGTGCTTCTCATCCAGTTTACAGAACCTCTACTGCTCTCTGTGAGTTATCGGCATAAGCATTTTGATTGACCAATGATGAAACGCTTTATTCGACTGTGGGCAGTGGGATTTTATAATCTGCTTGCCTGTATCCATGCTCAATTGTTTGAAATTGTGCCAACCATTTGAAATATACCGTGAAATGAACTATAGTGGTTTTTTGTGGATAATGGGTAATGAATCATTAGTATCCGCAACTATGAATATTTAGGGCATAAGTTGTTGAAGTGGTGATCCAAGATGCATTCTTGTGTCTACTTATTGCATTTTCATCAGTTTTCTGGTGTGCGTGTAAATTTCTTTGCTGTGTATTCAGAAGTACTCCTTAACTAGGTTCTTCCTTTCGAATTTCTAGGTCCCAATTCCTACTGGCCAAGTTTATGCTATAAATGATGCCTTGTCAGCTGAGGGAGCAGCGGATGACTATGAAACTTGCTTGAAGCAACTTGTCAAGAATGGTGTGATTGCAATGTCGCAATCGACTGGTTTTCCTAGGTTTGATGTCATGCTCCTGGGAATGGGCCCTGATGGCCATATTGCATCTCTTTTCCCAGGCCACCCTCTTGTTAATGAAAACAAGAAGTGGGTCACCTACATCAAGGATTCTCCAAAGCCACCACCTGAGAGAATTACGTTTACATTTCCTGTGATCAACTCATCTGCGTATGTCGCAATGGTGGTCACTGGAGCTGGGAAAGCTGGTGCAGTGCAGAAAGCACTTTCAGATAAGCAGACTTCGTCTGATTTGCTGCCTGTAGAAATGGCTGTACTTCAAGATGGGGAATTCACTTGGTTCACTGACAAGCCAGCAGTGTCAATGTTACAGAACAAATGAGGTCCATGCCTGGATATTATTTAAGCTTTCATCTTAAATAAAGATCCAGGGGCTAATCCCAGCCTGGATACTGTTTAAGCTTTCAATCCAAAGCTGGGTTGTAATGATCTTCAGTCTAAAAAAGGATCCAGGTGACTGCATAGTTGCATTCCTCTTTTATGCATCACTTGTAAGGAAAACATGAGCATGTATGTTGTATGTTGTTCAGAGTGATGTATCTGAGACACTCCTGGTTTCGGCTTAGTAAATAACCTTTCCTGGCCCTTGCTCAAGTGTCTATGTTTGTTAAATTTGCGCTGTTAATAAACCGGCGATCAACTTATCTACATATTTTGCAAATTCAGATAGAGAACTCATTTTGTGCATGTTATTCAAATGGTTTCAATTCAAGACACAATTCTTTTTGTTTACTGATTGAAGTGATGCCAATGCTGCTTGACAAAGTGAGGTAAACTGTGATACAAGCTTGGAGACCTGCATGATTCTGCATTATTCACTATTAAGAGGAGTCTTATTCAGAGTGTATTGCGAGTACCTTCAGTTTCCAGTTTAGTAAATCACCTCTTTTGGGCGTTGCATTGGAAATATTTAGATGTTCAGCTGCCACTTGTCAATACCTGTAATTGTTAGTTTATTGTGTATACTGTTCCATCCACAGACAATCCATATCTTTTTACTGCATTTGCACTTCAGAACGGCGCCAATTTCGCTCGCTTTCAGCTGCCTGTACATCGCAAGGGGCTAGTGATTATTCAATTTTTAGAGCCATGCATAGGTAGTGTACAGGTTGATCTGTAAGATTTATATTTTCAGGCAGTACTGCACGAGGATGAATTTACTTAGGCAGCAGCCTAAATGGCTGTACGTTCAAGGCAGGGAACTCAGAACTGATTAGCAACATGGCCTTTCTACCCAACATAAATCGCGCATTAGTTGTGCTGTCTGACACTGACCTCGGTACATTTCTGGCATCTAAATTTTCATAGACATTCACATTTTGGGCAATAATAGCATGTTGACCCGTTGAAAAATTATTTCACATATTTAACCGTAAGGAATTTTGGAGGAATTTCATAAGAATCGAACTACTCGTTAATAATATTTGACGTTAGGAGTACTAGTACTCTTAGCATATTTTGAAGTTGGGAGCACTAATTGTAATACTGGAAGTAGTGAATTTTATGAAAAATTCTATAAATTCCATACTCCTATGTTCCAAAGAAGCCTTAACCATATGATAATTGAACTTATTCCTAAGGCCGAGTTTAGTTCTAAAGTTTTTCTTCAAACTTCCAATTTTTTCATCACATCAAAACTGTCCTACACACACAAACTTTCAACTTTTCCATCACATCGTTCTAATTTCAACCAAACTTTCAATTTTTGCGTGAACTAAACACGCCCTAAAAGAAATTATAAATTCCATCCATTTCAAAGAAGCCTTAATTGGATAATTGAACACCACGTTTTCGACATGATTTGGCAGGCCAACCGTGGTGGACACATCCAGAGTGAATGCAGGGAGACGAGACGATGGACCATGGCTGCATTCCCCTCGTACTGCCACGGGCTCTCGGCCGGCCAAGCCAAGCCGCCGCACCGCCCATTTCGGCCATTTGCACCGGCATTTGCAGCCATGGTCCTCCATCCATCTGCAACGCACTCCAAAAATCCCAACAAACAAGCAGCAGCAACACATGATTCCATGAGCTGCTCCAGTGAAAGCTTCTGCTGCCACTCGATCTCCAGTTTGCAGCAAGATATTACTAATCCAGTACCTAACCTCTCACCCAGGTTCATGTGAGGTGTGACCCTATCTCCTCTCAAGACTCACATGAGCTTTGGAGCAAAAGAACATGGCCTAGAATCTAGGGCACTCTTAAAAATCTAACCTATTAGTTTCAAAAGAAAAAAAAAAATCTAACCTTGGCCATGTTAGAGGCTCATCATGGTGTGGCATGGAATTCTTTTTTTGTTCGGATAAATAAAACTGAAAGATTCAGAAGCCTGATCTTGGGGACACGTTGCTCGTCACTACATGAGGAGAGCTCCATCGTTGCTGCTGTTGGTTTCCCCACAAAACTACTCCGATTTGATTTGTATCCTTTTGCCGCCATCTTGAACTGCATGTTCAACTGTCTCATGTAAGATCATATTAAAATTCTTGGTGTTGCAACTTGCAAATTGTGACTTTGTGACTGAACTCATCTGTCCAAATTTTGTGTGTGATCGAATTAAGAAGGATACTGGATATATAGAGAATTGTTAATTAACATGTGGTAGCAGAAGAGATGATAGGATCTTTCATTTTTTTGCCGCAGCAATTGATAAAGAGAAGAGAAAGGTAAAGGTGTTCGTCAAAGGTGCGACCAGTGCAGAAAAAAATTTGGGGTGGTTATGATTGCCGGACAGACCTGACCGATCGATTTGCTTTTGTCTTAAGGTTTTGTGCTTTTTTTTGGGCCTGCTTTATTCTAACCATGCGTATTGAATTAAATCAAAATTTAGCTGGAGTATGTAATAACTTGAATACGAAATACATACGAACTTCTGAAGAAATTTGCAGCCATTACATGAGAAAACACGCGCGTTATTGTCATGTATGATTGCGTATGGTTGTTAATTTGGCTTGGCTGCATCCACAAAAGATTTTGATGACTCGTTCAATGAGTCGGTCCACGCGAAATATTCTCCAATTTTTTCTTCGTTTTTTTTCGAGCATATTTGATCCGTTGACAAGGTGAGGATTTCCATGATCTAAACGTGTCAGGTCACAAGTCAATCAGTGTTGATCACGCCCATGCCATTATATAGTTCACACGTACATTGACCTACCTGAAATTAGTGCAGGATTAGGTTAGAAAAAAAAGTTAATTAGTGGTTGGGATTTTCATGGGCTTCTTCTCCTGGATAAAACCGTGTGGATTTGGTCCACTCTGAATGGTTCATTCAAAATTTATCATTGCAAGTACACACCTTTTAGACAAACATTTAGACCTATTATAAGCCTACCAAATCTCGCATGAATTGAGTTAAAATACACTCAAGTAGATGCATATAAAAAAAATCAGAAAAACAAACACGCTATTAAAGTATGAACAAATTTTCAGGTCAACCAACCCAGTCTCCTTTTGTCCTTACAACCTAAGCTTAGTTATTCGGACAAACATAAAAATTGCCAAAGAAAGAGTTCAAGAATGTATCCCCACTTTGAATATTTTTTTAAAAATTAAAAAAAAAAATCAAAGAACTAACCGAATTCAAACCAAAGGTACATCGGTTCTATTCGTACCAAAAATTCCTTTGAAACTACTAGTATATGATTCTCATCCTCTACTTGTTTTGTTTATAAGCTGCAACTAATATCGAAACGTAACCTTAGAGTTGATTTAAGATTTTTTTCTTTTATTCTACTAAAGCTATTATCCAGTCTTAATAATCTCTATAATATAATTTTTACTATACAGACATAAAAAGTTTTACCTAAACTAATAACCTAATAACACTCCAATGGTTTATCAACCGACAAGAGCCCAAGGTTTACCAAACCGTTTGGATTGGGACTACTGTCACCTCACGATATAACGATTATCGTGAAAACCACGTGGTTACCACAAAGTATATCGTGGTTAAAAAACTGAAAATGTTATTTCACACGATAACCGCATGGTTCTATAGACATTTCGGGAGCCCAAAAGTTTCAGAACAGATCCACAAATGTGGTGGGCCCACACCGCCAGCCTCTCCCACTGACACCTAGGCCCCACAAGAAGGACAGGGCCGGTGGGTCCCACGTGGCAGGCCGGAACAAAGACCCGTTTAAACGCGCACGGCACCCACCCACTCCTCTCTCCCTCTTCTTGTGTGTGTGTGGGTGTGGCTTTATTGGCGTCACATGCGCCCTCTTTTCCTCTCTCTGTTTTTCTTCTTTTTCTCTCTCTATCTCTTCGCTTACGAGCTTAAAGAGACAACGAGTTAAAGCCGAGGAAGAAAAAAAAAACCAACCGATTTTTTTTAATTAACCGGCGCCTCCTCCTTGCGCGGCGTGCGTTCGCCGGCGGCGAGATCCTGCGGCGGCGGCGGAGGAGGAGGAGGAGGAGGGGGATGGAGTGGTGGGGGCCGGGGGAGTGGTGGCGCTGGTAGTGGCGGGGACGGGGAGTGGTTGGTTGGGTTTGGGGAGTTTGGTGGGTGAGAGAGGGGGAGAGGGAGAGGGGACATGAAGGCGCTGCGGCGATCCAGCACCTCGTCCTCCCCGTCGTCGTCGTCCTCGTCGCCGACGGCCGCGTCGTCCCCGCCGTCCTCGTCGTGGATCCACCTCCGGTCGCTGCTCGTCGCCGCGGCGTCGTCGTCTTCGTCGGCGTCGTCGGCGGCGGCGGCGGCGGGAAGCTCCGTGGCCATGGTGTCCGCTTCGGCGCCCGCCGCGTCGTCGTCTCCGTCGCCGTCGCCAGCGCCCGCCCCCGCGCCGTCCTCGCCGCACTCGGATCGGTGGGTTTTCTCCCTCTCCTTCGGATTGGTGAAAAGGAGGAGTAAAAATGACTCCTTTTTTAGTCCTTTCCTTTTGGGGGCGTCTTGATCTGCTTCCCGTGGAGTCTAGCCTCACATGTTCTGATCTAATTGGTGGTCTGGAGGCTGCTTAGGTGCTCATATTATGGTTTTTTTGTGCGCCTCAATCCAACCAAGTCTTTGGATTTCAGCTTAAGAGTGCAGTAAAACGTTAGAGTGACAGCCTGGCTTAATTGTGTGCCTAGCAATTCCTGCCTCGTGCAGGAAGGTTGCGGGGCCTGCAATCCAAACTGAGGACACCGGATTTTTAAGAGCGAATCGATTATGTGTTCAATCTGTTGACATGATAGTGGGGGAGATTCGGTTTGTTGATTCAGAGAGATCATGGATTCTGTTGCAGAGTGGTTTGCTTACTCTAAAGGTGCCTTCCGTCTAAGTTCTAGTGTGATAAGATTTTGTCATAGTTTAGTGGCAGTGTTAGTGCTGAATGCAGCTTGCACAATTGCCTCAAGATATGTTGATGATGTGATGCTGTTGGTGGTTTGAACAAGGGACAGCTTGCTGCTATCTTGAATTATGTGCTTTAGGTTGTTGGATGGCATGGTATTTAAGACCTTGGAGGTGATCCTGTCCCCTAAGGTAGCAAATTTAGTTTCTAAGAATAATAGGGGGGGGGGGGGGGTGCTTGATGTTTCCTTTTGGTTTGGGAGTGAAGCTGTGGCACTGTAAATGCTACCTAAAAGTTTGGATCTTCCATGAGTTGAACAATTTTGCTGACCTGAATAGGTATCACCGTAAATCACAAGAGTTTTTAGATGATACACCTCCAGTTTTCCTGTGATCTGCTCTTGTTCCGTAGTTATCTCTTGTCAAGTTTGCTTTCAACTTATTTGTTCACTGATCTAGGTATTATATTGAACTGCATGTTGACTATAACGATTCCTTTTTGTAGCCCAGGTCCTCAGATAACTCATAACTATGAATCATTGCCTAGAAAATCGTTTTATGTGGTCATCTTTTCTTAATCCAATTACCAAGTTCAATACCATCAATTTTTTTCACTAGCGTATGGTGTTAGGGACCCTGTTTCATCCACAGATTCCATAGTATTGTCTGATTTATGCCTCTTGATCGATGTATGTATTATTCAGCTATGTAGTTTTGTTTAGATAATGGATAAAATTGTATGGTTAGTTCAAAATATGGTAGACCATACTGCTTGATTAAGAATCAGTTCATGCTGCGCATAATGAATGTATCCTTGACGCTGCACAATTATGTTCTTAACAGCACTTTGAAACAATAACTAGGAGGAAGTTTTTCAGTATCACGTTTGTTTCGTAAACTAATTAATACCTTTATATCTGTCTATTTTATGAATTTGTGTTATATCCAACCTTTTCGTGTGCATACAAATTATATGTGAAGTTGGATTTATGAGGACTCAAAGCATTCCCTCTTCGGATGCTGTAGCTTAGAGAGTGTGTTAAAGATGGTACTATTAGTTAGTCTGTCAGTTGGTATGGCAGTGTTATCTTTTATTGATCCATATCTTCCTTGTTGCTCCACTTTCTAAAACTATTCTTTAATCTTCTTTCAGGGGTGGAATAAAGTCTCCATGGTCTCGAAGGAAAAGAAAACGAGTACTTTCTCGTCAACAATGGGAAGGTCTGTTTTCTGCTAATGGGAAACTTCGTGATCGAGGAAAGAAGTTTCTGAAGAAAGTTCGCAGCGGGGTAAGTTTGATTATCTATTTGTTTAGATGTCCTGCATATGTTTACAAGAATACTTGCCTATTGTTTTGTTTGTTCAAAGATTTAGACATATATAGTAGTGATATTGAAAGCATGTTCTGCATCTTACTCCGTACAGTCTAATTAATATACTGACCTTTTTTTTCTGTTGTGTCAGGGCATTGAACCAGGAATCAGGGCTGAAGTTTGGCCCTTCCTGCTAGGAGTGTGAGTTTTTTAATCTCTTCTATGCATCTAGTAATTCATAAGCTTTCGTTTCTTTGACCAAGTTTGAGGTCGCAACTACATACACGTAGACTTCCTATAGCACCTAATTGGTTATGTGACCACATGGAGTGTGCATGTTTTGTGTAGCTCTACGGGACGGCTCCGATTCATGGACTAGGGTCCTTCCTTACTGTTTCCCATAATGAAAAGGTTTAGGATTATCAGTTAGAGAAGATAGTTCTTCATGGCAATATAATACACCATTTTTAGTATTTGAATCCAGGATAATTAATACCTTCATACTACCTCTGTCCCAAAAAGACTTCATTTCTCAGTTCTTGTCCAGGTGCATAGCCAGAAATGAAGTCTTTGTGGGGCAGAGGTAGTAACATCTTTTCCAGTTTGGTTTTGGTTGATGTGATAAATTGTATGGTTGTTGTCATAAAGTCTGTTCGGATTGTTGTGTTGTGTTTAATGTATTCTGTCTTCAAACCAAGAGAGATTGACGCTGTCAATTCTTATGTGCAGCTATGATTTAAATAGCACAGAAGACGAAAGGAATACCATCAAAATCAAGAAAAGGTATTATATTCATTGCTCTGAAAGGCTGTTCAATTTAAGTAGGATTGAAACATTTTGCTCAATGTGCTGTGTTTCCATCAAGCTACACTAAAAGCCCAACCACTAATATGTAACATAGCAGAAGATCCCCAAGTAGTTTCAGAACATCAATATTGTTATTTTGCAATGGCCTAAAGAAAATGAGACTATGATATTCTAAATGCGACCAATATAATTTCTAATCTGATAAGAACTTGTTGATTGATGTGGCTTTTGGTTTAGGAAAGAGTATGAAAAGTTGAGGCGACAGTGCCAGCAAATTCTGAATTGTTACAAGGGCAATGGGCTGAAAGTAATAAATGAAAATAATGAGGAGTGTTCTGGTATAGAGTTTAGTGCTGAAGGATCAGAATCACCTTGTTTTGAAGATGTCAATATTGCAAGGGCTTCTGTGTCACATGAGGAACTGAAACCTGAATCCGGGCCTGAGCAACCAGATAACTCAATGTGTGCTGTTACAGAATGTATGGAAGAAGACACGGGTGAATTAATTTGTTTAGATCCTTGCATAGCAGAGTCAGAATCTTCTGATTCTGAATCATCTGATGAAGATGACCCTGGAAGGATATCGATGTCTGGTGAGGAAAATTGTGATCCAGATCCTAAATTTACCAGGACTACTTCATTCAAGGCAGACTTTTTTAAGTCTAGCAAGACTTCAGAGGATTTTGCCACGTGGCAACGCATTATAAGGTTGGATGCTATCCGAGCAAACACAGAATGGATTCTGTTCTCTCGCAACCAGGCCGAAATTTCTAGAGAGAGAGCTTTGCAGTGTGCAGAATCTGTTGGGTTAAGAGATTATGACCATTTAGATCCCAGTATGATTTATCATGCTGCTCGATTAGTGGGGCTTCTTGAAGCATATGCGGTCTATGATCCAGAAATCGGTTACTGTCAAGGTATGAGTGATCTTTTATCTCCAATAATTGCAGTGATGGAGGAGGACGATGAAGCATTTTGGTGCTTTGTGGGTTTCATGAGGAAAGCCAGGCACAACTTCAGGCTTGATGAGGTTGGAATAAGAAGGCAGTTGAAGATTGTCTCTCAGATTATCAAGCGAAAAGATTCGCACCTGTACAAGCACCTGCAGAAGCTGCAAGCTGAGGACTGCTTCTTTGTGTACAGAATGGTAGTGGTTCTCTTCAGGAGGGAGCTCACCTTTGAGCAGACCGTATGCCTTTGGGAGGTTATGTGGGCTGATCAGGCGGCGATTCGTGCTGGTATTGGGAGATCCACCTGGGCAAAAATAAGGTTGCGTGCTCCACCAACCGACGACTTGTTGCTTTATGCCATTGCGGCTTGCGTCCTCCAGAGGAGGAAGCTGATAATCGAGAAGTATAGTAGCATGGACGAGATATTGCGAGAATGCAATAGCATGGCTGGGCAACTGGACGTCTGGAGGCTACTCGACGACGCACACGACCTGGTTGTTAACTTCCACGACAAAATCTGATCTGAGGGATGCGTTTCTCTTTGTTCTTGCGGTAGAACAAATATAGACCTCGACATTTTTTTTTGGGGGGGGGGGGGGGGGGGGTTTCTTTGCTGCTTGCAGAAAAGTGTTATGTTCCCTGTAGCTCGTACCGGCATAGAACATTAGAACCCACTTCTAAGTATAGAGATTGTTGTAACTTAAAAAGAGCGAGGACTCGAGTGTTCCTCACACACGAAGATCAGCAATACTGCTTGATGTTACTGAGGCTCTGCAGACTACTACTATTCATTGTTTAACCTGTTATAGGCACGGACAGATTTTTCATTGAAAGGTATATCTGTGTATGCCTGTATGGTCTGTCATATTGTTTTCTCCAATAATTTGGGCTTCGTTTGGGATTTGGGAGAAGTTTCTTGTTCATGTGGGAATCAAATTGTATCGTCTGAAATCGATGCCTCTAAACATTTGGCTTCAAAACGCACCCTTCTGTTTCTTGTTTGATTGATACCTGGGACTTGGGAGCAGCATGGCAAGCGAATTCTAGCCTGACAATCGTAATCCTTTATGCAGGAAAATAAAGGCAACAAAACCAAGCAAATTTGAGTTGGCCGATGACGTATTTTGCTTTGAATCCTATTATTCTGGAGTGCTTTCAGCATGTTCAATTATATACTCTCTCTCTCTCTCTCTCTCTGATTTATATTATAAAATATTTTGATTTTTTTTCTAAGCCAACTTCTTTAATTTCAATTAAATTTGTAGAAAAATGTAGAACTACTTTTAGCACTAAACAGATAGTCTCATAATACCCTGCAAAAAATATAGTCTCAAAATACATTTAATATTAGATTTAGTGAAATTAATTTTTTGTTATAGATTTTGGTATGATTTTTTTCAAAAATATGGTTAAAGTCAAGAAAAATTGACATAGAAATGAAACAGGAGAGTACTTTTTTGAAAGCCCAAAACATGCATACAAAGTTCTTAAAACGAAACAGAAAGCAAAACATACTGGGGAATTGGGGATACCGGTTTCTATCACGAAACCAAGCTGGGGCAGTTCAATTATATACTTAAAAAGACATTTACCAGTTCTCCTTTTACTGTGATTAACAGAACGATTTTCAATATTACTATTAGACCTTGTTCGGTTTAGAGGGAGTTGAAGATGATTGGAGGGGATTGAGGGAGAACAATTTCACACCACAATAGGTGTGAAATAAATCATCTCCAATCCCTCCCTCACAGAGATTAAATGAACAAGGCCTTAGTGAGTAAAACTACAACGCTATGGAGAAGTACTACTCCGTAAATCAAGGATACAAATTAGTATATCATACATGGGTTAGTGTCAAAATTTGGCCAAGGTATCATACAAGTTATTTACTCCCCCGTCTTAATATAAGTATAACCTAGGATAAACGTGACATATCGTAGTGCTACGAATCTAGTATATGTTTCATCCACCATAGGTTGCACTTATATTGAGACGGAGAATAAAATTTAGTAATACTACTACTTCCTCTGTCCCATAAAGGCGATCGTTTTATACTCACAAAATATCCTATATAGATTATCATACCAGTTTTGTCGGATCATATAGTACTTGAATTATTCTTGTCCACTCGTTTGAATTAAATGCATGTGCGTATTCATTGTTATTTCTCAACCACTCAAACCACCTTTGATGAAGGAGGATAAATTGGAAATTTACACATGAGCTAATTTATCCTATAATCCTTAGAACATCAATCTTTCTGGGACAGGGAGAGTAATAGCTTATCTTACATTTCTTTTCTAAGAGTTTGATAAAACAAACTAGCTACTACTGTAGTAACCATCTCAAAACAAGCCCACAGCATTCTGCTAACAGTCTATCAGATATATATGGGTATCCCGTACACGTTTTGATTGTCTTCTTTCTGCCGCATGGTGGATTGCCCTGAGTGACAAGACAACGAACATATCAAATCGTAGTATGATGAAGCTCTCCATGTTGGGGTAGCCACAAGTTGTCGTAGGGCATAACTTTGTTGTCGGATTCATATTTCTAAACAACTTTCCAATGTGGCGTACAAAATTTCATGGCGTATTTTTTTTCTAAGTTACATGGAAATATGTAAAATATGCATGTACAATTCATTTTATTTTCTAACCTTTTAAATATAATTTTAAAATAAACTCCTCTTAAGCATATTTATAAATCTGAACCATTTGCCTACTGTAATGTTGAGATAGAATAACGTTGTTGCGTCACTTAAGAGACCAATGATATGGCAAATCATTGTTGTCATTCCATGCCATGAACAATAGTTCTATAGTATTTTTTTCACTTATTGATACTTTTTAAAACAAGTTATTTAAGAGTTTAGTTTTTAAAATATAAAGGAAATACTATCTCCATTTTTAAATAACTTGTAGCTGAACTATTCATGCTTAAACTTTAATCTCTCATTTTTTTTCTTAAAAAAATACAAATATTTAAGAAAATACTATATTATCGAAGTATATGTATATTGCATATATCTTAAACATAGGCATAAAACTTCTTCCATTTATTACAGTAAAAATAGGAAATGAAAATGTGATAGTCAACGCTAACAATTATTCGAAAATGGATCAGCAAGCAATACAATTCATTGCATCAGGGTTCGAAATTTTGTTTCAACATTTCGGCCCCCAGGAACGAAACTATAGCATCCGAAATTTTAATATATCCGTGAATTTAGCTAATTTTATTCAGATTATGACATGTGGGTCTAATGGTAAATCCTTAATTATCACTTGTATGGCAAATAGTTAAATATCTCAAAATTGAAATTATATCAGACCGAAATATACATTCCAAAATTTCTGAAATTTTGGATTTATCGTGAACCCTCTGCAAATGGCATACGTACGAAGGACGGAGCGCACACCGTCGATAGTGAGACCTCTCGACTGCCCACCGCTTTGCAAGTCTCGGCTTCTCCATCAAGCTCAAACGACCAAAGCGATCATATCGCGACACAGTCGAGTCACCCTGCACCTAAGCCTGCGCGCTACTGTAAGATCTCTCGATCTCATCTCATGCGTCAACTGATCGAGATCTGCAGCTAGCTACAGCTATAGCTTTAGCTATCGGTCGCCACCTCGTACGTCGTCTACCTCTAGCTACAGCTCCCATGGCTGACATGCGTGCACGACGGCGACGGCGAGATCGACAGCCGGCAAGCCACCGTGCGTCCGGGCTCCCTGCAGGTGAACTGTATGACAGGGAAGCCTATTACCCTATATATTCCTGAGCCTAGATATCCATTACAAATTATGAGGTTGTACATATCCATATTATTTCAAATCATACCATTTTTTTAAGTTGTTCAATATGTGTATCTATTTAGTTTCTTTTTTATCAAACTCTGATAAATATATAAGAAGTCCTGCCAAAACCTGGCAATATTGCTAAATTGTCAAAATTTTGTTATTGTCAAATTTTGATAAAGTTTATTTTGGGTACAATCTGAACATACCATATATTTCAAAACATCCAAATATAGTATGAGATAAAGATAAAAATATGTAAATTACACTAGTTGAATCTTAAGGTCCGTTTGGTAGAACTCCAATTCCTAAATTTAACTCCAAAAGTTAGGTATGTAGTAAAGTTATGGAATAGTCTAAACCTAGCTCCACTACTATTTTAGATGGAACTAAAATTGTTTGGTTGGGCCCCAACTTCAAGAGAGATGAAGATAAAGCCAGAACTGCACCAACATGCTCTTAGGCAAGAAAATTCTGGCTATGCCTTCAAACATGTTATAGCAACAACATCCAGCTGCTGCCATGCATGTCTAAGTTAGCTACACCATACGTTTCAAATTATTTATAGTTATCATTTTAATTTATCCTAAATCAAATATATTTATAACCATTAATTTTTATTTGTGTGATTCAATAACATGTGAATTATACGCATAAAAGTATTTCTCATGGTGAATTTAAAAATATAAATCTTATGGTGTAAAACTATATGAGTTTACAGAAAATGTTATTCAAAGAGATTAAAATGCTTGAATTGGGATAATCCTAAAGCGATAAGTAATTTAAAATGTGGGAGTAATTAACTGTCTAGACAGACACAAGCATGGTGGAGATGATGAGTGATTCGATCACTTGCGCAATCGGCACCAGCAGGTGGGTTGGATCGATGGTTCGTTCAACTTCAAATCAGAGGTTCGGTTCAGAAGATACGGTAGTATCACCTATCTGCTTCTCTGATAAGTGGATTGGCATGCATGGTGAGCTAATGTCTACTAATACTTTAAATTTGAAAGATTGGGCTTATTCGTTTCAAAGGAATTGCAAAGGAAAAGCATAGGAATAGGAATAGGTTTTTAACTACCATTCGTTTCATAGGAATGCACCATAGAAAAACTATGGGAAAGTTTTCCATTCCTCCATTTTTAAAGGAAAAGCATAGGATAAAATAATCCACTCCAACCTAATGTTTGCATTCCTTTGGTTGGCTTGCTCAACAACATAGTAAAAATTCCTGTGTTTCTCAATCCATAGGTTTGCACATGTATTCCTATAGTATTCCTACGTTTTTCCTATTCCTACGTTTTGAAAATCCTGTGAACCGAATGAGCCCTGAGTGAATTGTTGCTGCGGCTGATCTACTTAATTATAAGGACAAATTGAATATTTTAACAAATAAACTTAATAAATAACTTAAAATAAGTACATGATCCAAACAATACGATAAATTTTTTTTATAAAAAAATATATCTTTTAAAGCATGAAACAAATCATTCGTTTCATCAATCTGATAAACATTTCGAAAAGAAACATTCATCTTGCTGAATGCTGATGAGCTATATCATTGCTTCAACTGGCACTACACAGTGGCTACACACCTACATACCCACTGGCCTGGTCGATCAATCTGCATTTGCACGTGTGGGGATTGAACTGCATTTGAGGTTGCAAACTTGCAATGGGGGACAGAGAGATCAGAAGTGTCTCACCACTGGAGTCTCTTCTCGTGTGTGTGCGCTTCAATTCTCTGATCATTTGAGCCAGAAACCCTTTTGTGCATCACCCCCTGGTAGTGATATGCCAGTGCACAGCTATATACAGCACTGCAAAAGTGCAGTAGGAACAAAGCTTAGCTGAGGCTTTAGTAGAGTGGAGAAAGTAATATTTGCAGGTGGTGACCAAGCATTAGCTTGGGTTTCGATTATTCTCTGTCTGTTTCCACCTTGCATCGTGCGACAGCAACATATGTTCCGAGTGGAAACACTAGTACTCCTGGATTGTAACGAGATAGGGGGCTTTGCCCATGCGCTGAGCTGACGAGTCACCAGAAAAATGTCTTCTCTTGTTTGGATTGCAACGAATTTTCCCATTTTCTATAAAAACCAGCACCGATATAGACCTCAATAGCCACACGCGAAAAAAATACCATGGAAATCTAATCGTTATGAAGATACTAACATATAATATTTGTTACTGAGGTTAACGTAAAATCAGTGTTCGCCTAGACCATATAGTTTAGACGGTCTAGACCCTAAACGATGGGTTAACTTGGAATTAGACCGTTCGACTGTCTAGTCAGTCAAAACCAATTTGAACACTATCTAGACCACATAATTAGACAATATATAGACAAGTGTAAACTGTAAACCTGTCGTTTTAGACTATAGCCTAGGCAATGGGCCAATGCATTTTTTGTGTGGCAGGAGTTGAAACTTCGAGCCCAATCCAAAGTGCATATGGTTTAAGGTTTTGACCTCATTCCAAACCCTTCTCCTCTACTCTAAGCCAGTCACTGCAATTAACTTACGTCGTCTCTTCTCTGCTATTCGTCATTGTGGACCTTGCTGCATATTTGTCCGGCCCATGGCTTTACTCGAGTGGTTGTACCTATATAAAGCTGCTAGTTCTTCAATATTTATGGAACATGTTAAGTGTACAAAAAAAATGACGATAATATAGTGTACGGCATATCATCTAGACTAGCTAGACTCTATACCATGGGTCACTGTCCGTCTAGCGTTTAGCGTCTAGGTGAATACTGGGTAAAACATACATCCCTGAGACACTAATTGCAAGCACTCTTTCCCAATCTGACATAATTACAGTGTATCAAGGTATCAACAAATCTCAATCGCTTGAACCACTTGCCAATTGTTCCCTTGCATATGTTACTGTCCCCATGCAGTTATATTGTGTTTGTATCTCTATTAAGGGAGAGTTTAGGATAAGAGTCTGACTATATTTTTTTATCTTGCATATGTTATGACTCTAAGTCCTACTTCCTTTGTCTCAAAATATAAGTATCTAGCTTGTTTTTGGAGAGATTAAGGATTATGGTGCAAGGTAAAAATTTATTATATTCTAAGGCTAGGTAGTTTGGTTTGATATAGATTGCTAGGGGTAGGGTGAAAAAGTAAGTGAAAAAAAAATCACCTTTTACAATTCTAGGTAGCTACTCCCTCCGCTCCTATTTGATCTTCATAGAAGTTTTTTTCATCAAAGATGAGAATGGCTTAACTTCCATGCATTTCATTTAATATGAGTATGTTTTCTTGTGTTTCTATGTTGTCCTGGATAGCTGGTAGCCCCAGTGTAGTTGTTTACTATGGTTCTGCCCTTTTGGGCCTTTTTTCACTTTTAGTGCAGCAAGGTTCTCTTGTCTGCTTTTCATGTATGCACTTATGTTGTCTCTTGGGCTTGGTTTCCAAGCTGGGTAATGAAAGACTTACCTGTTGTAAAAAAAGTGGTAGAGAATAATCAAGAAACATATAGACTTAAACTTCCTCATATGCACAAGGAAAGAGTGCTTAAGGGCAATCCCAACCTAGAAATCATATAGTGATTTCCATACTTACCTTATCATATAGACACTATATATAGAAACTATGTACCCAATAAGTAGTTTCTTCAAAATATATTTGTCGACGGGGGATACCCGCGGATCGTATTTGGAGGGTATTGGGGTATGTTGGTACGAGGATCTAAACGATACGACATCAAGCATACAAGAAGAAAAGGATTATACTAGTTCAGACCCCTCGTAAGGTAATAGCGCTAATCCAGTTTATATAAGATTATGGAAGAAACCATAGAGTACAGAAGAGAACGACTGAACTCCGAGATTACTGACGAGATCCTTGTCGAGAGGGGTTCAACGAGATCTATCGGCGAGTAGGCTTCAAGTCCTCCGGATTGCGTCTATGGTGGCAAGTGTCTTGCACTAAGATTTGATACCCTGTATCCCTTAGGGGGTTTGTATTTATACCATAGATCACCTTAGTCTCTAAGTAGAACTCGGAGACAACGGACCCCGTACGACCAAACTATATCCTAATCTTCTCCGAGTAGGACTCTGTTACTTTCCATTTCACAAATACTATTTCCTTGATTTATACAGATCATTTTCGTGTACTTATGGATATACCGTATCCGTATGTCTCATGACCCTAAGGATAGAGGGTATGTCTTATCCATAACCCTGACAATATTCTTGTCCAATCACCTTTATTCTCTCTCCTCATCCTCCTATCCCCTTGTTCTTTTTTTTATGTAGAACTAGTTTGTTGCATAAAAATGGTTTCTTTATCTTTTTTCCCTCTCTACTCATTAACTCTTTTGCCACCTTATTTTTTTTCTTATGTGACAATATATTTAATGATGAGTAAATTGCACCCACGGTGCATCAACTTAGCAGGTGGGTGCAATTTGGTGCAAGAACTTGAGAAATGAGCGTTCTAGTGCAACAACTTAGCAGATAAGTGCAATTTAGTATAAGAACTTCATAAGTGATCGCATAAATACAACAACTTGCAAGATATGTATTATTTTGATACAATAAGTTAAGAAGTTATTCGACAACTTAATTATTTGGAGCACATTTTTACACATATTAGATTTTTAAGTACTTATTTTGATAATATACTAGCATGGGTTTGTATATAAGTATATTTATATTTTTATTCTAATAACTAATAACTGAAAGTCAATTAAACTGGATGTAGAAATTATTATATTTCGGTTGAGATTTGGGAAGGTGAAGAAAACAAAAATTCTTGAAGGTAATTGGATGTGCAGTATAATTCTTAAAAGATTAAATTCAATATTGTAAGATAATATCCGTAGGATTGCTATGTAACTGATATCGTGAAAAAAAAAACTCACCTAGCATATGCTTAGCTAAGTTGATGTACCAAAATACTAAATTGTCAAGTTCTTTTACTAGAACATACCCACTTGTTAAGCTGTTGCACTCGAATGTTTAATTCTCAAGTTCTTGTACTGTATCACAGCCACCCGCTAAGTTGTTGTACCATGGGTGTAATTTACTCTTTAATGCTATAGAAATTAGCTCAGGTGGAGGGTTGGGACCGTTCTAATTAATTACCCCCATTTCATGCAAACTTAATTTGCATGTATAGACAATAATACTGCACGTCAAATGAAGATGTCAGTGTTATGTGACGATCAGTTTGAAATTTCTGAATTTTTTTTATGTGATGATTAATATGGCATGGAGGGAGTATACCAGGGACATTTAAACTCTAAAGTAGCTATATTTTTGGATGGTTGAGTACTTTGTAACCGCCTTTGTGTATATATTTGGCACTAAATTAAATTAGTTTCTGTCAAATTCTTATGGGACCTCTCCTGCGCTTCCGACAGAATCTTACTGTGAAATTAATTTCTACAAAAAAGAAAAATTGTTTGCTCCAAACAAACTCCTCACAGTGTAGCTGACCTCACTCGATTACATTGCACTGTCAGAAGGTTGCACTTGTGACTTGACAGAATACTAGTGTCCGAACTCCAAACACCAAACGGATAGGCTTGTCGACGATGCTTTCCACTGAAATGATCGGAGGATTAGATTTAGATACATGATAGAAAAGAAAAAAAAATGAAACCGATAGGAACGCCCGTGTAAAACAGAATATTGAAAAACACAATAATTCTATATAAATATGCATTTGAATGGAACATAGGAAAAATTAAGAATTTTAGAGGATTTTACGCTGTTAATGTTGTGCGAACGTTGTACTAATTTTTTCAATAAAATTAATGGTCAAACATTATGCGAAAAGTAAGGGATGAAAAGAAAATCAAGAGCTCTGAGTGAATTCTTCTTTTCCTCTGGAATAGACAGGAAAGGAAACTTTCTTTATGCTTTCCTTCGATTTTCCTTTGTGCCATTAATTACGTTGATCCAAACGATGTTACAGTGGTTAAATACATAGGAAAGCAAATCCTTGGTTTTCTTTGCTTTTGCTCCAATTCAAAATTGGCCTAAATGTGAGAACTTCTACCGCTAATCTTACACCATACAATTCAAAATTTATACTTTGGATAAATTGGAAAACTTCTGAAATTTTGAACTCGATAAGTGACCAATTTACGCCAGTGAAATTTCAGTTTAAAAATACACTGTAACTGTTTGTTTTTAGTGCTGCATTTTCAGTGGCAAGTGTGTACTGCATGCACTGAACATAGTACAGGAAAGCGTGTGTGTGTGACACTCGATGGCTCGACATGGACGTCGAGACCTAATAACGATAGCAACAGCTGTTATGTTGGTGTTCCATCATTTCAGTCGCTTCTCAACCATCTTCTTCAAGAGTTTTCCTAGCTTTTCTTTACTTTCAGAGAAAAGTGTGCTGTCTCGCGTTTGCTGTTTCTGAGTGTTGTGTTTATATCTGCCCTTTTTTAGTGACTATTAGAATATGATTACACAACTTGCTTTTTATGCAGGTCATTTTTTTCTCGTAGTTGATAGACCAAACCGTATGTTTAACAAATGGTTCTGTTTATAAAGAGAGCTGCTAGAGCATGGGATATCGTCCGAACATGATACTTTATGAAGGTTGACGTAGTTTCATGTATCCGCTCCTACTCGTAGTCTAGCATAATCCTACCCTCACTCCACGCACTCACGCCCCGCACCTTGAGCCAACAGTGGCTACGTTGGCAATTAGGGATGCAAGTGGGGCGGGCAAGCGGGTTTTTTAGCCTGCTTATCTCACTTTTAGTTCATTTTTTCTTCTAAATTTTGTAATATCATGTGAGAAATAAACTAGCAAGCGGGTTTTTATGCGGGTAGCGGAACTACCCACTTGCATCCCTATTGGCAATGACGCTCGTCACGACAACAACAACAGGGAGCAAGGGTTGAGCCGAGGGGAAGGGAGAAGAGGAGAGGAGGTGCTAGTGACAGTTTGATAGACTTGATACCCCGTAGGTATCAGCTGTGATACCATGGGTACCAGATAAGGATAATGCACCGCAACTGCACAAAATACCGGCAAGGAGCACGATGGCCTCACCTCCAAGTCCAACAACTTCATTGGCCTCTCCCTTGCATCACCATCGACAATGCGCTGATTGGCATCTTTCTCGATGTCATTCCTTCTTCCTGGTCGCCCCCTTTCGCCATGGAAGCCAGATTAGATGGATGCCGTTATGCCTCAAAGCATGAACTGGAGGAGGCCACGAGAATGATGCTGGCAACCGCCCTTGTTATTGACGTGCACTCGGCCGGATCCAGTAGGTGGGAAGGGTCTAGCCTATAATCCGGCTTCATTGGCCTGCTCCACCATCGCTAAGCATTTCTACGAAGTAGTTGTCTACGGCTAGAAGGAAGGAGGAGCATAGGAGGAGGAGGGGAAAATACAGGAGGGGGCGGAGGAGGATGGAGCGAGGGAAGAGGAAAGGATAAGTATCTCATTAATTTATCTTGCACAAACACCGTCCTGTAGATTTTCTTATTCATAAAAGGTCTAAAGATAATAATAACCCTTTGGAGATGGTTTATAGTAGTATTAGAATTAATTTCGACTTCATCTTTCCTAATCCATATATCGTATTTATTTCTATCTGTACTACCATCTCATCTACTTATAGTAAAATGTATGTTTCTTTACTAGTAATAAAACTCACAATTGAATGATTGAGATCACTTCTGCTGGTGATAATACTGCAGTGAAATACTACTCCCTCTGTCCCATAATATAAGTGATTTTGAGTTTTTGTTTGCACCGTTTGACCACTTGTTTTATTCAAAAAATTTTGGAATTATTTTTTTTGACTTACTTTATTATCCAAAGTACTTTAAGCATAACTTTTTATTTTTTATATTTGCATAAATTTTTTGAATAAGACGAGTGGTCAAACAGTACAAGTAAAAACTCAAAATCATATCATGGGACAGAGGGAGGAGTACAGACCATCGTAAGGTGCTCTATCCTTTGTTGTGAAGCCATGTTGTTCCTGCGTGATCATGATGCATCTTTTGGGCAAAATCGAAACAGCTGCATACTAATGATGATATATATGTAAATTGTGTAGCTTAGCTGGGGGCCTGCATAAATCAATCTGAGTCGTTATAAGCTACACAATCAATCAGTCCGGCTGCTTAACTGTCTAATCTGACCACAAACTTGGACTGAGATACAGCAAGTGGACACAGATCGTCTGACAACAGCAAAATTGCTGCACTATGATTGATTTGGTGAGTTTAATCTCTGTTCTAAAAGCTTGAGCAATCCCTTTCCAGAATTAATTATGGATTTATGGGTCTGTGACTCAGTCGATCAGAACCTCTGCGTATACATTATACACTTGCTGAAAGCCTAAAACCCTTCTAATCAGAGTTGTTAAAGAATCCTGAGCATGCACTAGGTGCTCTCTCATCAATAATATGCTGTACTTATCATGTGATTTTCCTACCAATTAATAGTGCTTCCTGTCTTGGTGATGTAGTAGCATGCATGATGCATGAGTGAAAAGTAAACTGACTTGAGTAATTGGTTGCAACAATTTTAACTACTGCTGCATAGCAAAAACTACATATCATATGCTTGACATGATCCTTATCTGTTCCTGTGTAACATTTGGCCATTTCAACCCCACATTTCAGTGACAAATAAACACTGACTGCTATATTAAGGATTATGGATAGACTGCGATTGCGCGGCAATTCGATCGGCTGGATTTTATCATGAAAGAAACCAAAAATGAAGCAAAGACAGTGATACATTCTGCCGATCGACTTAAACTGAACCTCCTACTAGAAAACATCATGCGTCGGATTCACAGATCGGTCTCTACCCAAGATGCCAGTTTCAGTTTTGTAGCTTAGCGCCTCAACTTGTGCCTCGAGAGAAAAGCGACCCGCTAGTGAACTTGGCAACTTTCGGCAGTGAAATTGGGAGATAAGAGAGGCACGCGCTTGGGTAGGAATGGATGCCAAGTTGTTGTCCTCAGATTTCATGGCAGGTAGCGCGGTTACAAGAAGCTATCTGCCAAGAGCCCCAAACGGTTGCCATCTTCAGAGAAAGAAGCTGGGAATAATTCAGAGTTCAGACCAGTTGTAATAAGTGGCTGGTTAGCTAGTTTACAGTCTGAACTCTGAAGGAATAAAATCTAGTGTTCAGGTCTTCAGGATATGCTTGGATCTAGTCATGCTTCAGATTGTCGGATGCTTTTGTTAACTCCTGAATTTTATGGTTGAGATGTTTTGTCAGGGATTGTTCTTGGTCCTTCCTTTGTGAGCCAAATCAGTTACAGTTCAGCTTAGCATTGCAAAGAAATGGAGATTTCGAGTCTTGGCAGTAAAATAGATGTACAATTCCATACCATTGAGACTAATTTACAGAGCAAGCCGAGGGTAATATTTAGCAAGAGAACAGTACAAAACAAAAATATCACACTCAGTCACCTCATTTCGCCAGCATACACACCCTTGTGGCCTTTGTGCCGGTGCAGGCTGACCAGGCGTCCAAAAAGCATCAGCACTTCACATCCTATATATGTAGTGGCAGGAGCATCTAAAGCATATGCTACAACTACTCCCTCGTCCCTCCATCCAAAAAAAAAACTCAACAATATGACCCCTTAGTCCAGATTCGTTGTCTTAGAAGGGGTCACATTCCCTCCTATGTTAAATTTTTTTTTTAGGACGGAGGGAGTACAAGGTACCATCAAGTAGTCTTTGTAAAGAGCATCTCTGATGACGTAGCTTGGACACGTCATCACACCACACGCCGAGGCCACGCTGTCACCGCCAGCGGGGTGGCCATCTCGCACGACAGCCTTAGCAACTCCGACAAGTCGACGCCGTGTGCCGGGTCGGGCGAGGGGAGGAGGGTGAACTCGTGCAACAGCGTGGCAAGCCAGAATGCCACCGTGGCCATGGCGAGGCTCTTCCCGGGGCAGCTCCGCCGACCCGATCCGAACGGCGCGAGCCTGAGATCCGAACCCATTACACTGAACTCCGCCGCCTTCCCGATGAACCGCTCGGGCCGAAACTCCATCGGCTCGGCCCACACGTCGGGGTCGTGTGCTATGGCCCACATGTTCACCATCGCGGTGGTGCCAGCGGGGATCAGGTACCCGTCCACGTGTACGTCCGACGTGGCCAGGCGGGCCCATGAGAGGAGTGGGCCCGGTGGGTGCAGCCTCAGCGTCTCCTTGATGACGGCGTGGAGGTAGACGAGTGAGGCCGTGTCGGACTCGGTCACGTCCCGGTCCAGCCCAACCACCCGGCCCAGCTCGTCGTGCACCCGAGCCTGCACGTCCTGGTGCAGCACGAGCCGGGCTAAGACCCACTCGATCAGCACGGCCACCGTGTCCGTCCCGCGAAACACCATCTCCTGCACACGTATCAGAAAACCGATGAGAAAACATGCAGAGGTAGTCGCCGGCGAGAAAGGTTGGGTTCTTCGGTGACGTGACGCACCCAGAGAACGGCGACCATGTCGGAGTCGGCGAGCTTGTCGCTGCCCTGCAGGGAGAGCAAGACGTCGGTGAAGTCGATGGCGGCTGCGACGGGAGCAGATGAGCGGTGCTCGTCGATGATGCGGGTGACGAAGCGGTTGACGCGGGGGACGAGGCGGGAGCAGCGGGCGCGGGTGCTCTGCAGGTCGAAGCGGGCGAGCCATGGGAGGTGGTCGGACCAGTTGAGCTGGCCGAGCAGGTCGTAGCCTTCGTCGACGAGGGCCCTCAGCTCCCGGACCTCGTCGCTCTCCTTGCCGGGGTCCAGCTGCAGCTCGTACCGCCGGCCGAACACCGACCACATCACGTTGTGGAGCGACGCGCGGCGCAGGACGCGGCGGACCTCGACGACGGCGCCGGCGGCGGAATCGCCGCTCCGGCTCCGCTGCTGCAGCTTGATGGCGCGGACCATCTGGCGCGCGATGACCGCGCGCTGGGGCGCGGACGCCGCGACCTGCCACGGGGAGAAGAGGTGCGTGGACGCCACCCGCCGCAGCGCGCGCCAGTACGCGCCGTGGGGCGCGAACCCGATGGCGCGGTGGAACAGCAGCCCGTACGCGGACTCCTTCACGGGGCGGTCGGCGAACGCCGCGCCGTGCAGGATCTCCCTCGCCACGTCCGGGTGCGCCGCCACGACCACCCGCGTCTCCCCGAGCGACAGCGCCATCAGCCGCCCCGCCCCCGCCGCCTCCGCCGCCGCGGCGAGCTTCCGGTGCGCCAGCCCGGTCATGAGCCACATGCTGCCGATCACCGGCAGCCCCCTCAGCCCAGGAACAGCCGCCACACCGCACGGCGACCCCCGACGCCGCCGCCGCGTCCACCACCACCTCCCCCACGCCGGCCCTCCGGGGAAGGACCAGTGCAGCAGACATGTAACCAGACCAGCGACGGCGCAAACCACGACGAACCCAAGAAGCCGGTGAGGCTGGCCGTCGCCATCGCCGGAGCATTTAGCCGCCAAGGAGAGGTAGAGCAGCCAGCTGCCAGTGTCCTCCGGAGTCGCCATGACTATTGTTGACTCGACTGTCTAGAGACGTACGACTCTCGTTCGTTAGCTCAACGCTTCGGCTTGACACAGGCGGAATGACGGACGAGGCGCCGGCTTTTATAGGCGCGGGAAAGTCGTCAACGGCGCGCGACGCGAGCGACGGTATACAGCTTAACGCGTAGTAGTACTACTAGCTGTTTTCATTTCAACGGCGATTCGGCAGATGAAAAGACGAGATATTTTGGGTGGCGAACTGGGCATAATAGTAGTACTATTATATGCAGTGACACGTAAAGCAGTAGAAGAGTAGAATTCACGTAGAGGATTCTCAACCGGACGAACTGGCGAGGATGCATGGCACAAGCTGGTGAAAGTTTTGAGGGGGTGAAACGGCGCGCGCGAGAGTGGGGGGGCACGCGTAAGGACGGGGGAGAGAGGGAAGCGGCGGTGACACGTACACGAACGGTGGTGGTGGGGGTGCGGGAGAAGGGGCAGGGGGGCGAGGCGGCGTGGGGTGCACGTGATTACCATGCACGGATGCGCCGGTTGGCAGCGAGGCGTGCGCGCCCATGCAGGTGCAGAGGCTAGCGTCGCGTCGGCCTGTGTAATTGTCTACGATCGGAATACTAGGTAGGCGCAGAGCATGGTGCTCGCGCCGCGGGGCGCGGCTGGTCGGCTCGGCGCGCGCTCGCCCACAGCTAGCCCGGCCACGCGCCGTCGCTGCGTCGCTCACGCGGGGCTCGTGCGCGTGCGGGCGTGGGCGCGCGCATGATGCTGCTCACCAACCAATGCAACGGCATCGGCGGATCGACCTCTTCCTCCGTATCCCTTGTTTAATTTGTCGCTCGTTCGATCGTGTGCTTCATGAAGTCCTCTGGCAAATGCCGCAACGGCGCTGTTTGGAGAGTTTTGAGATTTTTAAAAGCAGCTAGTAGTAGTATTTGGGGTCTGTTTGGCACAGCTCTAGCTCCAGCTCCACCCCTCCGAGAGGGGTGGAGCTGGAGCTCAGCTAAATAGTTTCAGCTCCACCAAAACTGGGAGTGGAGTTGGGTGGAGCTCTCACAAAATATACTGGAGTTGTGGAGTTAGGTTTATGCAGCTCCATAACTCCACTCCAGACTCAACTCCTGGAGTTATATTTATGAGTTGGAGCTGTACCAAACATGCCCTTGGTACAGCTCCAACTCCTAAATTTATCCAGAAGTTGGATTTGGAGTGGAGTCGTAGAGCACCCTAAACACAACTCCACATTTCTAGTTTATTTTGTGAGAACGCTTCACCCAGCTTCGCTCCTATTTTAGGTGGAGCTAGAACTGTTTGGCTGAGCTCTAAAACTAGAGTTGAAGCCGTGCCAAACATACCCTAGGGCCTTGTAAAGCTCCAACTTCTAAATTTAACTACAGGAGTTGGGTCTCGAGTGAAGTTGTTGAGCTGTCTAAACCTAGCTCCACCTCTCTAGTTTATTTTGTGAGAGAACTCCACCCAGTTCTACTCCCATTTTAGGTGGAGCTAAAACTGTTTGATTGAACTCCAGCTTCAGGAGAGATCACTACTAGAAAAATCATTTTTTTCAGGCGACCAAAAATCATTTTCGCAGGCGCCCGTCACCCATATACAAATTTTCGCAGGTGGCCTAGTCACCCGCCTGCGAAAATCCTCTGGACAAAAAAAAAATCGCCGCCACCCCCCACCCGTCCTCCTACCCACCTTCGGCCGATCTAGGGTTAGGGTTTTGGGAGGAAGAGGGAGAGGAAGGGGAAGCACAGCCACTACAGGGCCGCTGCCGCCACCGCCGCCCTCCCCTGGCCGGATCCGGGAGGGGAGGGGAGCCGCGCCGCCGCCGCCCCGCGTCGTGGAGGGGAGGGGAAAGGGGAGGGTGCGTGTAACGTCCCGCCTCTCCCAAGCTGGGCCTCCGAAAAAGAAGTTGTAACTTGTTGATATGAGTATTCTATTAAAACTATTAAGCCCTAGGGCGGGATGTTACATCCTCACCCTCTTAAGACACCGACGTCCTCGTCGGTCAACCCCAGGCTAGGAACGTCCCCTCTTGGCTACGTCAGTGCATCCAGTGCCAGCGCATGTGCCATGCTGTGTGACCACTCCGGGTCCACACCAGCCATGCGCCCTATGCCTGCGCAACTGCGACACACGCGCTCGTGTAACCGCGAGAGTCGGCTCTGATACCACTTGTAACGTAGGTCCGTGCATCCAGTGCCAGCGCATGTGCCATGCTGTGTGACCACTCTGAGTTCACACCAGCCATGCGCCCCATGCCTGCGCAACTGCGACACACGTGCCCGTGTAACCGTGAGAGTCGGCTCTGATACCACTTGTAACGTACGTCCATGCATCCAGTGCCAGCGCATGTGCCATGCTATGTGGCCACTCCGAGTCCACACCAGCCATGAGCCCCATGCCTGCGCAACTGCGACACACGCGTCCGTGTAACCGCGAGAGTCGGCTCTGATACCACTTGTAACGTCCCGCCTCTTCCAGGTCGGGTCCGCTTACATCTGCCAGCTTTCATAGGTCATAGACTACCCTCACAAACCAACACAAGTTCAGAGTTCTTTCGAGATCGGCTTCCAGAAAAGAAGTTATAACTTGTTGATATGAATATTCTATTAATCCTATTAAGCCCTAGGCCGGGATATTACAGCGCGGGAGAGGAATGAAGGAGAATGAGGACTTTGAAAAAAATAGGCCCTATAGGTTGGCTCTATTTATATTCCAAGTCTATTTTCGCAGGCGGACAACGAGCTTCACCCTGGTTTGCATTTCTGTAGACGGCTATTTGGCTCCGAGGGTCATATCCTCCTGCGAAAATAAATACCTAACGTCGGTAAAAGTGTTTTTTTTTCTAGTAGAGGATGGAGGTGGAGGTGGAGCTGGAATTGTGCCAAACAGGAATTGGAGGATTCATTGTTAAGAGATGAGTAGTTAGCGGGTGAGAAGTTTTTCCGTTTCTAGTTTTTAGTTCAATTTTTAAATACTATAGCTATTGATTTTCGAAATCCATAGGAAAATCCAGGTTGTCTGAGGAGCTGAAGATTGTGAAAGTCTACGCAAGTTCTTCCGTGTGCATAGCTGCAGCTAGACATCTTCAGATCATGATCAGATATACGGATCAGGTTATCAGGGCAGGGGCAGGGAGTCCCAGCTGATGCAACATAATGTCATTCTATATATTAGTACCGCGTCACGCATTTAGCGACACCATTAAACAAACTTTGTGATTACTCCTACTAAATAAATATCGAATGGCTAGAAATGTCACCAACTCACCATGCCAAATATCACTACAGTGCTGGGAGACATATATCCATGCCATGAGGATATTCCCTTGTTTTGTACTTATCACTTTAAAAGTGATAAAAATTAAAATATTAACAAGATAGACTTCACAAATATGTAAATTTAAATTTAACTTAGACAATTATAAAAAATAATAAATATCGTTGCGAATGGTACGCACTGTTCACATTCAAATTTATTGTTTTTTTATTTCTATTTGTATATATTGATTTTAAATTGGTACGTTTGTGACATGAAATATCTTATATTAATATATAATGTCATTTTTTAAAAAAAATTAATAACAATTTAGGTGCATATAGCGAAGTGAGTGTAACTCAACTGGCTAGGTTTCTTGTTGTGGAACTAGCTTATCTGGTTTAAATTATAGATTTGACATGGCTGCTCGTGTTGACAGCTAATTATTCTTTCCGTGGTAGGCAACGTACCCATCGATAGTGAGGCGTCCGTGTCGACTTTATCAATATCAAGATATGTTGGATAAGTTTTTTGAAGGCCCTCATAGGTTCATAGGGTGAATATGCGCGTATTGTAAGTATCTGTGTTTATGCTATGTTTCTAAAAAATATTAAATGCATGTAAAAATAAGAGGATATTGGCTTAAGGTATGAAAAAAGTTTCCTCAAATAATGCAAGGTTGATGCATAAAACAACTCGATCCAAGTCAGGTACTTAAGTGTGCACCTATCATGCATGTCCGTCCCATGGATACGAACATATGCAAGTTATTTACTCCCTCCGTCCCATAATATAAGGTATTTTACGTTTCTGTTTGCACTGTTTGACCATTCGTCTTATTCAAAAAATTTAGGAATTATTATTTATTTTTTTTATTTACTTTATTATCTAAAATACTTTAAGCATAACTTTTCGTTTTTTATATTTGCACAAATTTTTTGAATAAGACGAGTGGTCAAACATTGTAAGAAAAACTTAAAATCTCTTATATTATGGGATGGAAGGAGTAGTAAATACTAAGATTAACACACACTAGTAGTCCAATTTTAAATTTGTTTAGATTACCCCCTCGAGGATATGATTGCCTAAATGGATGAATTTCTGTTCATTAGGATCAGTTCCCTACGAATATTTATATTATTCTACAAAATTTGAACTAAAAAGAATACTGGGGGGTCAGTATCGTCTTGCCTTTGGGATGAAAGGCAAGGTTCGCCGTTGTTCCATCCAGACCATCCGTACTTCAATGAACGGTAGCATGGTTTAGCACCTCAAAGATGATTAACAGCTAATTAATTAATATAATATTTTCTATATATTAGTCCAATTAATTAACAAGATCGGTTCTGTCTATTAATTTTCTTATGATAAAATACTCTTGTACAATAAAGACAGATTAGTTTTTTCAAAATAAATGTTTAATTTTTGGGAGGATTTTAGCATTAGAATTGCTAGATGTTTCATACGGACGTGGCATAATTATTTTACTACTGTATAAATAAAGGATTTTTCTTGTCCTGAGATTGTTTGCTTCTTGATTTTATCTTATTTTTTGAGTTGGTTCCAAAAGGCAAGGCAGGTATTAGTTGTATTTGATTTACCGCTGGAGATCATTTCCTTGATTTTTTTTTAAGAGAGAACAACTCTATTAGTTAATTAGCTGCTAATTAGTCACTAAAAGGGTGCTAACTGCTAAACTATGGAACCGTTGATTGCCGTATGGATGTCCTGGATGGAACCAACGGCAAACTTTGCCTTTGGTCCCAAATGCAGAGGATACGAACCCGGGGAGGGGGAATTGCAGTCGCGTGTTAATTAGATTATTGTTGCATACATATATGGTTCAGGAAAACTATACGTCACATTTTGTACTAGTACCAAATTAAGAATAATAGTAGAGATCAACATGCTTTGTCGCTGGACTTGTTTTAATTAGCTCATGATTTCGATCGTAAGGGTGACGAGTTTGTGAGGCAAGCACTCAGCACTGTCATAACATTCTTCTGCTGCTTTTGTGTGATATCTTTTCAGTTATGGTGCAGCATGAACAGAACAGGCAAAGTGCCCAGCAAGGTAATTATCAGATCGTTATGTGGTCAGTGGTATTCGCAGCTTCATTAATTCTTGGAAAGATAGAACTTTCAAGTACACATATAGTATCACACACCAAACAGCTGGGACAAATAGGGGGTTACTCAGGCTGTAGTCAGGCATTCATTTCTACTCCGTTTTTACCAGTTCTTGGCTTCTTGCAATCGATCGATCGACAATACATGTGAGTATGTGACGCAGTGACATGCTCTCAGACAAGAGCTGCTTCAACCAATATAGATAATATCTGATCTGTTGCTAGCTAGATTCTGTTAGTCTCCTGTGGACGCCAAAGGCTTGCTTTGTTACTATACTAATTAGTATGTATAGCTGATTAGTTAATTTCCCTATGCACCCCTAATTGTACCATTATGTCCATTTCTTAAAAACACATGAAAATGACTCGTGGCAAGTCAACTAGGTGACTCACTTACTCAATAACATAATGTGCTCTTGCCTGACTACATGTTTAACTGAAATAATTAAGCAACGTTCTTCAGTTATATGTGGTCAAGAGAGGGACATGCAAAATACAGAACAGGTTTCGCGAAAAAAAAAATGCAGAACGGGTGAACAACACCTCCAAGGCTTGTGGATATGGATGGACCAACTCTATTTTAATCTGAAGAGGAGTGACTAAATCAAGATTCTTCCTTAGATATGCTCTTTCCGTTCCTGCCATCTTGCTTGATCGACACTGATTGCTTCCATTGCAGGAAAACATCCATGTTTACCATAAACAAATCAGGTGTTAAGCTATAAACTAGAATCAATTATTGCATCGATGAGCTGTGAGTGGCTAATCTTGTATGGTACAGTAAGTTTGATCTGAAAATTCTGCATTCTCTGTCTATGTCAAGCACAAGCTAGTTTTCATCATTGTATATTATTCTAGCTCGAGGGATGAGAGCATGATTAAATATATCTGAAGTTCTGAATCCTACTAGTGCATACGAGGGACGAAAAGAACAGTGCGGTTTTTTAAGACGCTTACAATTAGATAAGTGTTTGAGTCCTTATCGATTCCTATTGTTTTTTCTTTGCGTTCTACTCACAACGCATCAATATTTTACGAGCATATATAATATAGCGACTGTTCTGTTCATATTAGCAAGAAACAGCAACCAATATTGGATGACAGCATGAGTGATGCCTTCCTCAAAAGAAACTAAAAGGAGCATGAGTGATGATGATCCATCAGCTGATTAATTCCGGGGAGTAAGTTAATTAAGTTTTTTGATTTGGATCATCAGCTCTCTCTTTTCACATACCTGGCAAATCCTGATGCTAACCTTGTATTGTACTCCTTCCATCCACAAATAATATAACCATTTCTAGGTTATCTACCAGAGGTTAAGATCTATTACAAGAAAAGATTTTGGTACTCCTCATTAAATGACACTAGACATAATTTTCATAAATTTCACATCATCATGAAACTAGTACTACTAGACACTACTATTTCAATGCAAGCACCACTATTCCATACTTAAATTTAATGCTACTTATCTCACATGATGTCTTAGATGTTGTGTAGAAATCATGTCTCATGCAAGACATGGTTTCTTTCTCTTTCCTTATTTATTCACTTGCCACATCATTTTTCATCCTAGGTGACAGTTTATTTAATGATATGGACACCATCCTAGTCATTGGATTGAGAATGGTAGGTCATTCCCAACCCATGACACTAGACATAGTTTCCATAAACTCCACATCATCAAGAAACTAGTGCTAGACACTACTCTTCCAATGCAAACACAACTATTCCATACTTTAATTTAATGCTACTTATCCCACATGATGTCTTAAATGTTGTGTAGAAACCATATCTCATGCAAGACATGGTTTCCTTCTCTTTCCTCATTTATTCACTTGTCACATCATTTTTCATTTTAGGTGGCAACTTATTTAATGCTATAGACACCATCCTAGTCATTGGGTTGGGCTCATTAACTGTGCAGTTGGACCACCCCTACTAATCAAGCTCGTACTCGCTCCATCCGGACCTCCAGCATTTAAAATTTACATATTTGCTACATATCATTCGATAAAAATTTAGAAATAAAATCATATAGATTTTGGACCATCCGATCCGCACTAAATTTTTGTGGCTAAGCTTTTTATCCTCCGACTTCAGTGAGCTCCCCCTCTTTCCGGCCCCGACGATATTTCCCAACTCCGACAGAGGAGACATAGATTAGGGTTTGGGTTTAAGATTAGGTTGGATAGGAGCGTTGGGAGATGGGGAAGAGGAAGGATTTCCTTGGGGTTTAGAGGGATCGCCATAGACAGCAGAGGACCTATGATGGGTGGTGGACACGGGCCAACGACGCTGGAGCCATGGGGGTTGGCAGTGGGCGGTGGGCCGGCGTTGAAGACGGGGGCAAACAATGAGACTGGAGAGGAGGCAACGACTGGTGGTGAAGGATCCGGCGGCTAGAGATGGGTAAGACCTTGGGTGGGGGCACCATAGCTTTGCGAAAGAGAAGGGGGGAGGCCGGCCGGAGAGAGAGGACTTGGTATTGTTAACCAATTCCGACCATCCGATGAGACTGGGCTGTGGCCGGCGCAGGAGGAGTGTGCATGCGCATGTGCAAGCGGGATTGAGGAAGGGAAGAGAAAGAAAAGGTTTTGGCTATGTTGCACGAATCTTAAAGTGATCCAATAGTTCAAAATTTACAACATTTGAGGGGGTTTTTCATGTCAAAAGTCATATAGGCAGTTCCTAAAATTTATACCAAAATATAACTTCTCTATCTGCTTATGTTCTTAACAAATCATAACTTTTTCATTTAGTTCCACCTAGGAAGTGATCTAGGATTGGTCCATGGTCAGGGCTAGCCTATAAAAGAGTTAAGGGCATGTTTGGATCCTACCCTAACAATTTATTGCTAGTGCCAAAATCTAGGCAAATTTTAGCACTATCAATATTTTGTTAAGGTAAAGTTATATGGTTCTTGTTTCGATCGGGATCAATATGAAGCCAAATTTTGGTATCGTAGTGAAAAACTTCTATAATTTGGCCAAATAAAACATGGGCACTACCAATTGGTTGTGCTCAATCCAAACACATGTACTATTTAAGTTGCCAAAAAATTGGTAAGGCACATTAGCCTATGCATAATGATTACATGGTGAAAATATATCCATCATAATTAATGGGCAGTCTTCGGGCCATGGCCCGAGTGATCTGAGGTGTGAGTCTGCCCCTAATAATACATATTTTAAAAATATCTTTGTACAATCTAAAAACGGATTTGCTATCCTACTGTCGACAGTTTTCACCACAGTTTTCAGGGGTGAAAACTGTCAAATTTTAAACCGTCCGATATGCTTAGCTTTGAGCTTTGTGCTGTGGAGGAAAAAATGAAAAAAAAAACCACATGCTCACGGCAAGAATTGAACCCGAGACCTGCAGCAAACTTTAAACCGTCCGATATGCTTTGAGCTTTGTGCTGTGGTGGAAAAAATGGAAAAAAAAAAACACACGCTCACTGCAAGAATTGAACCCGAGACCTGCAGATTACATGCTCATTGAAATAACCAATCGCTCCATCAAATTCTTCCAAGTTACATTTGAGTCACAGATAACTTATATTGTAGTTACATGGTACTCCTACAACTACGTTGTAATTATATAGTAGTTGCAGTTGAAAGTTTTTCATTCAAAAAACTGTCGAATATTATATAGCTACTTCCAAAAATCTTTATGTTTTAATATGGAGGTATAGTAATTATAACTAATTCTTTTGAGTGGCTTTGGTAATTTTGGACGCTGGAATTAATACGTGGATATGGTAATTCTGGATGCCGATCACTGTGATCCGCCGTCCGGCACTGGTGGAGAAATGTTTTTTACTCCCGGTTTAGAACCCTCAGTTTTCCAACCGGGACTACGAATCCAGGTAGTCCCAGTTGGAGTAAAGAGGGGTAATCTTTAGTCTCTGAAGAGGGGTAGCGGCAATCCCTTGAGGTCTTTTTTTTTCATTGTTGATTTGCTAATGGCTAGAGTTAATCCCTGTATTTTTCCCAAATCGAGTGGGATGCATATCCCAAATCAACATCCTAAATATTAAGTTACTTATACACACAGATCAAATACATCACAAATCCTACACACATCAAATACATCATAAATCCTAAAAAACTACACACAAATTAAATACATCACAGATTATACATGTCAGATCCATGCGATGCAATGAATCACAAAATCTAAAAAAATATACATATAGTGAAACACAAATTATATATAAAAAACAAACGAGCCGGCCACCGCTCGCGGCCCGCCGCCATCCTACCCCGCGCGGCCGCGCTGCCACCGCCCGCCGCCGGCCGGCTGATGGAAGAGGGAGTAGAGGGGAGGAGGAGGAAGGGCCGGCTTATGGGAGGGAGGAGAGGGGAGGAGGAGAAGAGGATGGGGGGAGGAAGAGGGGGGAGGGGAGGAGGAAGGGGATTGAATCGAGAAGAGCAAGAGAGGGGATGATCCAATCTTATCTAAATATCTGTCTGGGACTTAACCGATCAGATATGGGAGAGAAATATTTACTCCCGGTTTATAACTCCAACCGGAACTAAAGATCAATCTTTAGTCCCAGACTAAAGTGGTAATCTACTAAAGATCCTCGGCCCCTGACATACATCTGACAGGGGATAAACCGGACTAAAAATCATCTTTAGTCCCGGTTTTTAATGGAACCAGTATTATTGTGGAATTTGGTCTAGCGACCAAAGATGGTTTCTCCAGTAGTGCGGGGCTCCGGGTGCAAGTAAAGATCGAGGTGATTTTGCATTATTATTGGCGCCCGGCGGAGCACGCGAGTGGCCGGTTTGTTCCAGATATTGTGCCGCACCGCAGGCCGCAGCCGCACGTGTAGCCACGAGCGAATGCGATGCAGAGGCCGGCGAGGGTAGCTATAGCTGGCTGATTCGCCGGCTGTGGCACGGTGGATCTTATCAGATCCAACCCCGGGGCCCCGCCATGAACGCCACACGGGTCAAGCTACTTGTGTCTGACGAGATGCCTACCTCTACGCATATACCCCTGCCTCCGATCCGGCGATCGATCGATCACCAGCACGGTGGCCAAGTGGACGTACGAGGCGGACGCTGCCGACGACGACGGCGATCCACTAGCAGCTTAGCTAGCAGCGCGCATATGCATGTACCGATCGCCGGGCCCGTACGCGGTACGAACTTATTCCGGTTTTTTGTGTACGTACTGATCGATGATGCAATGGGCGGCACGGGTAAGGGTGGTACAAAGCTAGCTAGCAACCGTGAGCGGAGGTGCACGGCGAATATCGCAGCCGATTGGGCGGCGGGTCAGTGCCCGGAATCGCTGGGTGCGCCGGCGAGGGGAGAGAGAGATCGAAGCATCTCTCATCTCATCGCATCGCATCGAATCGCGGCATAAAGGTGGCGCCGCGGGTGGGTGCGGGTGACGGCCGGTGGTTTGGACTGACGGCGATCTGCGCTATAGCTAGCTATCGTCTCGATCGGCCAGCCAGCTGATTGCCGGACAGATCTCGATCGAGAAGCGAATATCTTTGCAAATTTGTTACCTTGCTGATGTTCTTTTCCTTGCTAAAATCGTCGGAATATAATCGTAGTTAATCCAATGCGCGCAAGCCCCTTTCGCTCGCCGGCCGGCCACTCGGACAAAGCGGCGACAGGGAGCCGGCTGGCCGGCCTTGTCGTTCTTGTGCTCAGCTAGCTAGCTGTTTAAGGGCTTATTTCGAGAGCTCAAGATTCTGAGGAGTAACTGGCGGCGTTGATAGTTAGTTTCTAAATTTGTTTTAAAAAAACTATGTTTTCCAATTTTTTGTTTAGTAGTTAGAAGCTCTTAAATAAGTCCTAAGTGTAAATGCACAACTAGCTCGCCAACAGCTGAGATATCGAGCTAGTACCTAGTTGCATGCCCTGATGCCCATGCCACGGCGTAACGTTAACGTACGTGTCGTCGGTACATGGTAGTTTTCATGGGATCTTTTTGTACGTTTTTGCTAGCTAGTTAGCTAGCTGCAGGGACCATGCACGTAAGCACGCACACGGCGATCTCTCGATCGGTCGACTGATCGATCGATTAGCTAGCTTAATAATTAGCTTGGTCGATCGGTTTGCGAGTCGGCGTCCTCAACTTTGGCCAGCTCTTGCTGATGACATGACCTGTATGGTACACGACGTACGGCGTCGTCCCAAAACTCGCAGCCCAATTGTTTGATTGTTAGCTTATAAGCCACAATCAAATTAGTTTTATGTGTGTTCTAAAACTTAATTGAGCTGGTTTTTGAATTTCTTTTCTTAACGATGGTTTATTCTTCACCATCGACTTTTAACTCATCAAGAACACAAATAAAGCTTTATTTATTCTATTGTATTGTTTATTTTCCTATGAGTCATCAGCTGTTGACCAAACGATGAGACTGTTGTCACTGACGTGGCAGTGGCACAACACGTATACCGGCAGGGGAGGGCAGGGTACGCAACGTACGGTACGTTGCACCGGTCGCGTGCACCATGCATGCACATCGATCGAGTCAGCTGATCACTCACACTGCGGACTCACCCTGCAGCTAGCGGCCATGAGATCAGATTGGATGGATATGATGGAGACGGGCCTCCAAACAAAGCAAGTTAAGCTATCTAGCTAGCTAGCGACCGAGTGACGACGCTTATCTCGTTATCTCGTTTGTTTGTCATATGTAACACGTATGAATACCGACGAGGAAGCGTATGTGCACTGTACATGGACTGGTTATCAACCTATGATTTGATGATGGTGGGACACGCACCAACCAATCAATCTCCAATTTTACCTTTGCATGGCTAATAATATTTCCAACTTTTTGTATGTAATAAGGATACAAGCGGGACGGGCAAGTAGGTTTTTTTAGCCCACTTATCTTACTTCTAGTTTATTTTTTCTTCTAAATTTTATACTACTATATGGGAAATGAACTAGCAAGCGGGTTTTTATACGGATAGCGGGGCTACCCACTTGCATCCCTAACTTTGTAGTACTTTTCTCATAATATAAGTCTATATGAATATGTGCAATGCTAGAAAGTTCATTATGGAACGGAGGAAGTAGCATAGAGCAAGAAAAGAAAAAGAAAAAGAAAAAGAAAAACTTCCGATTCTTCTCGGCCTAGGACAGCACGGCCCAGTTAAACTGGGCCCGAATTAGGGGGTTGCGGCCCATGCGCTTCGGGAAGAGCCCGTGATGGTGATACGTCCACGTCAGCCCAGCAATAGGCCGCTGATATATTGGGCCGACACGTCAAGTCTCGGTCTCTCTTCTCTCTCTCTCTCTCTCGTCTTCTCCGATCGCGGCGGAATGGACGGCGGCGCGGCCACGAACGCATCTGGAGTCGCCGCGGCGGCGGCGGCGGCGGGGAACGGCGTGCAGGCGGGGGGCGGGGGCGAGAGGGCGGAGGACGCGTCGAAGCAGAACCTGGCGCTGATGATGGCCTCGATCCAGAGGACGCTGGGGCTCCTCCACCAGCTCAACCTCAACGTCTCCTCCTTCAGCTCCGCCTCCCAGCTACCCCTCCTCCAGCGCCTGTGAGATTCTCCCAGCAAATCCCCCTCTCCCCCTTCCTGTGCGGGTGTGAGTGGGTGGAGAAATCTTAGGGTTTGGTTGGTGATTGTCTCGTTTGCCGCAGGAACTCTCTGGTGGCGGAGCTCGACACGATGCAGAAGCACGCCGAGGGGTGCAACATCCAGGTCCCCATGGAGGTCGTCAAGTGAGTTGGTTCGATTTCCATCTCAGTACCCCTTTCGCCCCCTGGTTCTGGGTGTGGTCTCTTAACTGTATGATTTGGATTGGATTGGATTGGATTGGTGCCTGTTTTGCTAGTTTGATCGATGACGGGAAGAATCCTGACGAGTTCACCCGAGACGTGCTCAACAGCTGCATCGCAAAGAACCAGGTCACTAAGGGCAAGACCGATGCTTTCAAGGTATGTTACAATTGGTTAATGCTGACATAGCATGTGCTATTTTGATTCTAGGTGCTAAGTAGAGATTTAGGTATTCCCTGGCAGTTGCTAAGTAGAGATTTAGATCTGTTCAAAGGGAAACTCTTGATCCAAACTGCAATTGCCGCTCCCCCCACCCTAAGGGGTGTTATTGTTCGTGTTATTAGTCTTATGTTGATTTTTAGATAAGAAGGTTTAAATGTAGTTTCAAGGGAATCAATGACACTTCAATGAAAAGAATCAGCAAGAGCCCTGCTTATCTCATTTCAAACGTTCTCATCCAAACCGTATCCAGGAGCATATACTAATCCCTTTTAACCCAGTGAAATTGGTTATGGTCTAGTATCTTCTGTCTAGCTAGTCAGTTATTAAGTACACATTTTGCTTATTGTATTGCTCTCATTGACTTCCAACAATATGCTCTAATTAATTTTAGGCGAATTGTGGGGACAAAGTTTGTTGTACTAGCTAGACAGATTCCTATCATTGGTACATCTAGCTGTATAAGTTGATGGTCCTCATTGAAACAAATAGATGGAAATTCTCATCCAATAAATAGATGGAAATTCTCATCCAATACTTCTATAGCATTTATTGATAGATGTATAACTGTTAGGCCCAGATTTTTTTTAGCCTTTTGATATTTTTTTTATGAGGCGCATATAGTTGTGATCTGCATTAGTCTGTGTCATGGATACGTTTTATAAACTACCTCCATTGATTTTTATATGCTGTATTTTAATTTGAAGAAGTCTTCAACATTAACTTCGTCTATTGATTTCTTATAAATTATACTCATAATAGTAATAAATCCAATAGTATGTGAGATCACTTTAAAGTACAAAGCTATTGATATACTTTTTATACACTAACTAAATGGTTCCTTTAATTTGTCTAATCATTGATCAAAATCTACAAAGTTTGGCCTTTTTGAAATTAAAATATGCCATATAAGAATCAATGTAGTAGGGAGTATCAACATTGTTAGTTTGTATTTTAAACTATAATTTGATCCATGATTGATTTCTCCAAGTTAAACATCTGCTATTTTCTTATATGGTGTTTGGTTACAGGCATTCATCTTTTACAACCTTTTACATTACTATTTAATTATTTCCTGTATTCGGATGAAAAATTGACATCGTCTTTCATTTGAACTTACTTAGTAATACAAATTGAATTATTTTCCTTGCAACTTGTTTGTTTCAGAGCCTGCGGAAGCATCTTCTTGAGGAGCTGGAGCAAGCTTTTCCTGAGGATGTAGAAGCATACAGGGAGATACGCGCTACTGCTGCTGCTGTAAGTTCTGGAATGTAGTTTCTGTTTCAGGATTTGCATATGAATGCCCATAGCTGGTCCAATGGGCCAGCAATGTTGTGGTGATCATCTTTTGGTATTATATCAAGCTTCATTATTCAATTATCAGAATGCATATTTAGTTCTTCTGGGTGTACTAATTCTTTCGTTTTTATATCCAACTGATTTCTAAATATTTTGTTTTTATCCAGGAATCAAAACAGCTGGCTCAGTCCCAAAGCGCCTTGCCTAATGGTGATGTTAAAGTGAAACCGGAGCATTGAGAGGACCCAACTGCAAAGGTAATGATTTTTATTTATGCTTTGCTTTAGGTATGATTTGTGAATTAACAACTCAAATTTCCTTGTATCAACTGCCCCCTTCATAGTTCTTACCAATAGATCTGTATGTATTCTCGTATTGTGTGCCACATCATTTGTTCAGCTTACCTAATGATTGAAGTAATAACCCTGTAATCTATCATCCTACATGAGCATAAATTATCTGCAGCTCAGCTAGCTCAAGGGAAAAATGGTTGCTTATTAGGTGCTGCATGCTGAGTAGTTGTGTTTACCTTATTTTGGTTTATCCAAAGAGTAGCACCATCTAGACTAGGAATGCCATGCCTCATCTATCAGTCAATAGACTATTATGCAACTGACAATTAATAGTAAATCTGTAAGCTTATATCTTATCATTCGTCTGATCTGATAACCATTTCCTCATTCTGGTCCTACTGGATACTGCTGTGTACTCCATTCATTTGCTAATCCAGTTGGCAGTTGCCCCTAGATTCTTTCTGCAATGCAGTCTATGGTCCTATATAGTACATAGGATAGATTGCCTTCTGGTTTGTTAAACAGAGAAACGGTTGTCTTATGCTGTGTTGGCTGGTCGATTTCCCTTTCGAAGTCAGCTAGTTGAAATTAGGAAATTCATCTGTATACTTGGGGCGCTTCAATGTCTAATCTTTCCTATTTATGATTTTGACTATTATCACCAGTTTATCACGTGAATGCAATTAATTCAGGTACTTAAATCGTTTGGTGATTTCTCCTAAAGTGACGTGGATACTATGATGGTGAGATACTGAGCTACCATGGAATTTGCTATGGTCTAATGGAACTTAAGGGGACGGAAGATATATTATGAATACAAGACTGCATTAAATTAGAAGTAAACCTTGATCTTGACATCAGCCTGGAATATTATGTATATAAGCATATATGAGATGCAGAGTATCTTTAGGACGTAACAGTGACTTGTAGCGAGCGATCGTATGATGTAGTCCATATGTTTATTTTGAAAGATATGTGAGAATAATTTGAGATCATTTTCTCATATTTCTTCTTTGATGGCTGTACTACCCTCAGTCTTTGGATTGTTCCAAGCATGGGAGCTTTTTAAATTAACGAGTCACGCCTGCCCAGATAAGTCCCAAAAGCTATGTATCCAAATCATTTAGTCCAAATCATTTAGTCGTTGTGCATCAGTAATCAAGTCAAAGATGCTATTGGTCTCAAACTCCCAGTACAACACGTCCATGGATGAAGATGAGAGTGCAAGACCCTGTTTGTTCCACTGAGTTTCATCTCTAGGAATTCCATACAAATCTTTGTTTCAATTATTACTAGTATTACGTAAATCATGTGTTCCAGATATGTAGTAAATTGATGTACTACCATGCGTGGTGCTCAATCTTTTGAATGATCTGCAACTTATCTGGAGTTGACACCTAATCGCATCTAAAGTTGAATATCCAAATTGAAACTGCGTGCTTGGAGTCTTTCAGTCTCTTATTGGAGTGTACCAAGCATCCACTGAGAAAAGCCTCTGTATATTCTAACTCATCCAAGGTAATATCACACGAGTAAGTGATAAGCAATCCACGTGGACAACGGCTTGATGACAGAACCCTTGCATTCACATCACAGGGTGTACAAGTGGCTACAATTCTGTGACTAGGTGAAGAGTTTTTTTTATATATTGCTAGTCCATTATATTTGCTTTGCTTTGCCCTTTGCCTTCACTGATGAGGTCTTTGTTCTTGACAGGATTGCAATTTGCTTATAATATGTTGGGCTCATGAGTTGTCACATTTGAGTGGAACCCATATCGGTTAGATGGAAGCAATGCTAACCACCCTCAAGATAACACGACAAGCGCCTGTGATATTCTGGAGCTAGCAAGCTCAACTCAATATTTTTTCCTCTCCATTTTTCTTTTTCAGAGTTTCATACTCTTGGCTGCTTGGCTAGTGCCCATCGAACATAGAATTTGTGTTCAACGATTCTGATCGTCACTGTGTCTGAACAGTGACATGTAATTATGCCATGGAGCCCACACAACAGTTGAAGACGAAAGAAAGAGACCTGATCGTTCGCCAGAGAAAGCAACCTAATTCGTCCGGGTTACGTACGTGCCCAAGAAACAGTGGGTGATACCATCGCCATTAATTACTGTAAGTAAATAAGTTGCTTAATTGATAAGTGAAATTTTGGTTTTGGATCACCATTTTAGTTTGTGGCCTTGTGGGTGAGCTAGCATGTACTGGATTGTTGACACGTTGGAGCTGGTCGCTGTCAGGATGGAAAAGAAGTATGCCGGGTAAATTATTACTATCACTTCTACCTAGGATAAACGAAGGATTAACATGGTGGCTGTCATTGTCCTGGGTGGGTCTTGTCTTTGACTAAAACTGCTACTGCTTGTATCCGGATTGATTACTCAGCCTTGCACTCTTCAGCCTTCTCACAAAATTCTAGCTTTAGTCATAAAAAATGGCCTTCTGATCTTGCAGAAAAATGCGACTACTCATCAGTCGTTTATCCTGTAAGCGCAGCAAGCTGAAGGGCTCGTTTGGAACAGGAGGATTTTGAAAGATTTTCGTAGGAATCAAACTACTATATATGAAAACTCTGTAGAAATCTTAATTAGGTTCCAAAGGTGCCATGAGCTCGGGTTAATTTGTCCCAACTCTGCAAAGGTTTGTGTCTAAATGGGGTGTGCTAAACTGATCAGGACTACACTACACTACCAAATCAATCTCCGATCAAATGGTATGATATATATATATATTTGGGCTGACTAATCCCACGCGCCTCTTACATTTGCTTGAAATTAACAATGGCGGCTCGCATGTTCTGTGATCTGTGCCACTCTGTATTGTCCCGTACTGTAGCGTAGTACGTGTGAGTGAGCGAATGTGTGTGTTCGATTCTCATCCCCTCACCTGCTCGGGAATCTTGATCTACATGGATGCACACATCCTTTTCCTCTCTTCACTTTCTTTCTTTCTTGAACCTATCTAGTTTTTTTTTTTGTAGCATTCATCGATCCACCATTGGAAGAAAGCATAAAGATTCATTGATCCATCCATTGGAAGAAATCATAAAGGCGAAAACTGAAGCGGCCATTGGATCCATCAAATGAACGAACTCTATAAGCTTTTTAACCTTTTTTTCATCTCGGCGTGTTGCTGGATTACATGATGTGGTGTTGTGATAACAACATCGAAGTCGAGTAAGACTTGGAGGGGAAAAAAAGAGAGAGAGAGAGAGAATTTTCGCATGCTGATGGCTGGATGGAGAGGAGACTGCCTGGGGTTTTGATCTACAGAAAGCTATGTACACATCACTGTTGGTTTGATCATCTTCTCTGCTATGTTTGCTCTGATCCGATCTAGTACAGGTTTGATCCGTCCTCGCGGCGAATTGAAATTCTGATCGTGGCATGCATGATCTGTGGCGATCGATGGATCATCCATGAGTAGCCTAGTAGTAACAGTGTGGATGCTCACTCGCTCTCGAATTCCCACCATGGCGTGCTGCTGCAGGTCTGCTCCGTGGACGACGGCCAGCTCGAGTGGAAGTTGAAGGACTGGTGGTCGGCGGCCGGCTCGGAGGACGTGAAGCCGGCACCGGCGTGCGGCGGCGGCGGATGATGCTGCGACGATGGCCGGAGGAAGAGCCCCGCGTCGACGTCGTCGCTGCCGAAGTGGGGCATCAACTTGGCCGTCGTCGTCGTCGTCGTCCCGCCACCCTCGGCCGACGAGTAGAGCGTGGCGGCGCCGCCCGCGCCGACGAACTCCTCCTTCATGCCGGCGACGCCGCCCGACCGCGCGTCATCCCCGGCATTATCGCCGTACTTCCCCCGTGGCTCCTGCAGCATCTCCGCCAGCTTCTCCAGCTGCAAGAACGCACCGATCACGCGTCAGAATCGATGCAAAAAGCAAGCAAGAAAGAAAGCGATCAAGAATCGATGAGGACGACGATGTGCGTGCCTGCTTGATGAGGGCGAGCTTCTCCTTCTTGAGGGACTCGTAGCTGCAGAGGAGGGCGTCGTAGTCGTCGCGGAGGGCGGAGTACTCGCGCTCGAGCTGCTTGGACTTCCACCGCGCGCGCTTGTTCTGGAACCAGATGGCGACCTGGCGAGGCTGCAGGCCGAGCTCCCTGGCAAGCTGCAGCTTCTGCCTCGGCTCCAGCTTGGTCTGCGTCGCGAACATGGACTCCAGCGACTTGATCTGCTCCTCGCTGAACCGCTTCTTCCTGTCCGCCGCGCCGCCGCCGCCGCCGCCCTTCCCGCCCTTCCCTCCAACGTCCATCATCATCCACTCGCTGTCCTCCTCCCCATCCATGGCGCCCGATCGAGCTCTGATGATCGATGGACGAAAACCGTGTGATATGGAGGAAGAAGAAGAGGAAATGGTGGAGTGTGTGGATGGATGGAGGGGGAGTAGCAAGAGAGTAGTTTAATCGTGGCGATGGCGAGGGGGTGGCCAATGGAGCGCGGTGGCGTGCGTGCGTGCGTGGCTGGCCCTCTCGCTCTCGGCCTCACTGTCTCCCCCCTTCTCTCTCGATCGCGCTGTAGCTATAGCTCTGGAGGCTGTGGCTAGCTGCGCGCTCTCGCTCGCTCGGCGTCGCTGTCGCGGGGGCAGGGAGGGAGCGCGCGGTGGGAGACGGCTCGATCGGCTACACATATACTTCACGTAGAATAGTACGTATACGCATGCGGGATTCGCGTCGATCGATCGGCCGCGCCGCGGTTGGTACGGTGGAGTTGCGTTGCGTTGCGCTCGACCGCGCGCGCGGGCGGGTGATGGGAAAACGGTCGTGGGGCGCGTAGCGGAGGGAGCCGGGAGATTGGCTTGGCTGGCTGGATGGATGGATGGTTTTGGGTTGGTGCGTGGTGGTTGGTTGGGGGAAACGTGTCGGGAGTGCAGTGGGCGTCGTGGAGCGCCTCCCCATGCGCCTAGCTAGCTAGCTATAGCTGGTGCACCGCGTGGCCGTGGTGGCGCGAGGCGGGCGGGAGGCGTCGTGGAGCGGCCATGCAATGCAACGCATCGGGTGTGTGTTGGCATGGCGGCGGCCGGGGCCGCGCGCTAGCTCGGTTGGCGGGCGGCCGCGCGGTTCGTGCGGTGGGACATGGCCGTGGAGCGCCGCGCGCGTTCCGATCGATCGAGCACCAAATTGGCGTGGCCCTTGCGGTGCGAGGGCGGCGTCGCGAATTCGGTCGCGTCAACTCATTGCTTTGCTTCTCTGTTGCTCAGGACGGTAGTTTACCAGCAGCTACTAGCTAGGGGATGTGTTTTTAGAGGGAAGTAAAATTCAGGATGCACATGAACACACACCACACATACACCACAAGTCCACGCCACACGCACACACGTTTGCGTATCCCTAACACATGCTAAGAATGAAATTGGAGGCAGTACACTTCACTACACAGGAAACGTGCAGTACCAGTGAACGCCCACGTGTATGTGTACCCTTATACCTAACCGGAACCAACCGAAGTCAGTCTCGGGAAAAAAAAGGGAAAACAAAACCTCCCCAGGAGAGCACGAGTCATCGAACGTAGGGTTCGAACGCTCGCAGGTAGTGTGCCCACCGGCGACACTAACCACCTGAGCAAACACTCAGGCTCACTAGCTAGGGGATGTTTGCTTGCTAACTTGTCACAATCTGCTGCGTCTAAAGTTAAACTAATTTAAATACTCTTTTTTTTCAATTACCTATCTTTTTAGCTTTGTCCTAAGTAAAAGATGTTATCTTTTTTACTATCAATCTTTAAAAAAATTATATAGCTTAACAACATATGAATTGTAATATTATTTATGAAAATACTTGTTATGATGAAAAAAGATAAATATTGTAATGTTAAATCATATTAATATCTAAATATTGATAGTCAAAGATATAAATATTTTAACTTCAAACAAAATTTGGATGATAAGTGATTTGAAACATTAGCTGTTTGGTTAGCCATATTTGTAGGAAAATTCACTTCCAACAAATTACTAGGCATCAATAACTTACAAAACTGATGCATATGTGTGCGTTTTTCTTTTCTCGGCTGTCTTCGGGCTACTGGAGTTAGTTTCTTCATCTTTGGTGAAGTTATACATATTTCTACTACTCATCTGCTCAATATAACATAAGCATTTGCTGGCTTATGTTAAAAAAGAAACAAGATTCTGTTAGACTTGTTAAGAACTCTGAACACCAAACCTTGAGTAAGTTTGTCTACTTCTGTCAGCAAATTGCGACAACCTGCCTGGCAACCAAATATACCCTCAAGTACTACCTGGCACAGTACCAAACTTAATTAGCCCTTGATCCTTGTACGTTCCGTGCAGTAATCATCCCTGTACTCTGGAAAATCATCTTTGTGTGTAATCAACATCAAATACTCTGTTGACTGACACTATGTTATGTGGACACGGTGCCCACGTGGAGCATTAATTTTCAGTTTATTGATGTGTAATTTGTAAACACAGGTACCTTATCCCTGACATAAAAAAAGACAGGTAGAGTGAGCAGGTGGATTAGGCTGCTCTCTCACTCTTCCAGTGTTACTATTGAATTGGAAATTCAGTGAAAGATAGCCACATTTGCTGTTAGTCTCGCACATGTCACCAGGTGTCCTTTCCCAGCGATGCCGCTGGCGAGTTTTGTTTGGGCAGCGTGTGATCGCTAAGCAGAAAAGTTTGACGACGCACTTGGGTTTGGTCCTTTTAGATCCACTAACCAAAGCTGGACTGTTTGCTGATTAGTGATTTGCTGGTTTGATGCTTTTCCAGTTCCTATCTTATCAGTTATCGGCGCCACACTCCAAATTTCGTGTCTTGGCAAGTTACTTATCGTTGACTGAACATGTGTTTTTGCCTTTTGTTTTTTATGGACCAGCCGCAATGAAGGTTTCCTTTAGGTGTCATGTTCTTCTCATATAGTTGAGTTTTCTGCCGTGTTTAATCTTATTTTGCTCTCATTTTGGACAGCTAAGAAAAGGAAATGCCTCCTTTTCTGCCCTTTTTTACAAGGTTATGTTTGAGAAGCTAGAGATTCTGAAAACAATAACTCCTTCCGTCCCAAAATATAAAGAGTTTTAGAGTTGGATACGGTTATTTAGAAAGTAAGTAAAATTAAATGGTTGGAGATTGTGATTGGTTGATAATAGGTAGGTGGGTAAATTAAATAGTGGAATGTTGTTATTGGTTGAGAGGGGAATATCGGTGCAGAATTTGTTATATTTCAGGACAAATTCAAAAGGCTAAAATTGTTATATTTTGGAACGGGGAATAATAAAAAGCCAGCTAGTAAGAATCTAAAAGGTTGTGTTTCCCGGTTTCTTATCACTAGCCTGTTTCTTTGGATTTTGTAGTTAGTATTGATTTAGGATTTAGGTAATAATCTGAACTATTTGGGAAGCTTAAGATTTTGGATAAGCTGCAGTAGCTAAAAACTTTTCATACACAACCGAAATAACATATGTCTCATCCATGTCATTTTCGAGCATTTGTGCAAGCAAGAAAAGGTTTACTTAACATGTTTCTCATCCTCGAAAATTTGACAAGAGAAGAAGCGACAGTGGTAAATTTCGTGATGGTATGAGTACATTGATCAGGGTAAAAAAACCTAATGGTTAGAATTTCACACATGCAGGACGAATTCAGAACGAAAATTACCGAGGTCTTTTACCTGTCATAACATAACATGTATAAAACAGTTAATTTTTAACTAATAATATAGTTAATATAGACTAAAACATCTAAATATTAAAATTCTACCCGGGGTCATTACCCGGGTAGTATAGTGTAGGAACGCCCCTGCACACATGCATATATATTTTCAATCAAAACTTTGTGAGATATGGAGGTTAGAAATTTACTGCTAGTCTTCATTTATTATATATGGTAAAGTGCGCACACTCATGGGTGCTTGCATGTATAGTGGTATGTATATGCATCTTAGTGTAATTTTTTTTTAAACGAATAGTATAAGATGGTGCAATGTTTTATATCGATATAGTATAATTTTTTTTTGAAAACTACATCCTTGAGAGATTGTTAACAGGAAAAAGAAAAGAAAAACCACCAATTTGTGGTGACAATGCGAGATGGACACTGCCAAACCTATAACACAGCCGCCACTAAACCGTCCACCAACGCCTCCAAACAACTATCTTATAAAGAGAGCGAGAGAGAAAGATCACATCTGGGGAGAGCAAGAGAGAAGAAGATCCACTCATCCTTTGTATAGACCAGCCGCATCCAAAATCATCGATCCAACTATCTTATGGCGAAGAGGCAATAACAAACCTCCTAAGCGACACTTATAAGAAGGACACGACGCGATAACACCACCGTCGCACGTGCAGGTAATCTGAACGAGGTTATAACTTGACAAGAACACATGTTTGAAAATGCGACGAGAACTACTTGTTATTAATATTACATTGTTAGAAATCGCTTACTAAAATGGCAAAAAAAATTAAAAGTAAAAGAAACTAAATTTCGAAAATTTAGTACTACCTCTTACAAGAATATAAGGGTTTTTATGTTAGACACGGATATCAATAAATATGTGAAATTAAATAGAAAGAGTTTGTGGTTTGCTGATGGAAGGAGGTGGACGAAGAACTTAAATGGTAGAAAATTATAATTGGTTGAGAAGAAAAATATAGGTTGTGTCGGTGATATGGGCACGGGGGTCCCCGGTCTAGGGGGAAAGAAATCCCTTTTCGTATGGCACGTAGGGTGGGCCTAGTTCCCCCGAGTGAGTCGCGCCCTCGGAAAAGGAGCGGCCACCCCCTCCCCCCTCTCGGACTCAGGGGTGCCCTGTCACACCCCTCGGGCCCGAGGGGTTGGATCGCCCCGAAGCCCTCGCTCGGCTGCCACGTGGCGGCTGCGTGAGGGCTTGAGCAAGCGGGAGTACCGTCCGCCAGGCGCATTTATGGGCAGCGCCCTAACCGCCCTCGTCGCATTTAATGCGGCGTGGCAGGTCGTGCTCCGCACGCCGATAGACGTGCGCCTGGTGACCACTTTTTGACCGGTCTGTGACCCGACGACGGATGGATGGGACAGGCGGCACGCATCCATGTCCCGTTTCGTGTCAGGCGGCGTGGGGGCTGGTATGCCCCGTCCCATCATGCGCAGGGGAAGGACATGCAGGTCGCCACCTCCCACGCGTGTGTGCCTACGAAGTCGCCAAATATTTAATAGGGAATGACAGGGGATGTCTCCCGTGTCAGACGAAAAGCTTCGGTGGGAGCCACCTAAGAGCGGCCGCGTGGATCGCTTCCGGCCCAAGGCATGAGATGCTTGTTAATATAGGCAATGTGGGCCCATTTCCTGTGAGGAGAGCGTAGGGGCGATGCATATGGTAAAAAGGACCGTACCCAACGAGTAAAGGGACGTCTCTTAGAAAACCGGATTCTGGGAAGAGGCCGGCCAAGCCCTAGCTAGCACTCCCAGGATCTGAAGTCTTTGTAACCACACGAAGATCATCATATAAACAGGAGTACGGTATTACGCTCCGTAGCGGCTCGAACCTGTATAATCCCTCTCTCTCTCGCTCTCTCGCCTTCCGCCTCGCAAGCTTGACAACCACCGACTCACTTCGCTCGCACGAGAACACGCTCTTCAGTATTGCACCCAGTCCCCCGGCTAAACTCACAAAGGGGATCTCACGGCCTCCCGCTAGAGAGGGTCACCCCTCGACAGGTTGAAAAGTTATTATATTTTAAGGTAGATTTTAAATGCTATAAGTTGTTATATTTTAGGACGGAGTAGCAACATTCATTAAGTTTCATTGGTTTTTTATTCTGCTAAAAAAAGTTGAGTTAATCCCTTGTGTACCCATGAAAACTTGCCCAATCTCTTCTATACCCTCCAATTTTACACGATCTCCTCTGTACCCCCGAATTTTCACTTTGATCCCTTCCATGCCCCTCCCGTTAGGTTTTCTTCATTTTGCAGTTATGTGTGGTTGTAAATGTCCATAATGCCCTTGTAGATGGAGGAGCAACATCAGGTAGATTGGAAAAGAACTAGAATATGTTGACCGCACATAATATGTATTTTATGAGACTAATAATGAGTTTAAAACTTTTATTATGGTATTGGAAAAAAATGCAATCTATCGAACGATTTGTTTTTTAAAAAATAATAGGTTGGAAAATCAAAGTGACATTAGTTTGCTCTGTAAAAAAAATTGGTACACTCAACAGGAATGTGGACAAAGGAGAAAATCTGTGAAACAAAATAATCTGGATCAATAAGAGCATCATAGATCATCAATCAAAATAGTAGCAACCATACAGAGCACTTCATATCAATTTTATTTTCATCATCTATACAGAGCACTTCATATCAATTTCATTTTCATCATCCATACAGAACAGCTCATATGATGCACATACCACAATTTCATTTCCATACCCAATAGTGCAGGAACCAAACCAACTTTCCACTTCATACACAAATGTTGCAAATGACAGATCAAATATGTTAAACACTTTGTAAGGCATCACAACAGCAAACAACAATGAAAATTGCAAGAAGAAGAAATGAAAATTGCTGCTACTCCTACCAGTAGAGCCGCGCTAGGTGGCGCAGCGACGAGAGGGTATCGGACTTTGGCCGCACGACAGGAGGACGGTGGCCAGCGGTGCCTGCGACAGGAGGCCGGCGGCGCGCCACCGCGTGACGGGAGGGCGGGGCCGGCGGCGCCCCAGCGCACACGGGAGGGCAGGAGCCGGCGGCGCCCCACCGCGCGACGGGAGGACGGCGGTCGGCGGCACCCCATCGCACATGGGAGGGCGGGAGCCGGTGGCGCCCCACCGCGCGACGGGAGGACGGCGGCCGGCGGCGCGCGCGACAGGAGGGTGGCGGCCAGCGGCGCCCGCACACAGGAGGGCGGGAGCCGGCGGCGCCCCACCGCGCGACGAGAGGGCGGCGGCCGGCGGCGCCCCACCGCGCGACGGGAAGGCGGGAGCCGGCGGTGCCCCACCGCGCGACGGGAGGGTGGCAGCCGGTGGCACAGCTGCGCGATTGGAGACTGGCGGCGTGCGGAGAATGGGGGGAAAATAGAAGGGGATTCGATCTGTTTACCTAGGGTTGACTGGCAGGGGCATTTTGGTATTTTTTGAAAATACTGACAATGTAACTCACAGGTCACGCTACAGATCAAACGGAAACCTAACGGGATGGGTATGGAGGGGATCAAAGCGAAAGTTCGGGGGTACATAGAAGATCGAGTAAAATTAAAGGGTATAGAAGAGATTAGGTAAGTTTTTATGGGTATACAAGGGATTTTCTCAAAAAAGTTTCATCGGTTATCTTATCTTTTCCATATACGCTTGATTATCATAGATATCGATGAAACTGTTAGAAAAATAGGAATCGGTTTTTGACTCCCGATCGCATCTTGTAACCTAGTCGACCGAACTTTGTAAGATCTCCGCTGCTAAGATTTTCTAATACTCCGTACTAACCAATATTGTACTATATACAAATCTCCCTTTTACGTTGCGAACGGCGACGACAATCGAACGAGAGGCGAGGAATCGGCCAGCAACGCGAGAGCTCGACCGCGTCGATCGAGCTGTGTATTCCCTTCGTAGTAAAAAAAAAAATAAAGGTAAGCCCTGCATTTCCGTGTCTAATGTTTGACTGTCCATTTTATATAAATTTTTTTTATAATTAGTATTTTCATTGTTGTTAGATGATAAAACATAATTAATACTTTATGCGTGACTTGTCTTTTTAATTTTTTTCATGATTTTTTTAAATAAGATGGATGGTTAAATATTATACACGGAAACTCAAGGTTTGTCTTCTTTCTTTCTTTTTTTTTTTTTTACTACGGAGGGAGTTTGGTCGTTGGGAGGAGGTCGAGCCGTGCGCGGATGGTCCACGTAGGACGGGGAATCTGACAAATTGCCGCGGCGGCACTGTGGCGCCATCTCGTCAGCCGTCCCCGTCCACAGTGCGTGGATTTGGCCATTAGCCCCGCCCCATCCATCGCCATTCCATGTTGCCGTTGCCGTCGCCGTCCACCTTTCTCTACCCCATTGGTCAGGTCACCCCCCATGCCGCCCTGCTGCTGCCAACCTTCCCTAGCTCCTTCTACAGCTTTGTGACCTTCTTGTATACTGCTTCTATCCCTCGACCCTCCATGCAGAATTGCTGGCAACTGCGGCCGCTTACACGGTTACACCCTCCGTCGCATATATAAAATACTAAATTCTAATGTAGGTAGGTAGGAATGTAAGCGGGCCGATCCGTGAACCTACATATATGTTAAATAAAGGGTAATCTGCAGGTTTTCACGTCATGGCTCGGCTTGCCGCGTCGTAGAGATGCAAGTAGATCAACCCATAAACTCATTTACAGGCCAAATTAGTAGTTAACCCGCGAATCAACCCACAGGTTACTCATAAATTTTGTCTATAAGCAGGTTCGCGGGTTGGCCCGCTTGCAACCCTAAATGTAGTCTATATTTAGATTTATGGTGTTTTTAAGATGAAAGAAGTAACAGTGTTGCGAGGCTCTTTACCATATCCCAACACGTATCCTAGTATCTTATCATATCTTATCAAGCTGAATGATACCAATCTTTACCGCATATCCTAACCAATCCTACTGCATAATAGTCATTAGTGCACTGTAAAACGAGAAAATCATTGTTGAATAATTAATTGACTTTTAATTACTTTAAACTTAAAAAATATTTGTCTAGAGTTTTCGCACAAATACACCATTTAATTTTTTAAAAAAATGTGCTAATGTAAATTGAGATAAAATCTACTTTTTGTTAAAAAAAACCAACCTAGTACTGAACGTTTTGACTTTGATCAAAGTCAAACTACTTCAAGTTTAACTAGGTTTATAGACAAATATTGTAATATTTATAATACCAAATTAGTTTTATTAAATCAATAATTGAATATATATTCATAATAAATTTGTCTTGGGTTGAAAATGTTATTATTTTTTTCTACAAACCTAAGTCAAACTTGAAACAGTTTGACTCTGAAAAGTCAAAACATCTTATAACCTGAAACGGAGGTAATAAATCCGAATAGGAGCCTGTCAAAATTCGTTATACTAAAAAATGTTCAAATGTTCAGTAATAAAGTTTGTTTTTTATGGGACGGATGGAGCATTTGTTAATCGAAAAGCTAACGGACCTAAGAATTCTATAGTTATACTAGCCACAGTGCCAATGCTGCCTACCAAGTCTGTCAGTATCTTGACACTAATCATAATATATCTTACGATACATGGTATCCTGTCACGCCAAAGTGATACCGATCTTACCAATATCCTAGCTACAGTGCAGTGCTGCGTACTGCAGTGTCGCGGACGGCCGGCCGGCCGGAGTTGCGTGCACGGTCACGCTACGACGGCACGGCCACCTGCTACGACCGGCGTCGTGTACGTACGTCGTGGTGGTGGCCACCGCCGGTGAGCCCTACGCTCCATGCCGACCCAACTAGTAGATACAGTACTGGCATCCAATGTTCATCTCTGTCATCGCCTTTTTCTCCTCCGTGTGTATATATATATGCACCACTACAGTGATCTCAGTCTTTTTCTTCCCCTCTCCATCACTATGTTCTTGAGACCGATACAGTGTAACAGTGATCTCTCTTTGTGGCGGTACATTGCGATGCGATGGTGGTTGAATGTTCTAAATATAAAGATAAAGGTTAAGTGTTTCACGTAAAACAAAGCGGCAATAACATGTAATTAATTAAATTTTAATTATTACAAAGTTAAAAAATAAATTAATCTGATATTTTAGAACAACTTTCATATAGAAAGTTTTCGTACAAAACACATCATTTAACAGTTTGAAAAACGTGTCACAAATATTTAAAAATTTATCCAATAAATTTTGTTGGAGAAAAGAACAGGGTCGCATCCGTGTCGTGAATGCAGAGATGCTTGGCATTGGCATGCAGTACATGTGTATGTGCAGAGAAAAAGCTTGGAGTTAGCAGAAGTGGAATGGACATGGTTTCTCGGACCAGTGACATGTCCAGGAATGAACAGGAGGCGTCAACGCCGGCCTATTCGATCTCGACCTCTCCTATCCTGCAGGTCGGACGGATCGATGACGACGATTGATCCCATGTTTGACTCATCTGGACTCATCCGATGTAGAGGATATCTCAGGAATTCAAGATGTACTCCGTATATGGAGAGCCCAAATGAAATCGACATCTTTTTATCTTGATTTTCCTCTCATCTTTAAGTTCAAAAACAAAAAGAAAATGCCCTTGCACTGTTGCACAGCAGTTAAGTCTCGTACTCTGAAATAGGTGAAGAAGTTACTATATTCAAATTAAATTTTACTCCCTACAATCCAAAATATATAGAACAACAACTCTTAATCTAGAAACCAGGAAACAATCATTATCATCTCCTAAGTTAAATCATCTTGATAAATATAATACTGCATCCAACAAAATTAGAGATGTTGAAGATTGAGGATTTAAAAAATAATAATTTGGTGGTGAGAAGATACTAATTAATTGCATGTATGCACATCTTATATTATGAAATATATGAAAAAAAAATAGTTGTGTTTTACATTATGAAATGGAGGGAGTAAATATTAGAAGTTATTATATTTTAGGATGGAGAAAGCACAGAGTATTTGTATTTGGTTCCCAGTCATACTTTATCACCATTGAGGGCTCCTCTGACGTAAAGTCAGAAGGACATGGTCACCGACGTATGGGCCGGCCCCACCTATCAGGGACCCATGTCCCTCTGACTTTACGTAAGAGGAGCTCCGTCCATTTGTCAATAAATATTGTTACACTTGTTTAAGTTGAGACAATTAAATTTTTGGTCGTACCTTAGCAAGTCTAAGTGAATCTTACCATACTTTTTTAAGTTGACCTAATATATTAAAAAAAATCTTGTCACAACTATAGCTACAACTAAACAACTGCCAATGTGATTAAACTTTCCTAATACTAGATGCAACAAAATGTGACTGATAACCACAAACACCCCCTTACATTGGCCCTCAGGTGACAATGGTGACGTTGAAATATCGAGCAGAATTTATGCGGTGTCAGGCTTGACCGGTGGTGGTGTGTGCTGCTGTTAGTCAATTCGCATGAAGCTTTTCTTTTCTTTGCTACGAGAAATGGTGTTACAAAAAGGAGTACGAACAATGAAATTATGAGGAATGAAGACTGATCGTACGTACGGCGTAATCTTTCCATTGTGGTCGCTGGCCTGTCATGGTCAGGAGCTGTTCATCGATCTATGATCCATACCTGACGGCAACCATCTTGGTTCGTCACTCGTCAGTAATACACCTCCATAATCCATTGACAAAACCAGACAGATTGTTATTAGTTTTATTTATGTAATGTCTAAACTTCACTCGAGTAAGTACTTGAACAGGATTGGTCGGATTCTTGGTCAGAACCAGGCTAATCCACAGGCGTGTTAAATTTCCATGCGGATAACCTGGGATCCTAGCATGTAATTATTGCAAATCTAAGCAACAAAACAGTGTGTGGACATGTGGTGATGACTGCTAACAGTAGTACACAGCCAAATATGTAATCAGAAGCTTTGACACAGCATGATCTATAAATTGTAAATTAAGACTTGGTTCTAAACATTAAGTTGTCAACTTCACAAAGAAAATTGCAGTAGAATTTACTAGTACTATCAACAACTTGCCAACATGTCAGAGTAGCCCAAATTGTGCATTCAAGATGTTAATCTTCACTGCACCGAATTTGTTACCGACAACTTCAGCGTGAAATGTGAATGTCAAATGACATGGACTGATAACAACAGCACATAAAAAGTAACACATAGACTAGTGCCAATTATCATCCGGGCTCTGCCACTCCAGTACCTTGTCCATGTTAGCATCAAACCCATATAGGTACCAAGTAGAGTTTTGGAAGGAAAAACGGGTTCGAGTATGATTTACTATTTCTTACATAATAAACATGCAGAATCAACAGGTTCTCCGACAGCAGGGAATAGATCTACATAGGGGTAACGTTGTAACTAGAGATGGAAGCAAACACAATTGTGATCTATATAAAGTGCAGCCAGTCTGTGTTACCCATTAGAAATTAAAAAAGAGAGAAAGGAGAAGGGGGGGGGGGGGGGGGGGGGTATTCCATTAGTATTCTTAATTGCTATTGAACTGAAAATCTGAACTTATAAACATAATTTAATTTCTTCAAAATCTCCATACCATGTATATCTTATAGATGTAAAGACACTAATATGTGTGTTGATTCTTCATTATGCTTTAGATCTATTAGCTCTTATTCTTGTACAAACACAATTGTGATGAGGATTTGTTGAAAAGGAACACTGTTACAGTAATTAGTATACATTATGATGTCTCAAATAACAATAAAGAAAAGCATAAAGGAACACTTGCTAATATGAGCATATATCTGCATATGTAAGCTGTTGCATGCACAAAAGTTGATCTACCAAAAGACCAGAACAAATTACCCTTCTGGAACTCTTCCCTATTTCCCTATCTAGCACTGAAAAAGGAGACTAAAAAATTTGTTTATCTCGCAGCATAGCTTAAACTAACATTAGAGTGTCAGCTTGTCGCTACAAAGTTTCACCACGTGAAACGTGCAAAGCAAGCCATTGGTACACATCACATAGCATTATTCTTTTTTTGTCTATTTTGCAATGGCAACAGATATCGCTAAGCAAAGAGGAATGTCATGGAATTCTAGAGCTTTGTACTGCCAGAGTCACTAAATTCAAGCATGATGTGAGAGCTGAGTATAAAGTGTCGGGGTCCTATCTCCAGCTAGAAACGTGCAACAAAATAATATACAGACAATCAAGTAAGTAGTATTAATAAACAGTAAGGTTGTCTCTTTAGCCCGACATGAATGTCAAGACAAGTTATCACCAATTACCAATATAGCGGAGCGTAAGCTCATGCACTAGAAGATGATGGTATATTAAACACCAGTCAACATATTTTATCATTATGAAATCCACCAATCTCAACACAGGGCAAGCTTCAAGTCTAATCTATCAGGAATGCATTAGGAATATCAAGATGCGATGTGCAGAATAACCTAAGATCAGAAGTTTGATACAATCCAGTTATGAATAAATATCAATGCACGGAAATGTTGGCTTCGGCCAAAACATTTTTTTTATCACCATGAATCCACACATATTAATCCAGTTATGACGATAACAAAGAAACAAAGACTTATACTAGTGATTCGAGTGCCTGGCTGCTCGCTACTACTCGGACCTATTTCAGTTTACAACATAAATTGATCAAAGTACCAGGCATCATTTTCTTAAAAGAAAATATAATTCACTGAATATATGCTAATCAACTGCCAAACGAAACAAAACAAGGCTAATTAGCTAAGTCGTTTGTTACCCATCCATTTTGTGTTCGTATTAACAACCGTGGATCACATTATCAGCAACTGCACAAAACAATCAATCCAAAACCGTAAATTCCATTTCCAATTATCATAAACTGCGTATTATCACCATCCAGATGACACCCAACAAAAGGACACTGGACAAACAAACATGGTGATGATATTTTCGTCCATATGGACTGCATTCTACAATGTTGCGATATGGCAGCTTGATTCGACAATACATATCTGACACAGCCAATATGAGGAACTAAAAAAACGATGCGTGCCCACGCAAGCGTGGGCGCAGGCGCAAGAGTTGGACAAGAGTACCAAATCGAAAAAGGGAAAGGAAAACCCTAGGTAGCCTCACGAACCGACGGGGGGGAGCTCGCGCTGGGCTTTGGCTCAGATGAGCTTGAAGGGGAGCGGCCACGGGGTGGAGCGGGGCACCTCGACGCGGTCCTTGATGCGCTCGATCTTCTTCTCCCGCTTCGGCCGCGCGTTGCCGTAGGAGCCCTTGAACCGCTTCCCGCGCTTGGTCTTCTTGTCCCCGCGCCCGCAGGTCACCGCCTCCGCCTCCGCCGAGATCACCGGAGTTCGCGCCGGCACGAGGCGTCGCACGAACGCCGCCGCCGCCGCCAGCCGCATCGCCATGCCACCGAGCTCGCCGCCGCCGCCGCCTTTGGATCGCAGAGATGGGGGAGGGGACAAGAGAAGCGAAGTGAGAGGGACGAAGGGTTTTTGGGCCCACGTCGAGTTAAGCAAAGGCCCACTTGTCCGTGTCCTCTCGGCCCAGTCGAATCTGATAGGCCATTGGCCCAATATGAATTGGCTTGTTCTGTGAGACGTTGGATCTCGGATGTGCGGCTCAGATCGGGTCAAAGAACGTACGGTCGGAATTTTTTCATAAGGCCCTTGTAATATTAAATTTTGTCTTTTTATACCCTCCAGTTTTGGATCGCTACTATCTGTACTGTCCGATCTAATATTGTGCGGATCAGATTGGGCTTGGGAATAGGAAGCGTCGTGGCTGCATTATTTTCACTAGGACCCTCCTATTACTTAGAATTAACAGTTAGGTCCATGCGGCTGCCCGGCCCAATTATCATTTCGGCCCACACGTTAGTGAGAAGCTCGTTCCGGCCCAAGTCGTTGTTGCTGCCTCGCCGCCGAGCAGAAGCCGCGCCGCCGCCAGCGACGCGGTTCCGGCGGCGGCGTGCCACAACTTCGCCGGAGAGGAGCTCGACGCCGATTCTTTTCCACAACTCAGGAACTCACGCCAGAAGCAAAAAATCTGAATCACAATTCACATGCATAGATAGAACAGGGCAATCCATCAGTTCAATTCCGGCGGCAAAATCTCTCTCCTCTCCTTCCTGACATGCAGCATCGTCTCCTCCACTACGCATCCATCTACCACTGAGACATCATCATCAGTTCATCGCCATGGCCGGGCAAGAATTCAGTCTCGGGAGTAGACGCCGACCCAGCTGAAAGATCTGCGTGGCTTGAAACTGAAGCTCAGCCCGAACATCTCCCTGATGGCCTGCCCCTTCTCCAGGTGCTCGACCAGCTTCGCGACGAGGGCGGCGCTCTCCCTGACGTGATCCATCCCGGTCTGCGTCCAGATCCGCCGCGACAGCTGCAGCCTCCTCTGCTTGGTGCTCATGTCGATCCCCCACTTGCCGTACAGCCTCTCCTTCTCGGCCAGGTGCAGCTTCCTCACCATCTGCCTGTACAGCATGTCCCTCTCATGCCGAAGATTCCTCAAGCTGCAAAGACCACCAAGAATGTTGTTTGTCATGCTGCTCATCAAGACGGTGTTCAGAATACTTTCAGAGATGCGTCTCTGAACCTTGATGCGGTGGTAGCGTGGAGCTCGCCGTCTGCGATGAGGGAGTTCTTGATGAAGGAGAGTCGCCTGTGCTCTACCTCCATGTAGATGCTGTCCGTCTGATCGCCCTTGAAGAGGAGGAAGAAGTAGGTCCGGTGTACGATCGAGACGTTGCAGTCATGCCACAGCTCGATGATCTCCTGCTGCTTTCTCTCGAAATCGATGTGCCATTTCGAAAGGGAGACCGTGGCAACTTCTTTAGCAATTTTCGGCTGCATGAATCAATAGTAGACAGACAGTACACCAGAGTGAAATCGGCTTGACAAGAGAAATGTAAATGTTGCAGTCAATGGTTTTTATGGAGAGAGAATTCTCAAGAGAGATTTCCCATTTTTACTGTACCTGGTGTTGCTCTGAAGATTGGGGTGCATGGTTCATTTCTGTCTTCTGCTTCACTTCTGTGACGCAGCCGATGTCATTCACAGCAGTCTCTTCTTCAGCATTGCAGGTGCTCTTGTCTTCTTCAGCGTTGCCCGTGCTCTTGTCTGCGATCTCATCAGGACTCAGGCTTTTCCTCACCTTCTCTGGCCTTCTGGTAGAATATCTGAAGGTTTCGCACGACGGCGTCGTGCTCGCCGAGTCATCGAACCAGCTGTTCGGAATGACCATGAAGCTAGCTCTGCAGCTTCTACTCCTAGTAAGCGCACTGTCCCTGGAGCTAACCACACACCTCTTCAGGGCAAGAGATTCTTCAGTTTCAGGCTTCTCGAGATCAAATGACGGCTCAAAATCACACGCATATAGCTTGATGGCATTTTCTGCTGAATTTGACATGCTTTCGCTATGCTTTTGATCATCAGTGTGTGTCTTCTTTTCAGGTGTTTGGAAGAATTCTTGGCTTCTCCTGCTCCTGAGCTTGTTTGTCTCGATGCACTGCACTTCCTTGCAGTGCTCCTCAGGGGGCTCAGATTCAGCTCGATGAGCTACTCTCTGTGCTTCGTGTTCCTCTGTGTTGTCAGAAATTTGGCTGCTTGGTGGAAACGAGTGAGGTACTGACAGTTCATCCATTGTTTGATCTTGATAGTCAATGTCTTGAGTATCTGAAGATGAAAATGCACCTTCTGACACAATGCGCGGAATCGAGTCTGAAGACCGACTCTGTGAAGAACATCAGAGTAAGGCTAAATTAGTTGGATACTAAAACACTGTTGCGTTGTTAAATTTTTTTAGATAACACATTAGTGCATAAGAGAAAAGTACCCATCGCCTTGCTAAGTGATTGTTGATATCCCCGTCGCTCGCAACTTTGCGGAAATTATCAAGCTGAGATTGAACGGTGTCCTTTTGCTCCATCAGTTCCTTCAACTGTTCTTCCAGCTGAAAATTCACCCCCCAAAAAAAAAGAACTTAAGTACTTTTCTTGGGGACATTTGAAAGTGAAGAACTGTAAATTATCATCGATGTGAAGATCAAAACAGAAGGATCCAAGAGCAGTACACACATTCTTAATTAGTTCATCCTTTTCTCTGAGAATCTCTGCATGAGAAGTGCAAGAGGCTGATGCAGGAAACTTCAGCTCGTTCTCCAACCTAGCGATCTCTCTCTGAAGATGCTTCACCAGTGCCTTGTCTGACATAACCACGTTGACCTGTGCATTGGTGACGACATCTTTCGCGCAGTTAGCAAACAGAAGAGTGTTCCTCGACTGCTCGATGTGGCAGTGTGCCGGGCTCATCGTGCAGATGATTGCTGTTCTTGCATTGCCTCCCAGTGATGACTGCAGTATCCGGGTGAGCTTTGAATCTCTGTATGGGATATGGCCATTTCTCCCCTTGCTACACCACCAAGAAGTTGTTCAGAAATCAATTTAAATGAAATGAAGATGTCTTGTTTCAAAAGAAAGAGAGAGAAAAATGAACTTGTAGAATGATTTGAAAGACACAGAAGAGAATTCTGTGAACCTGAGTTGGCGAATGACCTTTCCTAGAGTAAGCAGGCTTCTGTTAATATGGCTGCCCTCCTTTAGCCTCATACCAGCCGATGCCGTCTGAGATGCACGCTCACTTCCTGCTAAATCAACAAAATTCTGTCCACAAGAAACTCAGATTCTATGGAAAAACATGTGCAAAATAATACAAAGCTTACAAGATGCAGGTATTTCATCAATACCACACAAGCAATAAGAGTGCTCGAGTTTCCTTTCCCCAAGAACTGCTTAGCTGAACTCTCAACCGTCTACAGTTAACAAAGCAGGTTAAGAACCGGTTTTTTTTTTTTTACAAAAAAAGTCTGTTGCAAACAATTTAGCTTGATATGAGCACAAACCAGCCTGAGTATTTGATGAGATCTGGAGCTTGCTTCATTCATAGCAGTTTCCCCAATCTGTCTTTGAGCTGTCACACAAGCAAAAAAAAATGATCACCAGACTGAAGAAACAAATGAGCTGCTACTCTTATTGCTATATCCAGGTTCACTGGGAAGAAAGAAAGAAAATTCATTTCCACACCTTCACACACAGCAAGGAGCTCCAGAAGATGGCCTTTGTCTCGCAGAGTCTCCTCGGTGAGTTTTTCTACAACTGTTCCTTTCTGTTTGCATTCAGAAAGAACAGCAAAATGTGATAAATTTTGCAGGATTTTTGTTGAAGGTAATCAGCAAACCATGTCAAGGAAAAAGGTAACCTCTGGATCATCAAGAAGCCTGAGAGGCGTTGCGTCAGAGCTCAGGAGGTCCCTGACAGCCTCGTTGTATATCTCCATTGCCGAGAACTTCAGGATGAACTCTCTCTCAGGATGCTGCAGAGCAGAGACTCGTAAATCAAAAACCGAACGCAATTATGCAAACAAAATCAACAGTAATTCAGTCAACGCGATTGATCACCTTCTCGATGTAGTCGTAGATGTCCGACATGCTGTACTCCGTGATGCCAACCATGGTGTAGGTCTTGCCGCTGCTCGTCTGCCCGTACGCGAATATGCTCGCTGCAGCAATGTCAGAGCAGATTCTCGCGAGTGAGTTCATCGCGACGAAGAAGACGACGAAGAGCTCGTCGTTGCAAACAAGTAATGGATTTATTCTCTTTTTTTTGGTTACCGTTGATTCCACTGAGCACTGACATGGCGACCTGCCTGGCGCCTTCGTCGTACACCTGCCTCGTGCCGCACTCATGGCTGAACACCCTGTCTGGAAACCACGGCGAGAAGGTGAGCGGGAGAGCGGTTTGCAATTGCATTCGGCGGCGGCGGCGGCGTACGAACCGTAGCTGTAGGAGGCGGGGAACATGGCGCGCTCGGGGACGGCGCCGCGGAACGTGAGCGTGGTCGGGCCGGCGCACTCCCAGTCGGAGCCATCGCCGCGCTCCGCCTCGCGCGCGTTCACCGGCCGCAGCCGCACCGACACCACGATCCGCTCCGGCCGCTCCTCCCCCGCCATCTCCGCCTCCTCCCCTTCCTGCACCACCAAGCACGTACGCCGTCGCGCTCATGTCATCATGATGAAAAAAAAATAGCAAAATGCCGGCCGGCGCGCGGCCGCCTCGCCGCCACCGATCCATCCATCCGTCGCCGGAGGTTGTCACGTACTAACGACGGCGAAGCTACATGCACCAACGACGACGACAACAACAAAAGAGAAAAGGTTTCCCTCCATGCGCGCGTGCATGGCTACCAAGCGAATTCGCGGCGAGAGAGAGAGAGAGAGAAATCGATCGATGAGGAGCTCGTTTACCTCTCACGCGGGGACGACGAAACGGTGGGGGAGAGGAGTCGAGGAGAGCTTGCCCGCCTCCGCGCGCGCGCGGGTGCCTCCTTCCTCTCCTCGAAAGAAGAAGAAGAAGAAGAGAGGGAGGAGGAAGAGGAGGAAGGGGACGACGGGACAATTCACAATGGGGCAGGTGAATTTCCCCTTTCGTTTTACTCGCTTTTTTTTACCGCGAAAAAGGCAGCAGAGTGGACGGCGGTTGGGGCTAACTCCCACGGGGCCCACCTGTCTGCCATGTGAAGCTCACGGAATGGTTAAAAAAAAGACTTGGTAAGAAAAGGAAAAGAAAAAGGAGAGACCGGACCAAAAATAACCGTTTTGACCGGTGACCGCGCCAGGAAGGCGATGGCCTTGATATGGAAGCGCCGCTCCGCCGCCGGCGGCGGCGGCCACCGGAGAGCAGCAGTAGAAACCACGGGAAGAGTACGATCTTTCTGGTTGGCAATGGCGATTGAGGGGGGCACACGAGACGAGAGCGCCATGAATGCTGTCCCTGTGGGGGCGAGCTAGGCTTTGCTTTGCTCCGGCAGATCGCTCGCCGTCCATGTCCATGAGTGACATTATTGCTTTTGCCATTGCTCTGATTCAGAGCCCGTCGCACGTACAGTACTGTGTCGCAGATGTCGCATTATATTGGCAGTGAACTAGTGAAGGCAGAAGAATGCAGATGGGTACCCGGCCAAGTACCGGTGCCAACCTACCTACCAAACATTCAGCCTCTCGCTTTTAACTTTCACCTGTCTACAATCAGTGCCTCATCGTCCAGTCTGGGGTGCGATAGACTCCCACCGTCACAGAAAAAAATTCAACCTAACAGGGGATGTGATCTCTCCTAAGACTATAAATATAGACTATCATTTGCCCATATTCGTTGTCATAGGAGGAGTCACATCCACTTCTAGGTTAAGTTTTTTTTTGACTGAGAGAATATGATTGATGGTTTAAGCACGGATTTCCAGGGATTATATGGTCACTGTTCATTGCTGAACATCTGGTACGGTGGTTAAATCTCGCTTATTTTCCTTGTGTTCTTTTTGAGGGTTTTTTAAGATATATGTAATTAATTCATTTTGGACTTTGTTTAAAAAGACCACAATTAATTATTATAGAGTTTCCAGCCTTTAATTTAAATAATGTACAGTCAACTATTACAAACATTATGGATCGGATTATTGTGAATTACAAATCACGACATGATAAATAATAAGAATAATAATGAGATTGTAGGCAGGGGCGGAGTTACAGTAGAACTATCGAGGTCAGCTGCCCCGGTAACCTGTGGCAAAATCCATGGTTATATTGTTTAGGCAATCAAGATGACGCTATAAATTTTTATATTTTGAAACCGTAGCTAGCATTTTGCTGGTGTTATATTAGGTAGGATAGAAATTATTTACAGACTCACCAGAGGTGAAAGAGACAAAGCCGAAAAAGAACCGAACAAGAGGGAGAACAACAAGAAAACCCGACAGCCTCGCATTCTTATCTGTGATTTTGGTCACTAGTTGAGACAATTGAGTCTCTTGATTGTGGAACACTCGTTTGTGTCATTCGCATCAGGTTTTCCAAGTCACCACCATATGAATTGATTTAATTGCTTTCGTTTGTGTTTTTTTCCATTGGGATGTCCCTTGATCCACCAGTCAAGCAGTGGCTCGTCGCCATCGTGTGTGTTTAGTGTATTGTGTCTCGGCTGTTGAAAGATCTTCTCCCAGATTTGATGTACGAAAGTGTAATCCTTGAAAAGGTGTTGTGCTGTTTAAAGGTTTCTATAGCAAAACTGATAGACATTGACGGATTTGCAGCCGATCTGTCATCCAGATTTTGTTTCGAATGAGGAGCTATGTAAAGTTTTTTTTTTTTTCATTTTGACAGCGTCCATACTTTCCATATTAGCTTTGTCGTCGTTGAGTCAATCCTCCCAATGAATTGTGTGTTATATATGACACTAAAAGTTAAACAAGATTAGTGTATTCTGATCTCGGTGATACCGATGAATTAATTTTCTAGCTCCGCCGCTGATTGCAGTCAGTCAGTTGTCAGCAAGAGTCTTAGCGACGGCCGACGGACGAGACATAATAAACTAAACCAGAGACACGTACGCACAGTCAACAACCAGGTACGTACGGCAAAATGGCACTTAAGACTTAAGCGCCGCTGCGCACAGTAGTAATCCACGTACTATGTACGGCTGATACATGGTTTACGCCATATATACATACGCTAAGTAATTAATATCGTTCATTCGTGTAGCAGGTAGGACGCACGTTCTCTCTGCACAGTGACGCTGCACAAGCACATTAACGTGGCCAAGCAAGCGTTGTGCATGAATGAAAATGCAGTTGCATTGGACCAGCCATGTGCAAAGTGCAATCGAAAGGTTTTTGTCGATGTGACGATAGAATCGTTTACGCTGAAAATACGGGAAGGAGTGAGAAGTTCAAAGGTGAAAATACGATTAGTAATGTACTCCGTATCTGACAACGTAGAGGTTGTGGCTAGCTTGACAATGAAACGCTCATCCGTGAGAAGGAATAATCTGTGAGCGATGCAACGTCTACAAGAAGTGAAAGTGATCCACATAAAGATAGTGTGCATTTGCATGCATTGACTCAGCTGGCATTTAGTTCAGGAATTTGCTTGGAGTGAAGATTGTGTGCCCCAGCAGAAAATCTTGAGCTATTAGATAAGGAATGTAATCTAAATTTTAGTCATTAATAAAGGGTCTGTTTGGAGAGCTTAAAATTCTGAGAAGCAATTGGTTGGTAATCAGCTTCTGAGAATATGAAAAAGTTGGGTTTCCTAGTTTTTTGGCTTCTAGTTCATTTTTTGGATTCTACAACTACAGCTTTTTAGAATCTAGATCAAAAGTTGGACTGTTTGGGAAGCTTCTGATTCTGGAAGAATCTGCAGCAGCTAGAAACTCCCCCAAACAAGCTCAAAGTCTCTCTTTACGTTAAAAAAAACGATTAGTACATGAGGGACTATAACGGCAAGGGTGACATTCAAAGGCTTGTTATGTGCTTGCATAGTGCTCCCTCCGTTTCAGGGTAAAAAATGTTTTGACTTTGGTCAAAATCAAACTAATTTAAGTTTGACTAATTTTATAGACAAATATAGTAATATTTATAATACTAAATTAGTTTCATTCAATCAATTATTGAATATATTTTCATAATAAATTTGACTTGGGTTAAAAATGTTACTATGTTTTTCTATAAACTTAGTTAAACTTGAAGCAGTTTGACTTTGATCAAAGTCAAAATGTCTTATAACCTGAAACGAAGCTAGTAGCATATAGTGACGTATGTGCTATATTATTTTGGTCCTAAATCTGTTTAGTCATATTATAAATTGCTTTGATCTTCTTTTCTAGTTATACTTTTCTAGGTTTGGCTAAATTTATAAAAATAAATAGCAATATCTACAACACCAAATTAGTTTCATTAGATGTAAAATATATTTTAATAATATGTTTGTTTTGTGTTAGAAGTGTTCCTATATTTTTCTATAAACTTAGTCAATTTTTTAAAAAGGTTGACTAGGGAAAAAAATCCAAACGACTTATTAAAATATGAAGTGAATGGAGTATAAGTATGCAACTATTCAACGGGCTAATACGCCTAGACCTATATGATTGGATGATTGGAGGTGTTGATGGAATGTGATTGTGAGGATGGATTTATAATAAAGTACTGGATTTAGAATATTGTGTTAAGTGGACTTTGATTTTACAATAGAGACAATAGCATTAAAAAAAAGATGGTTTACTGGACCGCACAGGGCATGCAGCTCAGCCTAGAGACCGGATCACTGGAGGAGTTCTGCAAAGGATAGCTGGGCCGGCCTATAACCAGCCCAAGAACTCTAGTATTCCTTTGCAGAGATCTAGGTCCAACAGGTACTCCTATTGGACGGTGGTGGTGGCCCACGGACAGGGACACAGGGTACCGGAGCCCGGAGGCCAGCAGGGAGAGAAGAAGAAAGAGAAAGACAGGGAGTCGTGACGGCGCCCATTGGCGGCAGAGCAGCCAAGCAATTGATTCGGAGCCACACCCCCAAAATCCCCACCCCCTTTTATATTCTGTGGCCGTCGCCTCTCGCGGGCCCACCGCGCCTAAATCCGCCATATCCACAACCCCACCTGCACGGCTGCACCTACCAGTCTCATCCCAACTCCCTCCCCCATAATAACAGATCCACGGGCCCCACCGCATCTGACCCCACCTGTCAGTGTGATGTACCGGTGCGGATCTGGTGAAAGGAGCCACTACACAGTATGTTTCGCTTTCCTCGGGTCTACGGCGGCATGAGCCCGGCTCACGGGATTAGACCCGCGGGCGCGGTGAGTTGGACGTGTGGTCCTCGTGGACCGGGTCTAGCGACGGTGGGGCTCGATCCCTCGAGAAGGTGGGGCCCACCACCAAGCTAGCTCCTGCTCGCCCCACCACCACATCGAAATCAAAAACTATTACTTCTATTTTCTAGTATTTTTTTTTGTTTCTCTCGAGTTCCTCCCTCCTCGCTCGCCACAATCTCTCTCCCGGCTTCGTTCCTCCTCTCGCCCCGCGACTCCCGCTCTGCTCCTCCTCGTCGCCGCCGCCGCCGCCGCCGCAGCCGACGCTGTGTGTACGACTACGACGGCGAAGAGCCAGGCGGGGAGGACCGATCCGCCGGAGGAGGAGGAGGAGGAGGGAGTGGGGGGGCGGGGAGATGGGGGAGGGGGGGCGATGACAGCGGGCGCGGCTCGGCGCGGGCGGGATGCGGACGATCTGCGACGTGTGCGAGAGCGCGCCGGCGGTGCTCTTCTGCGTGGCCGACGAGGCCGCGCTCTGCCGGTCCTGCGACGAGAAGGTGCCCCCTCTCTCTAACCCTGCCTTCGTCCTCTGCTCTACTACGCGCACGCGTCGGAGTCCGCTTGCCGAATCGTAGATCGGGCTATGCGATGCTTCAATTGCGGTCGCTTGTTTCACGCTGGGCGATCGGGTTGTTTGATTGTGCAATTAAGATCTCACGAGATGGTTTACTACGCTCGAATTAGCGTGTGGATCTGCGTGTTTCTTTTTTGGGTACAGAAAGCCATTTAATTTTGACTGCGAATCAACTGCGTACTGCTCACTGGCCTGGAGCAATTCATTCATTAAGGCCTTTTTTTTTTCATTCGTTGAGTATTGTGGACTTATGACCAAACGAAGTTATGGTATAATAGGATGCCAGCGTGCATTGATAGTGACTAACTGTAGTGCTTGTTTGGGTAGTAACCGAGAAATTGCCTTATTGGGTATCCACTTATTTCTTGTCTGACTTCAAAATGATGCCTATTGCCTAGAGAATTCCACTTGAAATTAAAGCTGGCCAACTTTAGAACTGGAAAACAAAGCATAATTCTATGATGTTGTTATCGAAGGAGGCACTTTTACAGCATAAAACATACATAATAAGTTCAATTAAGTACTTGAATCCAGCAATTGGGTTACTTCGGAACGGGATTTCTTAGAAGATCACACTACCCTGAGTTCTATATCTAGCTTGGTGGTCGTTAGACACCTCCAGGCATCATCATTCATGGCCATATGTGGGACAGTGCGAGATGAGCTTGTCGTGATTTTGCCATTTTGGTTGGAATTTCTGTTAACCTTATTGGCTATGCGTAATACTTAAGTCGATCATTGTTCTGTAGAAGTAATGATTGAATTTCCCTTGTTGAAATTCTTCAATAGTAAAGAAATAGTTAGGTATAGATTTTGCACTTGTGTTTACACGATTTTTCAGTCCATTTGTTTACTGTTATTTGTAGCCAAGATTATGCTTCTGCCTCACTTTAATTGCAGAATGCAGAGTCTGAATTGCAGATTTTCTAGAGTTAATGAATACCCCCTCCGTCCCAAAAAAATCCAATCCTGAACACATTCGTGTCTAGATTCGTAGCTAGGGTTTGCTTTTTTATGGGACAGAGTAGTATGTCTTATACTATGTTACTGTACATGATTCCAGTCGCTATCTTCAATTGCTAATAAAAACATACATGAGAGCATCCTTTACTCATTCTTTAGCTGCTCAACTAGTTTTGCGCTCCGTAACCAATGCTATGACACTGGTTTCTTTGGTTTTTTATAATATTTGGAACTGATGACATGATTAAAAATCATCAGTACGTGCAAAAGTGCAACCAGGTTGTAGATGAAAGTTCCAACCGGAAATGGAATTGTTGTATGTGGGTGGCCCCATCCCTAATGAGGCCAAACATTATGAAACATCCTTCGTGGGCAGATCTTTTGGTCAAATATCCCATTGTGCTCTCACATTCTTATAGTATATTGATTTACCCTTTAAAACATTGTACGTCTATTCTGTTTTACGACTATGTTTTGAGCAGTTAAGTTCTCTTCCAACGATGAAAGGTCATCTTTTCTGGTTCTTAGTCCTTACTTATGTCTTTATGTCAGTTGAGCACCTGTTTAATGAGTTAATAAGGTTTGTCAGTAATGGATCTGCTGAAGAACACGATGTATGCTGATTATGTGCAGGCAATATAAGAAATCAGATACTGTTAATAAAGCTGACATTTTTGCATGGATTTGTTTACTGAAAGTTTGCCAGATTGGTTGTTGTACTCTGTATGTTAGAGATGCATATCCATATTCAGCTCTATGAGAACTTCGATCAACAAAATTACTCGCTCCATTGATTGTTATAAGATGTATTTTGGTTTGAAGAGGCCAAACTTTGTAGATTTTGACCAACAATCAGTCTATACAAGTTATTTTAGTAGCTGTGCAATATCCTTCATGTGGTATCATTAGCATGAAGAAAAACAAATATTACAGCTTTGGTCTCAATAACCCATTAAATATTCATGCTGCATTTTCTGATATTTCTTCCAATGTTGTGATGCAGGTGCATATGTGTAACAAGCTTGCTAGGCGGCACGTGAGAGTTGGGCTTGCAGACCCTAATAAAGTTCAACGCTGTGATATATGTGAAAATGCCCCCGGTATTCTTTCTTATTTATGAATAGTTTCTTATCATATTTTGCCTGTTAAAGCTTGTTGTGATTATGTCCTGCTGTCCATGCAGCCTTCTTCTATTGCGAGATAGATGGTACATCACTTTGCCTTAGTTGTGATATGACTGTTCATGTTGGTGGGAAACGAACCCATGGAAGATACCTGCTCCTAAGGCAACGGGTTGAAGTAGGTTATTGTTTAGAAACCAACTTCGTATTGTAATCTCACGCCTTATTTTCTAGTGCTTGAAGTTTGAAATTTTGATTAGTTTCCAGGAGATAAACCAGGTCATATGGATGATGTTGCTATGCAACAGAAAGATCCTGAAAACCGGACGGATCAAAAGAAGGCCCCTCACTCAGTAACAAAGGAGCAAATGGCAAACCATCATAATGTGTCTGATGATCCAGCCTCAGATGGCAACTGCGATGACCAGGGTAACATCGATTCCAAAATGATTGATCTTAATATGAGACCCGTCCGTACTCATGGACAAGGTTCAAACTCACAGGTACATCACATTCTCCATGTTAATGCAATGGGCTCATCTATTATTACCTTTACCGATCACTCACATTTTCCTCTCTGGTCTATGCTCTTCCCTTACTGATGACAAACCAGACTCAGGGCGTGGATGTTAGCGTCAACAATCATGATTCTCCAGGAGTGGTGCCAACATGTAATTTCGAACGAGAAGCCAACAAATAAATACCGTAACACCAGGATGTACATTTCTTCGGTTGCTGCTATATAGCCAGTAGCTCTCCGGGAGGTTGGATTAGCTTTGGTCTTCAGCCAGGCAGAATATGTGTTATTACATGGTCCTCTTGTGTCGCTAGTAGTATGATTCTAGTAGAGCTGAAGTTGAACGAGTTCATGTCAACTCGGCATGCCATATGCCGTGGACGCTATTTATCGTCGTGTACTCGTGTTGTGGTTGTAAGACTCGTGTCACATGGGCCATACGGGAAGCACAGTGGGCTGTCACTTGTGCTTTTGTGGATTGCTGCTGTGCGCTATTAGAAACTGTTCAAAAGATTAATAGACCCATCATTTTTTTTCGGTGTATATCCAAATGTTGCTTGCTTGGACTGTGTTAAGCATTTACTTCCCATTTTGCTCTCTTGCAAGATTACAACACGCGAAGCTCTATTTTCTTAATTACTACTACCTCTATTTTAAAATATAAAAATCTAAAATCTGGATGTTCTAAAATATGTAAAACTAAAATTTGGATATTTGCTAGGACTATAAATCTAGATATGTTCTTTGTCCAATAAGATCCCACTCTTGCTCTATTCTTAAAAGGAAGTCTTTTTAATTTTTTTCATAATTTTTTCAAATAAGACGGACGGTCAAACGTTAGACACGGAAATCAGAGTTTGTCTTTTTTTTTTTTTTGGACGGAGGGAGTATGCAGTATGCACTCTGCAATAGGACACGAACTGACACGTCTCATGCCTTTGAGGGCGTGAAGCCGGTCAAGCACGAACAAACCTTTTTGCCCAAAGGGGGCAGAAAAAAACAAAGGGCTAGTCAAACGTGGTTGCATCAAAAAGCTCTTGGATGTCTTGTAGAGCTCGAGTAGTCCCATACTCCCATGTCACACACTCATCAAAATCCGAGATGGATTAGTACATCCTCTGCCAACACAGCAGCGCAACTGTCCTCTGGAACCCAACCAAACCGAAAGCCGACCTGAACGCAATACTCCAGTAATACTCAAAAACAATTGGCCACGGCCGCCACACGCACGCCGCTGCTCGCCCAGCCGGCGGCACACGCTGGCGAAACGCAGGGCGGCTGCCTCCCCCCCCCCCCCCCCCCCCCCCCCCCGCGCCACGGCGGGAGGCAAAAGAAATCCCACGAGATATCCCCGTCTCCGCACGGCACCGCCACGTACGTACTTACGCTGCCTGCGCTCGTGCGTATAAGAGCAAGTTTAAAAAGCAGAGTTAAATGTTAGCTCCAAATTATTTATAGCTAATTTAATAATCTATTTATATAATAGTTATCTATAAAAATATATTATACTATTAATATTTGGTTTCACCTTTTATACATACAATGTATTAAAATCAACTGAATGTAGCCCGTTTTCTTCTGACTTTCTTCTGACTTTTTCCTTCTTTCCTGATACGCAAGGTTATAGTTTCTTTTGTCTCTTTCCTTCTCTTCTCGATACTAGATTATAGTTAGCTTACAGCTGTTATTGTACTTACTCTAAATGCTGGAGTACTGGGTTTTTGTAACCGAGAATGGGCGTGTGGGCGCGCGCGGGGCACGATGCTCGTGCTTGCCTCCCCGGTGCGCGGCTTTTTGCCGGCGATGGCGAGGCCGCGGGCCGGGCGGGCGACGGGGCGCACCGCACCGGAGCGTGCGATGTGTGACGAGACGGGCAGGGGTGGGTGAGGGGACGCCACGGCACGTACACGGTACACCACTGGCAGAGTACTGGGCTTGGTCGTCTCATATGTTTGCTGCTGCTGCTGCTGCGTGCGTTGCACCTGGTGGGCAGGAGGGCGCAGCGGAGCATCACGGCGAAGTCGGCGAGCGAGCGGAACAAGCACGTGGCCACTTGCGGGAACCCTGTCCCCTACCCCCCTCGCCAGAATCCGGATCTACTGTGCCCGTTCGCTCTCCATTGGTACGGAGTAACAGCCTGCCTGGCTGCCTGGGTGGGGTGGCAATGGCACGGCGGCTATTTTTTTCTTTTTTAAAAAATAAAATTCAGTTTAGTGTAAGCTTTCGTGCGAACTTGGAATATTTCCATAACGCTGTCACAAATTCCATAATGAGTTGTACGAATGGTGTCCTTCTAGGATGATCTTAACAACTCCTAAATCATGCACCCTACCAATTACTTCCTCCGTTGTTTTAAATTATAAGTCATTTTACATTTTAGTCAAACTAAAACTGATTTAAATCAATAGAAAAAAAGTAATAACAAATTCAACAAAAGACAAATATACTATTAACACATATTCAATTATAGATTCAATAAAACTAATTTGTTGCTGTAGATATTGACTGCATTCTTTGGTGTGGGTTGGGAACTAATCTCCAAGCATAGAAAACGGAGTGATAGATTAACATATTATTAATTAATTACTCCCTCCGTTTCGAAATGTTTGACGCCATTGACTTTTTAGCATATGTTTGACCGTTCGTCTTATTCAAAATATTTAAGTAATTATTAATTCTTTTTCTATCATTTAATTCATTGTTAAATATATTTTTATGTAGGCATATTTTTTTACATATTTCACAAAAGTTTTTTAATAAGACGAACGGTCAAACATGTGCTAAAAAGACAACGGTGACAAATATTTCGAAACGGAGGGAGTATTAGCTAAAAAAAACTAAAAAAATGGATTTATATGATTTCTTAAAGCAACTTCCCTATGGAACATTTTTTAGAAAACATACCGTTTAGTAGTTTAGAAAGTGTGCACACGGAAAATGAGTGAATGTAGGTTGATAACCACCACAAACGAACTCAAGAAGTGGAGGCTAGTATATCTCTCTGCAACCTTAATTAAAATCAAAATGCCTTATAATTTAAAATGGAACTATGGAGTACTCTCTGTCACATAGAAAAACAACTTCTAAGAATATATTTGTCCAGATTTATCACTAGAAGTTAGTATTTTTTTTTCTTAAGAACAGATGATGTATTATTATACTAGTCGTACTTGCAAGTATCCCATATTGTTCTATTCGCTTAGATTTGCAATTCAAGTTTGCTACGTCCACCAGAACAAGATTCACTTGTCTAGGAGTACTATTGACTTGCAGAATGCACATTGAACAGTAGTGGCGGCCACAGATTAAGACGGTCACACCTGATTCCCCGCGCAAGGCAGCCACGACGCAGGAGACCAGGGCGTCCACCTGGCGCCCCGCCGGTCGGGTCCCACAGCGACACGGTGCCATCCCCCTCGCCGGCAGCCTCCGGTGCCAACCCAACCGGCCCAACCGCCGATGCGCCGCCTGTCCCAGCCGCTCCACCCCCCCACCACCTCCGGATCCTCTGCTCCCGCCTCGCCCTCGCCGCCTGACACGCTGACACCCCCGCTCGCCCGCAGAGAATCCCACTCCGCTGCTGCCTCCGCGCTTGCACCAACGGTATACATATATAGCTCGCTCTGCGCAGCCCACAGCTCGCCACCATCAGCGTCTTCTTCGTCGAGGTCAGCGGCGGCGACACGGTGTTGGGTCATGGCGAGCTACGGCGACGACGGCGTGGAGCTCACCGAGCTGACGCTGGGGCCTCCCGGAGCCAGCGCTCGCAGGGCCAGGCGCGGCAGGAAGAACGGCCATCCGCCGCCGTCGTCCTCGATGTAATTTCTAGTGTTCTTACACGGCTAATGATTTTGTGATGATCGATCAATGTCGCGTCTCCTCTGATGGATGGGTTTCGTTGTTCGGTTTAGGATTCAGGCAGCGTACTTCGTGAAGGTGAGCATGGACGGGACGCCGTACCTGAGGAAGGTGGACGTCGCGGCGTACGGCGACTACATCGAGCTCGTCGAGGCGCTCAACGACATGTTCTACTGCTCCACCATTGGTGAGCTGCTAGCTTCACCTCGCTGTATATGCAAGAGTAATCTGCCAAACATTGATCAGTAATGGCGGTTAATAATGTTTTGTGTACGGTGATCGAGCAGGACTGATGGACGGGTACGGCGAGTGGGAGCACGCCGTCGTGTACGAGGACGGCGACGGCGACTGGATGCTCGTCGGCGACGTGCCCTGGGAGTAAGCACCGCTGAAACCGCATCGCTTTTTTTATACATTACTGAAACTGCGTCATTGCACTGTTCATCATCGTTTCAAAATTATGCGAATGCAAAAACTAAAGGTAAACGTGGAAATCTCAACCTGATGCATCTTGAATTGCAGGATGTTCGTGTCTTCGTGTAAGAGGATGAGAGTGATGCGAGCTTGTGAGGCGAGAGGCTTGAGCTCAAACGCGTGACAGAAACAATTGCAGGTGAGGAGGATTAACTCCAATTCGATCAGATTGGTAAATACAGAATAGTGCATGCAGTAGCATAGTTTCCTTTGTCTGAAAAAAAAATTCTGCAATATGATCAAACTAATCCATATAGAGAACCAATTAAGAACAACCGAGTAATCGCACTAAGTTCACTAACCACTAACTGATCAGACTGAAACTTTGACTTCTTGAGTTCTTTCTCACTGCCAAGAGTTTCAGACTTTCAGTCCATTTCTTTACTAGGGATGAATATACAATTGATTCAGGGTTTGGCATTGTTCAGTTCTTTTCCACTGATAAACTGATTTAGAGTTTTCATTGTTAATTCAGTTCTTTTATACTGCAATAAACTGATTCGGATTTTGCGTGGTTCCAGGTTGACCAGTGCGTTGTAGATAACTGAACCTGGACATCGATCGCTCATGCAAGTGGTGAAAACGCTGACGAAAAGGATGACGCAATTTTCTGACCGACCAAAGCTATGCTGCGCACACATGATTGATGCAACAACATCTACAGAAAGACCAGCATATCAGCATCTCACTAGCTAGCCTGGAATAAATGTTAGTTAAGTAGTTGACACTGCAGATGCGGTCAAAATCTCTCCAGCTTGCTGCTTGCTTCTCACATGAGCCTGAATGCCTCTGATACGGTTGACTTCCCTGATGAGATCCCAACATTTTAGCTCCCTTTTGCCTCTAGCTAGTTGTAAGTTGTTTCGGCTGTATATGTATGTATGTCGCATCACATGTACATGGATCAAGAGTTGTTCGTTGTACCTCCCAAATTTTGATACAGCTAGCACGAAGATCTTTTGAGTCTGAGATGAGGTTCAATTCTGTTCATGGGTGTGGTTTCTGCAGACAGGATCATGGTGCTCAACTGCTCATCACGTTTCTGTTTTTGCTGCACCAGTGCAGAACCCAGTTCATCTGTCGGAGCAGCGTGCGGCAAGGACTGCGTGGAATTGATCTTCATGGAAGATGTTGCTAATTGCAGCAGCAGCGGTAGTGGTATCCATCCAAGTAGGCAAATGTAACAGCTACCGATGAGCAAGTGGCCATGTTGTTTTCAGGATTTGTGGATCATACATAGGTAGGTAGCAGGGTTTCACTTATCGCACGATAATCGCGCGATTATCGCGGTTATCGTGCTTATCGCGGGGGTACGGTAGGGGAAACCGGCGATATGGTTTGGATGAATTTTGACCAAATTCAAAATTCCGGAAAAAAAATCGAAAAAAACTGAAAATATTCATGGATGTAGTTGTTGATTTGTAATTGCCAATGGTGAAGAATTTTTTTGAAATAGAGTAAGCTAAATTCAAATTTGAGGGCAAAACCAAAAATGGTTTACAAATTGAAAAAGGAAGAGGATATTGTGCCTTAAGTATCCTACATATTCTTCCAATTATTCTCAATTTTTTTACCCTATTTATTTTACATTTATATTATTTCAGCTATACAGCCCGCGATAACCGTGCGGTTATCGCGGTAAACCGTGCGATTATCACGGTGAAACCATGAAACCGTTGAGTTTTGAATTCAAATTTTTGAATGTGATTTTTGTGCGAATTTAGACGATTATCGCGCTACCGCGGGGTGGCGATAACCCCGGTCCTAACGATAAGGTAAACCCTGGTAGGTAGTTATGTACCAGTTGCCATTAGGCCAACTGGAGTGGATGGATCAAAAGGAGTCCAAACGCTTCTGCGCGTCCATGCTTGTTCGGCTCATATGGCTGCTGTGGCTGCAGCAACAGTACCCACTACACAAAAGACAACACGATCGCTGCAGCTGCTGCTATGTACAGCCGCACTTAGGGCCGGTTTATTTCGTGAACGATAATTCGTGGCGTGTCAGACCGGATATACGGACACATATTTAAAGTACTAAACGCAGTCTAATAACAAAATAAATTATAAATTTTGCCAGAAAACCGTGAGACGAATTTATTAAGTCTAATTAATCTTTCATTAGCAAATTTTTACTGTAGCATCACATTATCAAATCATGGCGTAATTAGGCTTAAAAGATTCGTCTCGCAATTTCCTGTCGAACTATATAATTGGTTTTCTTTCTACATTTAATACTTCATTCATGTGTCTAAATATTCAATGTGACAGCGTGAAAAATTTTCTTTAGGTACTAAACAGGCCCTTATTCAGTTGATGCAGCAGAATTGCCTCGGTTAAGAATAGGAATACGAATAACGTCGCTGAACTTCTGTTGAAATAATGTGTTTGTTTCATGAGGATGGGAATTAATTCCTTCCGCACAGAAAATGAAATGATCTATTAGCATATAATTAATTAAGTATTATCTATTTTTTTAAAATATGAAATTTTAAGCAACTTTCGTATATAATTCTTTTTTGTAAAAAGCACACCTGTCGACGTTTGATGTCTCTACTACGGTATTTGGACAGTGTGGGGATCGTCGGTGCTAGGATATACGCGAGACTGAGGTAAAAGAGATGGAGACGAGGATTTTTATACAGGTTCGGGCCCCTGAGCTATCAGGTAATAGCCCTACATCCTGTTGGCCGGAGCCGATGTTGCTTTTTATTCATGATAATCACACCAGTACAATATTTGGGGTAGCCTATCTAACTGTTGTCGACATGGTGGTCTGATGATCTGACTCGTAGTCGACAATAGGGTAGCCTTCCTTCTCGAATCCGTGTCCGGCGAGGTCAGAGATAGCGCTTTCATCTCTCCTGACAGTATCCGGAGACATCGTAGGGTAATAGCCGTGCTTATCCCTGAAGTCGATATCCGGCGGCGTGTCTTGGCATATGTAGGCTTCTATGTTGATTGTGTTGGGTGTTGATCATGTTGGGTGTTGATCCCGTTGGGTGTTGATTGTCTTGTCCCCCATGGTGGTTGTTGATCATGTCGATCGTCTCATATCATGGGTGTCCCCCTATCCTCCTAGGGGGCTTGTATTTATATCTATAGGTGTCCCCTTGTCCAAGTAGAACTAGGGATACAAATATGGATACAATCCGAGTAGTCCTTGTCGTTTCCATGTAGAACTCTAATTGTTTTTCTTTATTTCCGTATAAGACATGGTATGTGGTGGGTCCTGCTAAGATTTAGTCAACTACGATTAGGTATGTGGTATCGATAACCATGATAACACCGTTTAGCGTTTGAAAGTTCATGGTCAGTTCAGTAAGTCGATGATTGGAAATGCGACCATGGACTAGCTCATGTTCATGGCTTCACGGTAAAACACCGGCAAAGCATTGCTGGCTGCCGTGCCATGGCAGACAGCTGCTCCTAGTTGCTGGACTGACCGGTAAGAACGGGTTGGGCAACGAAAACTCCGGCTCCGGTGGGTCGGGGATTAAAACTCCGAACCTCCTTGACCTCCACAACACTGTCATCTCCACACAAATTTATTGAGTTTTTACGTCTCGATCAGTCACCCACGACGTGCTCGGTGCTATGCTCGTCGGAGACACTCAATCACCAGTTCGATCTTTAAAAAGGCCAACGGGGTCAGAAATGAAAACTCCGGCGCCAGCGTTCGGAGTTGATTAGTAACTCCGAACCCTTCGACCTGCACAACCTGGTCATCTCCAACTTTCTCTGGGCCGAATTCTGGGGTTGGGCCTAGCTTTCTAGCCCATACAGTGAAGAAACGACCCAAATATGGCATCACGAGGCCACGCGGCCCACTCACAGGTGCGCCTGAATAGTTTGTATATGAAATAGGAAAAAGTCCACTTAGACTCTCTTAGTTGTTCACCGAATCTAATTCGTGACTCTTAACTTAAAAAAAATCGGGTAGGACGAGCCTAAATTATTGAAACCACTGCAATTTGACTCCTTCAGCGGTTTTGGAGGGCGGTTTTGCTGATGTGGCACTGCTAATCCGGTTTTCATTCCACGTTGCGGTTTTCATTTCACGTTGCGCTTATGTAGCATTAGAAAAACCGAGCTAGCTTGCTCTGTTAGCTAAGCGACGAATCATAGCATCACGCACGCGTAGATAATCACAGTCACAGATGAAGAATCTAAACCATTTCTTGTCAATCACCAAATTTACAATGTTTTACATGCCTAATCCTTCTCTATAATTGACAAGAACGCGAGGTGAAATGATGTGAATGTGTAATAATCGATATGTCGAAACAAAAACATTACACGAGCGAACATCCAGTCTCTGTGTGTCGCTCACGAGCAGGAGCACTGCGAGCTCTTCTTCATGGCGCTGGTCTCCATGATGGAGCCGACGTCCAGCGTGGTCCCCTTCAGCGACAGCACCTCGCCGCCGGCGGCGCCGCCGTCGCGCATCCGCCGTGCCTCGTCGAGCTCCAGCGCCCTGCGCGACACGACGGCGAAGATCTCCTCGAGCAGCGTGAGGAAGGCGCGGTCCACGTTGTCGCCCGACAGCGCGGACGCCTCGGAGAAGAAGAGCCCCTGCTCCTCCGCGAACCGCGCGGCCTCGTCGGCGGCGACCTCGCGCCGGCCCGCCGGCGTGTCGGCCTTGTTCCCGATCAGCGCCACCACGGTGGAGCCATCGGCGTGCGCCCGGAGCTCCTCCACCCACCGCGCCACGTTCTCGAACGTCCGCCGCCGCGTGATGTCGTACACCACCATGGCGCCCAGCGCGCCGCGGTAGTACGCGCTCGTCACCGCCCTGTACCTGCGAAACCAAAAAGACCAAACTTCGCTCAAATTTCCTCCAAAAATTCAAATATTTCCGCCACGAACACATCAGTCTCCCTCGGGAACACACGAATTGCACACAGAATTCCCGCTTTGTTGCATTGAAAACAGATCAAAATCTTAATTAGGCGACAACTGCCTAATCCAAGGGCAGGTTAGATTAGGCAGGTAATGACTGATTTGCTACATGACAGTTTCTGTCAAATCTTCTCCTGCAAAAAGGAGGCATTAGTGGTTCTTGCAGGGATCACTTTCGGTGGTCGGCGTGCTCTGTTCTGACGCGTTGTCTTTAGCAGAAGCTACTAGTAGTAGCATCGCATTTCATAGCTTTAATTTCAGCTGGCTTCATGAAAACTGACAGCCACTATACATGCATCCTTATCTTCCCAACCAATACAAATCCAATCTTCCACGAGTCCTTGTACCGATCCAATTAGCTCCCGGCTTAATTAATCACAATGAAAGCAAAATGAAGCTGGTGTCTTGGCTGACATGCATGTGACACCATCTCCCTCGCAGCAAGCAACAGAACATTATACTAGCAAACCTACTATCAGAAGTAAGTATATGGAGTACCAAATTAGTAATCAAATGCAAGAACAGCCAGATCAGTTGGGGATAGCTTGAACACGTAAACGCTAATAAAAACGCAGCAACGATCACGATTTCGCAGCGACTATCATTGCGTTGCTCTATTATATATACTATCAGTATTATCACAAGTAAAAATGATCTTTCCAGTATTTCTAAGTCATGAGTCTAGATAACTGCGTATGAACTGATGCGTTTGCGAGGAAAGAAGATGATCGGTGTGTGCATGGATGGTTACCGTTCTTGGCCGGCGGTGTCCCAGATCTGGGCCTTGACGCGCTTGCGGTGGAGGGAGAGGGTGCGGGTCTGGAACTCGACGCCGATGGTGGACTTGGAGTCGAGGAAGAACTCGTCCTTGGTGAACCTCCCCAGCAGCTGCGTCTTCCCCACCGCCGAGTCCCCCACCACCACCACCTTGAACACGTAGTCGATCTCCCCCTCCTTCTCCCCCTCCCACCCCACCACCACCTCCTCCTCCGCCACCATCCTTTCCTTCCTCCTCGATCACCTTCCTCTCCTCTTCTTGGTTCTTGATTACTTCAGCTATATATGAACTCTCTAATTAACTTTCTTTCTCTTCGGCTAAGAACTGTGGTGATCGAGCTAGATGGATGGCTAGAGGCTAGGCTTATGTTGAAAGCATGCAGTGCTTGCTTTTGAGGGAGGCTCGGTGTGCTGGTGGTCTACTACCCTAGTGATGGTGTGTCCTGCTTTTGGAGAGGAGGATTGCTGCAATGCTGCAGTGCAGTGTGTGCTGCACAAAGGGAGGCTGCAGCTATCATCGCTGCCTTTTGCTGTCCATTCCAAGGCCACCTAGCTTGGCTAATACCCAGGCCTTCTTTTTTGTTTAAAAGAAACAAAAAAAAATCAAGATGAGTCCTTGTTTTGTTGCCTTTTGCTTTTAACTTTCGTGCAGACAACTGCACATATTACAAAAATGTTTATATGTTGCTTCCGGTTTAAGAAGGGTACAATAGATAGATATCATACTTTTTTTTTCTTTAGATCTCATACATGTGTTAATAATAAAAAGCCAGAAATTCTTTACCTTGCACTGTGGTTAATCTCCATTAATTTACCATTAGTAGAGTAGTACTAGACTATCTTTTCTTTCTGTTTAGATTACCCGGAGTACGTATGTTATTAAACTGAAACAGTGCCAGGAGACTGTTTGCTTTTTAGAAAAATGAAAAGGAAAGAAAAAGTAGTGAAGGAACAGGGCAACATGAAGACCTTTTGTTATTATGATTAAACAAGTGTTCGAGACTAGAGCTGAATTATATAGCAGTGGTTGACCAACTCGGCTTATTACTACTACCTCCATTTCATACTATATACTCCCTCCGTTTCAAAATATTTGACGCCATTGACTTTTTAGCACATGTTTGATTGTTCGTCTTATTGAAATGTGATTGCAAGTTGCAGGAGCTCTCAAGAACTGAAAGACCCAACATGATGACGTATCAAGAAACCAGATATTATTAGCAGTCTCATTGCTTCACTTACAACGGATTATAAGTGCAATACTTATTACTCCCTCCTATCTATCTCGATTCATTAACATCAATATAAATGTGGAAAATGCTATAATGACTTACATTGTGAAACGGAGAAAGTAATGATCAAAATATAATTTGTAGATAAAAAAAATATATATTTCCCATATAATAACGTAATCCACAATGCTACTGTACCACGCTAAAATCTCTCTGTGGTTATGGAAGTGACATTTTTTACATGTAATCCACAAAAAAGTATCATACATCTGTCTCAAAAAAATACTCAGGCTCTTTTGGAACAAAAGAAAAATAGAGAAATTTTGGAAGATTCAAATCCATTAGAAAAATTTCCCTACATGATCCTTTGGACGGAATAGCTTCCCCAAAATCCTTTGAAATTCTTATGGAATTACCCATTTTGTAAGAATTTTGGAGGAAAATTAACATAAGACTAGACCTCATGTTTTCTCATCCTTGTGACTCAAAGTCCCTTTACCTTTTCTACGGTACTACCAAACATTTTTTTTTGCAAAATCCTATGAATTTATTTCTTGTGGTATTCAATATGGCATGACATTATATTTCTATGATTTTTTTTTATTTTCAGAATCATACGTTCTAATAAGAGATGCACTTGATAGTACAAGTCCCGTATTTAATCCTTAACATACTCATAATTTCTTCTTAAAAAATATTTGAAAGGATGTCTCTCCTTTCAAATCTCATTTTTTTAAAGGAACCCTTAACTGTGTTGATGACCAGAATGAACCAGTGAAGAATACCACACCTTCTTGAGTGTTTAGCAGTGACCAATTCAGATCTTTGCTTTGTCAATCAGCAGTGGTCCATGCAGACCTTCACACTGTACGTATGCCGTCCAAGAACAGAAAACACCAAGAAAAATCCAGGTCCAAACAAATCAGCAGTTTCCTGGATAAACCGATCAACAAATCACGGTTGGAATTGCGACAGGGCCAAGGTTTCTTCTCCTCTGAATCTCTGAAGTCTGATCCGGTCTCATGCAAGGCCTTCCAAGTGTGCCGTCGCTGTCGGCCAGTATGTTACGCAATTGCAGCAGTAGTCATGCGTGTCATACGGTATTCTCTTCCTGAATTTGCAAGCAAAAGGAAGAGACGGGACCAACCGAGACGTTGGGTACGTGATCCCGGTGGAAATTCTGTTGATTTCTTGGCAGGTTTCTAAATTTCTGGTCAAGTAGAATGTGTCAGGTGCCTGCGACTGGGTGAAAAGTCTGAATAATTTCTTTAATTTGCTGAATATTAGTAGCAGCCAGGTTGATTTTTCCCCTATTCTTTTCTGGAAATTTTGAGGGTAATGGCTAGTGTGCAGAGATGAGAAATTGATCGGAAATTTCAGTGTCACGCTTAATTAAGGTGAAAACTCAGCAAATGATCAAAGTCCTTGATGTACAAGCAGGTGTCAGGACTAGTTGGATGATGTCGCTATACAAGAGATAGTGCTAGGACCAGCAAGGTTTGCATCAATTTATCATATACAAAGTACGTGTATGTTTAATGTCCAATCAAATTAATGCCGACTAAGCTCGACACTGTAGCAAAACTATCACGCTGACATTATTTGAGCATCAACTTTATTTTTTGATAGAAATACATGTTCTGGATTATGAACTACTGATACCAATAAGGACATGTACTTACCAAGTTAATTAAGCTAGAATAGACAAGATATGATCTATCTTTAACCAACACGCTTTGTACGTTCAAGCAGTTGCATGATTAGGGCTTGTTTGGAGGAACTTAAAATTCTGAGAAACAAACAAGCAACTAATTGGTAGTCAGCTTTTGATAATATAAAAAAACTGAATTTTCCAATTTCTAGCTTCTAGTTTATTTTTTGGATTCTACAGCTACAACTACTAAGAATCTGAATGAAAAACTAGATTGTTTGCAATAGTTTCTAATTTTGGAAGAAGCTGTAGCTGTCAGAACCTTCCCCAAACAGACCCCTAATGTCCTTGCAGAGCATTTCTTCACTCAATCACAACCTGCAGGACAGTTATGCAATGCAGCTTTCTTCACATGAAGAGAAGCTATGCTTACCGTTGACGGTACACATCAATTCTCTTGTTCCAGATGAATGCATAAAAAATGTCACCAACAGGTTTTATTTCAAAGTAATCAAAGGACAATCATCCATGACTCCATACTTACAGTACTACTACATGGTAAGTCAAAAGTTACATGTTACAACTTCAGTATCAGGGAGCACAAGCAATTGGCTTACATGTCCTGCAGATGCAACAAAAATGCATCTCAATCTGTGCCTACAGAGAAAAAAAAAAACTGAGGCCCAGAAACCAGTATTGAACAACTGCTAAGTACATGCTGAAATTCCCATACATACAGTAGCTTATCCATCTCCAGAAAACACATGCATATTGTTGTTTCTAGTAATGCTACAAGTCTATAGGTGTGCCCTGTTGTTGTTGCTGGGGATTCAGTGACATAGCATCTTCCAGGCACAACACAACATTTTTCAGCCAACATTGCCATCTGCAAAAGAACACATAGAGCCTCTGAACAAGATATCAGCTTATTTGAAGGACCCATTCCAATTTGATTTTGTCAAATACCAAGGATATAGGTGGTGAGATACTCTTGTCCTTACGAATCACTGTAAGACTATTTCAGGCAAGAAAAACTGCTATGAAAAACCAATGAAACTCACCGAAATCCTTTTTGTAAGAAATGGTACAGGAGCAGTCTTGCACCATGAAATCAACCTGCAAACAATCTAAGCCAGATAACACATTCATAACTCACTACTATACATGTGCCGATGCACCATGTATGTACTCATTGCAATCATCCACAGCAGAATAGATGTAATTCAGATCACACAGCACATGATTAAACAATGTTTCAGCCCCATCTACTTTGTTTCCATCCAACCAATAGTTATCAACACATCCATACCAACCTACACGGCAGAATCTTTGCAAAGCAACAACATACAACACTAACGGTGCATCAGAGTCAAGTTTGGTCTAGCATTGTATACAAGTCTCCCTAGAGATTCTCCACAAAATTTGCTCCGCATTATTAATTCAACTCCACCCAAGAAACTTAGTTTCTAACACGAGGCCCACCAATTGGCCTCCTGCGAGGAGTGAGAGAGAATTGTATGCGCAGGTTGGAAGACTCATGGTCATGTTCATCAAACTTATAGCCTGCAAAGCAAAACGTCATAGTTTCAGAGCCAAATTCAAGCTTATAACCTGAACAAGTATTAGAAACTCAAAGTTTATTCTCTCCCTACCAATGAAACGTCTAGTTTTATGATGGAAAGCACTAAAGTTGATGTGCACACAAATATTATTACATATGATATAGCACACATAGAATGACAGTAAGCTGGTTTCAAAGTGGAACAAGGAAAAATTATGATATTTCGAAATAACAATCTTAGTTTTCAGCAAAAAAAAAAAAATCTTAGTTTAGTTATCTATGGACTACACTCTACAGAGTTCAGTCATCACACTAAAACCTACTGGATGTGGGACAAAGGGAAAAATATTAAGAAAAATAAACAGATTTTTAATAAGACTAAAGGCACACAAACATAAAAGAATGAAACTGCGCGCAAGCACTATCTAACGAAATTGGCAACATAAGTACAATGCATATGGATGCAGAAAATATGATGTTATAATTACCTTGCAGAGTCTCCAGAGCAGCACGAGCTTCAGGAGGAGATGAAAAATCAACAAAACACAAGAGGTTACAGCTTCCAGCCTGCAAAACAGAGAGGGGATTTGACATGTAAGCATGCTTGGCTTTGCAAAAAATAACAGGGAAAATCTGGTTCACAGGTAGCATTTAACTTACATGCCTAATCTCCTTGTTGACCAATCTCACCTCACGGAAACCAGAAAAGGGGCGAAAGATATCTGCAGAAGAAAGAGTTAAGGGCAAAAGCACCTAGGAGGTGTAATATGAATTACATCGCAAAAGATACCTAGACTAATTATAGCTAGGAAAATGTGATTTTAGTTTACAAGCATAGAAAAGGATACGTGCAACCTCTCTCTTTGTGCAGTTCGAAGGTAGTCCTTCCACATAGAGAGTTCTTGATTCAGTTATTGTAGCGCCATGGTTTCCACTGTCCATGCCCGCTGAATATGTGGCCATCCCACCAAGTGGAATAGCACTTTGGTTAGCACCAGCAGCATAGAACATCTGCAACCAGCACTATGTTAGTAAGAAAGTTGCTATCCTCAAATTAACAAGCTTATAATTGATATAATACCTGATTGTTCAAGCGATGGACATAATGGGGGCTCATTGCTTCGTGGAAGAGGCTGTTTCCCAGTCCAGAAGGCATGTCTGCAAACAAAGTGTAAAGTGTTAAAATATACAAATGCACATGTTTTTTTTTTGACTGAAACAAATGAACATCTCACTTGGAGAAAATACATTAGGAAGAAACTACTGAACAGTCTCGTCAATATTTTTTCCCTTTCCATTTAAGAAGCAAGCTATGACAAAAATGGGGTTGCAATAGAAGCAAACATGTGAAGAATTAATGATGTGCGGTAATTACAACATTATCTAACAACTAAAAAGCCGCCAAATATATGTGCAGGTAGGCAATCCTGATACATAGTTTCAGGTAGCTGTGCATAGCAAGCAATCATTTTCCCAATAAAATGATACTAAAAAAGGACTAAACTTTATTGTTGTGATGATATATGCATTCAGAATTGGCGGCAAACCACGTAACGGCATGCAAGCAGCAAATTCCTTTGTAGAGATTATTAGAACCTTTTTACACAACAGATTCCTTTTTTTTTCTCTTGTTTTAGATTTCAGAATTTACAAACCATTTAGCCATCAAAATAGTCAGACCGACTACTCTATAATAGAAGCCGAAACCTTTTGCCTAGCGCCTACCAATGATAGTGAAACATTAGCCTAACCAGAGATTAATTCAATCTAACATATCATATAAACCATGCTACACCATCTAACTTCAAAGAAAACAAAGAATCAATATGATCTTGTAGATTCACATATGAAAATTACTAGTTCCCATCTTACGACATTGAGGCTTTATCAGGAAAGGAGGAATGGTTTCATTTTTATGTATTCATTTCAAACAAACATCTACCATTGGAACAATTCAAAACTACAAGCCTGCAACTTCTCCTACCATTTCCTTGGACAGGTTAATAGTACAGCGTGGCAGGGAAAACACAAGGCCGGCCCTGAGGCAGGGCAGTCAGGGCCCCAGCCCACACACGTATTGTTTGGAAGCCCAAGCCTCATTAGCAGATGTCCAACAAGCATATCAGTCTGCGCAGGTCACGAAGCATCGAAGCTATCTCATTCCCCTCGACTCTTCTCTATTCCCGAAACTACGCTGGGTTAGCTAGCATGATTAAAGCCTAATTAAGTGTGTCATTTGCTGCATGTAATCCCGTCATTCAGCCACTGCATATGTCGTACTCTTTAAGTTTTTTAGATCTCACTCCTTTGCTTCAGGGTTGAATAACACCCCAAAGAAGATTGACAAAAAAAAGATGGAACTTTGATTTCTTTTGGTTCTAAAGATTGCCATTAGAGTTGATTGGTTATGAATTCCTCATTCCTGCGAGTTGTTCATAATAATTAGTTTCTCTAGTTAGTCAGCAAGATCTCCTTGAGTTGAGTGGTTGGTTGGTTTATCTCATAGCTTTGCACTGATTTTCTATAGTTGGTGTGTGTGTGTGTTTTCCCTTTTTAGGAGTCCTCTAACAGATTATACCCTTGAGGAGATTGGCTTCCACGAGTTCTTGATGATATTTCAGTTTCTACAAGATCACAAAAATCCAGGTGATTCTGCTCCCTATTATTCAGAGTTTCAGACTTATAACTGATAATATCTGGATCTGTAATTCAAACATGAGGGATATTTGCAATTTATTAAGATTACTGATGATGATACATTCAAATAAAAGGCCTCTGATTTTGTCTCGCCCTGAACCCCAAAAGTTCAGGACAACAAGATCTGCTTATAAAAAAAGACTAGCTTCCACTATCATCAATTATATGTTCTATAGCCTAAAGCCCTAAACCCCATGGATACCCACAACAAAGCTACCTATACTTTCTTACGACTAATCTAGCAGGCAACACAAAATTAACAATCAAGAAGAGGAGGAATGTGTGGGCGAGCACGAACCGAAGTACTCCGGGCGCTGGCGCTTGAACGACGGCGGGGGGCTGGCGGGCAGCGGCGGAGCAGCCATCGGGGGCGCGACCGGCGCCACGGCGGGCTGATACCCCGCCTGCTGCTGCTGCTGCTGCCACATGAGCGCGGGCGTGGGCACAGGCACCGGCGCCGGCGCCTGCTGGCGCGGGTCGACGGCGGCGTACTGGTACTGCCAGTAGCTCTCGGCGGCCATCGCGATCGGGAGGGCGGCGGCGGCGGCGCGGTGGGGGCTAGGGTTCGGGAGGGGACTAGGGGCTAGGGTTCGAGAGATAGGGGAATGGGGAATGGGGAATGCGTGCGCAGCCGCGGTGAGGGGAGGAGGGGGCGCGTGTTTTGTAGCCAGCGAGCGCGGCTTCGGTTACTGGTGCTGACGCCAGTGGCGCTGTCGCTGCCCCCCACACAGCTGTCGTCGCGCTCCGGGGCAGCGCGCGCTGGCGGCGAGCGCGGGCGCGCGTGGAGCGCGAGGAGGGGGGAGCAAGCGGCGCGCGGGCACCGCGTTGCGCCGCGCCGCGCTGGTGTGGACGCGCGCTACGGCGCGGCGCGGCGCGCGTGACGGCTGGAGGGAGAGAGAAGTTGTGCAGTGTGGGCTGCCTTCGACAAGCGTGTCGGGCCTGCATGGGCCGTGATGATGGGCTGGGTAGTTTTTGCGTGGGGAAAAGTATACCTGAGGTCCCTCCTATGGCGGCATTGACTCCGGTTTTATCCGACTAGGTAGCTGAGTTAACGTGGGACCTACATGTCAATGACATAAACTCTTCTCATTCTCCCCGTTCTCACATCAGGCCGGTGCAGAGCGACAGATGCCGGCGTGACGAGGCAGCCGGTCGTAGCAACGGGGAGCGGCGGAGAGGCGGCATGGGAAAGGGTCGTCGAGGTAGATACCGGCACGGGTAGTCAGCCGGTCGCGGAGGTGGCGGGGGAGAGGCGGCACAGGAAGAGATCACCGGGGCTGGTCGCTAGGCAAAGCAGCTCGGGAGGAGGCGGTGGCCACGCAACGACCAGCCAACCACACTGATGCCGCCGCCAAACTACTCCTCCCTCTCGCTCGTCGCCGCCCGATATCCAACACCTTAGGCCACTCCTCCTCCTCCTTGCCGCTACGAGTAGTGACCGATGGAGAGGAGCTACACATTGGCGGCGGCAGCGGGCCTCTCTACTTCCCCTCCTAGATCTTCGGCCCCTCTTCTCCGGCTCCATCAAGCTCTCGCTGACAGCACCCCTGCCCAGACATCCTTCGTGAGCCCACCGTCGTTGGGGGGATGGGCTCCCGCTTTCCTCGCCATTACCGGTCAAGCTTAGTGACGCTGCTGACTCCTAGCTCCTCTCCACCGGCCACCGTTCTTCTCCTTGCTCGTCGTCACCAACAAGCGTCGTCGCTGTCAGCGAGGGCCACCGTCGGGCACCGCGCGCCTCCAGTTCTCCCCGCCCGTCGCCGGTCACGCCCGCCGCGCTGGCCCTTCTCCTCGTCGCCCGTTGCACATCTCAGATGGAGAGGACTGGAGAAGAGATGAAGAGAGGTGGAGAGAGAGAGAGGAAGGGAAGTAGTCACTAACATGTATGGTCCATATGGGGTCCAATGCTGACTCAGCTATCACGTCGGTAAAAACCAAAGACAAAATCACCTAAAGACCTAGAGAGCCTAGTTTTCTAAGTTGAGAGATGCTATATATATCTCGTTTTTCGATTCAGGGATGATTTTGTAATTCAGCGACAAGACGAGGGAACTCAGGTATAACTTTTTTCCTTTTGCATGGGATTCGCTGGGTATTGCCACAGTTGTCATCGGAGCGTTGGATGTTGAGCCGGCCAAGCAAAAGCCTGAAAAACTAATGGCAAATTTTGCCACATGACATCGTGACTTTGCGGTTTTAGCTTTAGGACATCGTGCGAAGTAACTTTTTGGGGAAAACACTCTCAAAATGTGGTTATTTGCTGGTGGACACCGCACCCATTAAATTAATGATTTCGGTGCTGAGTAGACGAGATGGCTCCACTTTTTTACATGACTTACCAAATTGCCCCTTATTCCTCTTTCTCTTCCTATCTTCTTCCTCTCTCTCCCTCGACGGCACGGCTCGCGATGACCGTGTGGCGCAACGCGGCACGCGATGCAGGCGACTGGCGACGCGACAGAGGACAGTGGGTGATGCGATGGCACACTCGTCTAGGAGCGGCGGCCAGCGCGAAGGTGGAGCAGCGGCTAGCGCGGCTTGCGGCGACCATGTGGCGCGATGCGAGCGGCCGGCGCGCGACACAGGGACGCACTCGTGCAGGAGCGGCGGTCCGCGCGATGGCGGAGCAACGACCGGCGTGGCTGCTCGGCATAGGGCAGCGGGCGATGCGAGTGGCACAGGGCATACGAGCAGCCCGCGGCACAGGGCATTGGGCGCACTTGTGCAGAAGCGGCGGCTAGCGCGAAGGTGGAGTAGCGGACGGCGCGGCTCGCGGCAACCGTGCGGCACGATGCGGGCGGCCGGCGACGCATCGTAGGGTGGCGCGCGACGCGGTGGCGCACTCGTGCAGGAGCGGCGGCCGGTGCGATGGCGGAGCAACGGCTGGCGTGGCTATGCGACACCAGCTACAGCAGAAGACGGCCGCCGCTGCCGCCGTACACAACTGCCACCGCCCCGCCCCCACGCCCAGCTCTTCTCTGCTCCGCTCCCTGACCCCACGTCGTCGCCCAGCGCGTGGCGCTCCCTCTCTCGCCGGCGTACGGCTCCAATCAGCTGGCCTCCCTCTTCGGGTTCCTGCTTGTGGGTTAGCCCAGCACGAGCCATCTCCTTCGCGTTGACATAGAGGACGGAGAAGCGCTAGCCATTGCAGTGTGGAGGGAGGGGATAGAGAGAAGGAAGACCTGACATGTGGGCCCAAGGACATTTTAGAACTTTAACACAATTTATCTCTCCTATTCAACCGAAAATTACTAATTTAATGGGTGCGGTGTCCACCAGCAAATAACCACATTTTGAGAGTATATTCCTCCAAAAGTCACTTCGCGCGGTGTCCTACGGCTAAAACCGCAGAGTCACAATGTCATGTGGCAAAATTTGCCAAAACTAATCTACTAACAGCAGGTACAATAGCAAGCTATAAGCCAGCTATAAACATATTTTAAAGAGATAAAGGAAGAGAGAGAAGGGCAGCGGGCTACAGAACTGTAGCCAGCTACATTACGAACTCCAAGATGTAATATGTGTATGATAGGTGGGACCAGGTATAAATAGTATAGTAAGCAACTATTGTATGAATTGACTATTACATTAGTTATAGATGATTTGGAGCTAGCAGTAGGCTGCACTATTGACCTTGCTCTAATTGTTGGTGGTGGTGATTACAAAATGTTGGTAGTCAGTGATAGTAAATCTGCCACAACAACTGCCTATCACTGATATATTTACCCCTCTATCATTGACATATGGCCCTCAGTGTCGGTGTAATTTTGTGCTCCCTAATTCAAACACTCCCGATCCCTAATATGTCCGTTGATTCCGTAGATCAGTAACCTGTTAATATATGTTCTTTAAAAAGGACCTTGGCTATTTGCTGCGGCATTCATTCACACTAAAATACTAACAAGGCCATGAAAGATACATATGGTAAGAAGTACAATGGTGCCTCGAGCAAATCTACTAGTGAGAAGTAAAATGGTGCCTCGTTTACGGTATTCCAAAACTTGACCATATGAGCCAAATTCAAATTTGCTTACAAGTTTAAGCATATGCATAAAATGATTAACGAAGCAGGTCCGAGTTGAAACGAATTCGACAGTAACTGAAATATGTCCCATAAAAAGTTGAATTTTCAAGGGGTCCACCAAGCAATTAACGAAAGGTCGCAACCAATCAAGGGGCTTATTGGATGGCTTCGACATCTTTTCATCATGATGCTAATTTGTCCGGAATTTTGTAAAAATCAACTCTTCGTGGAGCGGAGTAAACTTCATCTCATCCGCTCGAAGTAGAAAAGAGGGGCAAATCAATATACTGCTGTAGTTACAATGTCTTTGTACCATAGCCATATACTCCCCGCGTTGCGTTTCATACCATAAGTCATTCGTTTTGACATTTTTCCTAATCAACTCTTTTTTTAAGTTTGTCTAAGTTTACAGAAAAATATAACAACATTTTCAATACAACACAAACATATTATCAAATATACAATGTTATATATAATGAAATTAATTTGGTGGAATAGATATTGCTAATTTTTTCTATAAACTTAACTAAACCTAAAGATGTTTGACTATAAAAAAAAGCGACTTATAATATGAAACAAAGGGAATACTTAATTCAAACAAAAAGCAAAAGTTTTTAACTTAAGACATTCACTCCAAGCATTACAATTTAAATTCAGTTACAGTTTAGACCTTGAGAAAATACAATTCACGCTAGAATACACTTGCAACCATACGAAGCAGTGTTTCTGCCAAACTGAAAAAAGATAAGTAGATAGACAAGCTTAAATATGTTTAGGATGAATGGAGTACATCAAAACGATCATAACATAAGAACCATTCCAAAATCTGTATGATGCATAAGCTGTTGCACCATGGAATAGACCACTCTAAGAAGGGTACCACTTACCAAATTCACATAGCTCCGAAGAGCAATTCCCCTTTGCCCTGAATGAGAACCTCAGTGAAACATGTTCCATTGCCTTTGCATCGTCCCTGGAACCATGATCTTAGTGGCATCACCGAACACCTTTCCTTAGTAGTAACTGGTGATCACTGCAAAACACACAGACCTTTGAGCGTATCAGGCAGAAGTTGAGGTCACATCCTATGAATAGATTTCGTATCAACATGTCTGAAAGTTACAACCACATTAGTGTTGATTTTTTTTTCAAAATTGCTGCAGGTAGTGACAAAACTGTGCTATAAATGGTAGTACTACTATTACACTACGTCCATTAAACATTTCAAGTTTGTCTAGTCGAATGAATTTATATTGTCATGCTGGAACTTGAAGAAGCAAATAATGCAGCAGGAGCAAAAAAAAAATTTGCCTTATTCTTCTAGTCAGAAATTAATGTTGCAGGATAGATTTTAGAATTTTGCTATCAATGGCAGTTCTTTTACCGCAATATCCATGTCAGTTTATTTATGGTGGAAAGCTGGATGGCAATGGCCATTTCGACAATCAGAAAGAAGAAACGATCACTACCCACAGTTAATTGCTAGAAAAGTAATATGCCGTGTTTATCTTGTCTAATAGGAAGGACAAAATTCTTCTCTCTTGACAAAGAAGGAAACCGGCGTTTCATTTATTAGTGAGTGAGTATAAATCAATAAATGTTCTATTACCCTGTTGCTACAAACAGCCAGAGGTTGAATAACCTAGCATCAGCCTACGAAGATACAGCCAAGTAATGGATAATGATAACAGGTGGTAAAGGTGGTTAAGGTTGCAGGATAACCAGGACCCCCTTTCTAATACCATCTCGTTTGTTTAAACCTCTAACAACAATGTTCAGAACGGCCTTTCTTCCCAACTTAAACTTTCAATTTATTGCAATAGTAAAATACAAAAGATCATTAAACTCACACAACCACACTGATTTCTACTCCTTGCCAACACATCTATAAAGGTAATTAGGCCCTTTATCTAGCATGCACGATTCAATAAACTGGAATCACGCTTGCATGTTTTGGCAGCCATATGTGGTTCTCACGTTCATGAAACATTGAGACTAGGTGAATATCCACGCAAGATTAAAAGTATACAGCACAACCAACTACTGTTCCTGGTAATGAAGCTCAAAGGATAAATTAGGATAGGTTCATTCATGTCAAAGAGCATGATTTGTCTAATCACACCAGCAACTGATATGAGCCTATGTAACAACATCATGCTTCTACTCACCAAGGATCGCAAGTTTGCAATACTACTAAGGGCGTGCTACCACATAAAAAACTCCAGTACTTTAATTAGCAGTTCCTCAAAACACAAATGCATTGGTAGAAGCTGTATACAGTCAATGCCAATGGGAACAAGTGACAGAACTAAGATTTTTTTAAAAAAGGTTATTACTTTTATCTTTTTTTAACAGAAATATACCATGGGGGCCAAAAAAAAACAAAAACAAATCTAGACCCTGCTGACTTACAAACGGTTGGAAGGGGTTACAGGTTGTTGTAGAATTTAAAGGGTATTGAATGTATAATTTAGTAACAAAATAGAAAAATGTAGTAGTAATTTTGCCATTTCAACGGCCAATTGATAAATTTTACTGATGCGTAGAAATGGTTGATGTACCTTTGGGGAAATATGAGATGCAAATTAGACGATTGTTTTATCTTGACTTATTTTCCTCGAACATGCAAGAGAATTGTGTCATTTCATTAAGAGAAGAAAGTTATAAAGGCGGATAAACCCCCTTCCCCCCCCCCCCCCCCCCCCCCCCAAGATCAAAAGGACTAAAAACAATTGCCTATTGCCAATGGGAACAAGATCAAAGGAGGATAACACCATAAGGACGGACTAGGTGACTATTGTGAGCGACCAAACAAGTAGCTCACGAAGTGCGGAGGTGCCAGCCCAGCACCACAGGCTGCTCTCTTCCGCAATAGAATGCAGAACCACCTGAACATTGGGGCTTTGTTCCCTCAAACACACATGCATTCCGGTGCTTCTATATTTCCTAGCTTACTAGAATGATCAAGGAGTTGAGCCCCTTTCTTTGGTCTTTAGGAACACCTCTGTTAACTTACCACCAACTAGAGAGACACGCGGTAGACCGAGGCACGGAGGCCAACATATTCAGCTTCTGTAGAATACATGTCCAGACATGGCGGGGAAATACACATGAGATGAGAAAGTGCCGAATAGATTCATCATCCTGGTCGCAGGAGGGACAAGCATTCGGGTGCGATAAACCTCGCTTAGCAAGCCTGTCAACCATCCAACACCAGTTGTTAAACAGCTAACCAAGTGAATAACTTGCAGCGAAGCTAGCCCAACTTTTCCAAATTCGCTTCCAAGGAGCAAACTTGATAGACCACATGAAATAAGCATTATAGGCCGACTTCCTGATGTAGATGCCTTCTCAAGTGAAATAAGCACTTGAACAATAAAAGCACCATGTGGCAGCCAACCATCTTCTGTTATTCAGCGCTTGAGCCACAGTGCATTGTTTAAAGGTGCACTTAGAGATCAGCTAGCACAAGTTTGGAGCTAATTCAAAGATTGTTTTGCCATGCAGACACCAATCCAACCAAAACTTGGTGGTTTCCCTGTTTCCAGGGGCGTATCCAGGATTTTGGGGCACCGGTGTCACCACTCACTTATACTTATGCGGTGTTTGGAAGGGCTCCATTTCTAAATATTTATAAGCTAAGGTGTCCTTGAGCTGATCTTTTTAGCTAGAGTTGTCGGTAGAATATTGCTGTTGTTTCAATGAGCATGTTCATTTGAGACTAATTAAAGTTTAAGGTTTGAATCACTTAATTTTAGACTTAATTCTGTATTGAGCAATACTTTGAGAGTTAGAACCTAATAAGACATACAAATCCTTTATTCTTTTGGTCAGACAAGCAAGTTATTGAAGTTGTTTTTACTAATAGCTAAAAATATGGTTAACTTTTAATAGTTGATAATAGAATTATTGGCCTAATTACATGGATAGAAACATTAGCTAAAAGAAATAATTATAGTCAACAGATCAAATATTTTAAACTGCGACATTAGTGGTGGCTGATGGTACCAAAACATATACTCCCTCCGTTTCACATTATAAAAAGTTTTGGTCTTTTTATCTCTTGTCTAAATTCACTAACATACATATGAAGTTGAGCATATATATGTAGCCATGTGGATGCATGAATGAATCTATTCAAAATCTAAAACATCTTATAATGTGAAAGAGGAAGGATGATGGATGCATGAATGAATCTATTCAAAATCTAAAACATCTTATAATATGAAAGAGGAAGGATGTTGGAAAATAGATTCGGGCTCCAGCACCTACCACACCAGTTAAACTGTTTAAGTTTTCAAAGATGGAGCTATATTGTTTAGCCTCTGAGCTGCTGCAATTTAGCGGCTGGGGTCAACAAGCTTGCACAGTTGCACTGCCGGGGGTAAGTGCGTAAATGCGTACAAATGCTAGCAATACACTGGATTGGTTGGATGGCATCCATCTGAGACCAGTGATACTACTGTACATATGCCCCTGCCTGTTTCCAACAATGGTTTCCATAGCAACTCCAAAAGCGCACTGACATTGTATAATTATATTTTAACTGAATTACTGAAATGACAAAATAGTGCCTGGTTTCACAAAAAATCGTGAAAGTAGATAAGCCTGTTGGCATGTGGTTTAAGATAGAAGAGCTTGCTACTAAGTTGTTCAGAATAGCAAGCATATCCTTTAATAGTCGTAGACATGCAACAATGGTCTATATAGGGTGAAACAAAATGACAGAAAAAAAATGTACTAACCACAAATGAAGATGGCATACATTAATCATTGTATATAGCACTTTAGTTGGCAGCCACATTTTTTTGCCATGAAAAGTGTGGCTGGCACAACTGTGGCAATTTTTGGCTGAAAGTGTATGACGGGTGAAATGGGTGCCTATGAAAACTAAACTGCTATACTTCAATGCATGTTAAAGCACAGCAAAGAAAAGCATCTAATGCAGGTGCAGAGACATTAACTAGAGAAATTGGCAGCATAAGAAAATGCATATGGATGCAGACAATCATAAATTTCATAGGTAAAAATGATGTTGTAATTACCTTGCAGAGTCTCCAGAGCAGCACGAGCTTCAGAAGGAGTTGCAAAATCAACAAAACACAAGAGATTATATACCTTCCACCTGCAAAAGAGAACAAAATATAAGCAATGCTAGGCTTTACAAAATATGAACAGGGAAGTTTTGGTTCATAAGTAGCATTTAACTTACATATCTAGACTCCTTGTTGACCTCACCTCAAAGAAACCAGAAAGGGGCGAAGAATATCTGAAGAAGACAGGGTTAAGGACAAAAGCACCTAGGAGGTGTAACATGAATTACATCGCAAAAGATACCTAGACTAATTATAGCTAGGAAAACGTGATTTTATTTTACAGGCATAAAAAGGATATGTGCAACCTCTCTCTTTGTGCAGTTCGAAGGTAGTCCTTCCACATAGAGTTTTTTATTCGGTCCTTGTAGCGCCATGGTTTCCACTGTCCATGCCCGCTGAATATGTGGCCATCCCACCAAGTGGAATAGCACTTTGGTTAGCACCAGCAGCATAGGACATCTGCAACCAGCACTATGTTAGTAAGAAAGTTGCTATCCTTAAATTAACAAGCTTATAATTGATATAATACCTGATTGTTCAAGCGATGGACATAATGGGGGCTCGTTGCTTCGTGGAAGAAGCTGTTTCCCTAGAGTCAAGTTTGGTCTAGCATTGTATACAAGTCTCCCTAGAGATTCTCCACAAATTTTGCTCTGCATTATTAATTCAACTCCACCCAAGAAACTTAGTTTCTAACACGAGGCCCACCAATTGACCTCCTGCGAGGAGTGAGAGAGAATTGTATGCGCAGGTTGGAAGACTCATGGTCATGTTCATCAAACTTATAGCCTGCAAAGTAAAACGTCATAGTTTCAGAGCCAAATTCAAGCTTATAACCTGAACAAGTATTAGAAGCTCAAAGTTTATTCTCTCCCTACCAATGAAACGTCTAGTTTTATGATGGAAAGCACTAAAGTTGATGTGCACACAAATATTATTACATATGATATAGCACACATAGAATGACAGTAAGCTGGTTTCAAAGTGGAACAAGGAAAAAATATGATATTTCGAAATAACAATCTTAGTTTTCAGCAAAAAAATAATAATAATCTTAGTTTAGTTATCTATGGACTACACTCTACAGAGTTCAGTCATCACACTAAAACCTACTGGATGTGGGACAAAGGGAAAAATATTCAGAAAAATAAACAGATTTTTAAAAAGACTAAAGGCACACAAACATAAAAGAATGAAACTGTGCACAAGCACTATCTAACGAAATTGGCAACATAAGTACAATGCATATGGATGCAGAAAATATGATGTTATAATTACCTTGCAGAGTCTCCAGAGCAGCACGAGCTTCAGGAGGAGATGAAAAATCAACAAAACACAAGAGGTTACAGCTTCCAGCCTGCAAAACAGAGAGGGGATTTGACATGTAAGCATGCTTGGCTTTGCAAAAAATAACAGGGAAAATTTGGATCACAGGTAGCATTTAACTTACATGCCTAGACTCCTTGTTGACCAATCTCACCTCACGAAAACCAGAAAAGGGGCGAAAAATATCTGCAGAAGAAAGAGTTAAGGGCAAAAGTACCTAGGAGGTGTAATATGAATTACGTTGCAAAAGATACCTAGACTAATTATAGCTAGGAAAATGTGATTTTAGTTTACAAGCATAGAAAAGGATACGTGCAACCTCTCTCTTTGTGCAGTTCGAAGGTAGTCCTTCCACATAGAGAGTTCTTGATTCAGTTCTTGTAGCGCCATGGTTTCCACTGTCCATGCCCACTGAATATCTGGCCATCCCACCAAGTGGAATCGCACTTTGGTTAGTACCAGCAACATAAGACATCTGCCACTGGAAGATAATTACTATGTTGGTAAAAAAGTTGCTAGCCTCAAATCAACAAACTTACAATCAATATGCTACCTGATCGTTCAAGTGATGGCTATAGAGGGGGCTCATTCATTCATGGAAGAGGCCATTTCCCTGTTCCAGAAGGCATATCTGCAAACAAACGTGTAAAGTGCTAAAATATTTAAATGCACATTCCACTTGGAGAAAATACATTAGGCAGAAATTAGTGAACAGTCTCATCAATATTTTTCTGAGGGCAAAAGCACCAACGAGGTGCAATATGAATTACATCGCAAAAGATATATTTTTACCTAGACTAATTATAGGCAAATATGATCTTAGTTTAGCAGCACAGAAAAGGAGCAATCCATGTGAATTGAAAAACATATTCCTAGATATCAGATGCACTAAATTTGCAAAAATACAGTAATAGAAATGTTTACATGAAAGGACACGTCAATCCTCTCTCCTCGAGCAGTGCTAAACTAGTGTACATCCCACTTGGAGAAAATGCATTAGGCAGAAACTAGTGTAAAGTGTCATTAACATTTTTTCCCTTTCCATTTAAGAAGTTACAATAAATGGGAGTGCAACAGAAACAAACATGTGAACAGTCCCCTCAAGCGAGAGGGGAAACGGAAAGAGAAACCTTAACGGAGAAACAAAAAACCACAGAACCCCCACTTCAGCTCACACCACTGATGAACCCTGCAAGACTGCAACACCACCAGCGAGCAGATCAACCACCAGCCAGCCAGCCAGTAAGACGCACCAGATTACTAGAGAATTAGGGAAATCTCTGACAGGTTGATCCTATATTTTGTACATAGCAGTTACCATGGCATCTATTTATAAAAATTGACGGGTTCACCAATGTAATTTTGTGAAACAACTAAAAAAAGCAAAGAAAAAAAATACAAGAGAAATTTCTTTGTCTGGGTTATGAAATCAGGCAATCGAGGTAACCATTCATTTTAAAGAACAACAAAGATTGAAAGCCATTAGTGAGAAATGTTAGTGTTGTACTGGGGAATTGCCATTATATAAAAACAAACAAATAGGTAGGAATTGCCCACAAACAATGACAGGTAAAATGAATGCTAAATAGTGTCTTATGAAGGAAGAACTGATAGTTCACTGGATTACATGTTACTCCAAAGTACAAACTACACTATAACTTTCCATCATACGTAACACCTCAATAAAGCAAGAATAATTACACGAAGCAACAGAGGCCCAGCTAACAATAACAATCCGCATACAACATTTACACTAAGAAAGAAAAAGGATAAGAAACCAGAAATGTTGTATAAACAGGTGACCTAATGCAGATATAGGCCACATAATTTTCAGGGTAACATGGGTTGATTAGTCAAAACTATTTTGGATGCCCCAAAAAATTGCCGGTATTGCATCATCCATTGTTATTAGGATCGATATTTCTTCTCACACTTCTCTTTCTCCGCCAAACTTTATCTCCCAAGTTGCAATTTTGAGCATTGAAGAAACAACAACAACAACAACAACAACTTAGTACCAACAAGGCAACAACTGCTACAAACGCACGCATCAAATGCAGAACAATGAGAGATCAAACTGCAGGTGCATGGTAGAAGCAGTGGTGGAAAACATTGAGGTGTGGCCATGGCCAAATATCAGAGGGCGTAACAACAAGAGAAGAAACAAAGTTTAAATCCAAAATTTCTGTTCCATTTCTCACCTAATTTTTAATTCTTGCATTCTGCTCTGACCACAAGAAAAGAAACTCAAAACGGCAAGAAAGACAAATCGGAAGCTTCTTCTCCATCATATAACCACATAAAAGACATAACTATGTAAAAAAAAGTAAAAGACATAACTATGTAAAAAAAATGTAAAAGACATAACTATGTAAATAAATGTAAAAGACATAACTACATAGATACTAAATAAAATGTGAAGGACACAACTTAGGGACATGATGGCATATTGTAGTACCACATGAAAAATTAATAAGGCCAAGGCCAACCAACCACCTAGCTCAAAAAGGCCTACTTAGTTGGTGAATGAAATGGTGGATGCAGATGAAGAGAGCACCTCTACCAGATGCCCACATAAAAAGGCACAGATAAGATGAGACTGAGATGGGGACGGTGGTGTGGTCAGTAACTGGGGAGGCATTAGGTGAGTCACAATTTACCGGTGGTATATGTTTTTTAATCCATATTCGTATACAGTGGATGTTTCTTTGATAGAGGTGTGTTGGTGTGGATTGAATGGGCTTAATTGTGCAAAAACATGTAGTGATTTGTTGGCAGTTACTATTCATGTGTTGTTTGTCAGTTACATGTGCCGGGTGGTGTTGCATGACATGGGGTTAGAGTGTGTCCATCAAGATGGAGGTGGTCAAATAATACATCATGAAAGTGCATATACATTAATGTGGAGAAAAAGCCTAGGTCATGGGCGGAGCCAGGGAGGAGTGGAGGGAGGTCAGGCCTCCCCCAACGACGAATATTTTTTCTTAAGTACCGGCTAATTAATCATCGAATACATGATTATGTCATGTACTTGGTGCATTGGCGTATTCAGGCTTCCAATGCTACCACTAGCCAGCTAGGATTGCATGCAAACAAGTTATTTGGGAGACATAGCAGTATATCGTTTTTAGATGGTGATGACTGCTTCCTAGGCTAAGCAGACCTAACAAGCTAACACGAAGAACACAACAACGCTTGGACAGCTCGGTTGTTCCAATGTCCGCATACCGTGTTCTAAATATGCATTTTTTTGTAAGCCCTAATACTTTATTTTTATTTACCTCTTCACTTTAATTTGAAATACTAAAATCTTCAAAACAAAAAATATGTATGTAGCCAATGACTAAATAATAGGCAGGAAAACATCCTTTTGTATGGTCAAAACTAACAAATATATTCATATGATTTATTATCCATGTCAAAATGTTTCAATTTTGTGCGTATTATGATGCAACTTTTTTATGGTCATTGTCACTCGGTAATTAGCTTAAGTTGGCCCCCTCAAGTTTAAATCCTAGCTTCGCCAATGGCCTAGGTTCTCTGCAAATCATGGTAAGAATGTGTATGGTGCATATCTAAGCGAGAAATTTCAGAATTTGCCACCGAATATGCAGGCTTCTAAGGATTTGCCACGCAATCCACACTCCTTTCAAAATTTACCACTTAGGGTACCAATTTCTTCGTTCCATACCACTCCGTTCGCCCGTGAAGTCATGCCGTCTATCTTTTGCATTGGCTCCATCATCTTCCATCTGCCACCAACGTACTTTGCGAGCCCAGTGTGCATCGCCACCATCTATGACCACAACCGATCCCAAGCTAGCCAACTGTGTGGAAGAAGCACCAGCCCGTCGAATTTCTAGGGTTTGGGAGGGACATATACGCCACACTTCACATGTGAGGAGCCAGAGAATGGGGGTGAGGGGAGTCCGTGCACCGCCGCTGCCGCTTCCTATTCCCGCGGTGCACCACGGATGTGTGCTCTCCCGCGTCGTAACTCGAGTGTTTTGGGGGATGGGATCGACGAGAGGGAAGAGGGAGGATGGGACCCCATGCATCGCAGCTTGGTTTCTCCTGCGGTGGATGCTGGGAGGTGAGAGCCGTTAGAGAAGGAGGGAACACGAGCGTGTCAGCTCCACCTTGCCCGTGACGTCCACCCACGCGACACCCTCGAAGCGGACAGATTACGCTGACACAGGCAGCGGATGGATGACGTCGGCGCCGAGCTGGGTTCGCGTGTATGGCGGATGGACGAGGATGGAGCCAGCGGAAGGACAGAAGGCTCAGCTGCACAAGTGGACGAAGCGGCACGGAATGAAGAAATTCGCATCCTCAGTGGTAAATTTTGAAAGGAGTGCGGATTGGGTGGCAAATCCTTAAAGGCCTACGTATTCGGTGGCAAATTCTGAAATTTCTCTCTAAACTACTTAAAAGGGCAATCGTTCGTCCGCCCTCCCCTTCCTCCACCGCATGCAATGCAAGAAGAAATAAACATGCAGGGCACATCCTTGCCTCCCCCCCCCCCCTCCCCCACCCACCACAAAAAAAAGGTTTTAAAAACAACCCAAAAAACCATCCCAATGGGCTAAAAACAGAAACATGCACAATTAATCTTTCACAAATCCATTGCAATACACAGGCATTGACTAGTATTGGGAAAACCACAACCATTTCTTTCGAATATGTATGGTTCATTTTTATCACATAAGCATATGGCTATTGAGTTGAAAAATTAATAGATGGCCATCTGAGAATGGCAAGTTATTTGAACCATCATGCTGTCAGCAGCGCTATAATTGTGTACACACAAATTTCCAAACAATTGCCAAAATGGCAATTACTAATGCTCTTGCTCGGTTCGAGATAGCAAGTGTAACAAGAAAACATCCTATCGATAAATGATACTCCAATATTAAAAGGAAACAGGAGATTGCATTACTGCACTTTCAATAACTGCATGAAGTAAGAGCGGCAAAAAATGCAGTATCATGCAAATCCTAAGCTAACCGATCAGATCTACGTGAAATCGCCATCAACAGATTATAAATTGCATCGTCTCTTTGGTCCAAACAGACATTCCAAATTTCTTCACAAGAGCAGTTGAAAACATTTCCCTAACCCAAAATTGAAACTCTACAAGAAAACCTTATGTGCCATTTTGCTTAACAACCGAAAAGGGTAGGCTACACTGAACAAATGTTTAAAAACTGTACAAGCCAAAGCATAAAAGGAAAAGGCATAACCTCCATTCTAAAACAACAACTGTTCCTAAGATTATCTTGAAGCTTACCAGAAAAACATAGATTAGAGATCACAGATCAATGATCAGTGATCACTTATATTCTAAAGTTCATTAACAAAGCCAAAGATCACAGATCAATGATGATCAGTAGATAACACCAAGCAATTGCAGTCATGCTTAAGAAAAGCTACAATCAAAACAACGAACAAAACATTGCATACCTCCATGTTGAAACTACATCCAATCACTGGGTTACATCTTAACATTACAAGGAATATAAGAGGCTAATCGCTGATGTGCTATGCAGCTCACTTCATTTCTTGCTTATTTATTTATTTATTTATTTATTTATTTTAGACAAAAGAAGCTTATATCAACCTGACAATAATAATAGCTACGACTAGCAACATTAAAAATATCTCATGTCTTATGTTGCCAATGTAAAGTACAGGGGAGGTGGAGTGTTAGAACGAACCAAAGTAGTCCAGATGTTGAAGCTTGAGTAGAGGAGTGCCATGGCCAAAGGCGGCTGTGCCAACAATGGCATCATAGGTCCAGCTTGTTGGGGCTGCAATACCATGTCAATAAGGTGGAAGGCCTGCGCACAAAGGCAGCAGCTCCATCGCAGCTCTGGCATGTGGGTACGGCATCACAGCGACATCGCAGTCATCGATGAATGTGCTATCATACTATCATAGGCTGCATCATCATCACAAATTCGTCTTGCGGAGGAGGCGGTGGCAAGGTCACAAGTCCACCATCACGAATGAACCACCAATCGTGGGCACCGAAGCCGCTTGCAGGGGCATCAGTGCCACCATCGTCGCCCCAAGCATAGCCAAGGGCGCCATCACAGCGACAATCGCGCCTGCGGCCACATCCCATCTCATGAGTTACTTCCCCCATGGCGCCTGCGCCACCACGGACACCCCCATCACAGGCGATCACAGGCTCACAGCAGCGACTCGCGGGGGCGCCGCCGCCGCAGCGATCGACCAGCTGGGTCGGAGCCATCAGCCCTCCACCGAATCCGAGGTCACCCCTCCAGCTGACGCGTAAGCACGGTTACTCCGGTAAACGGCGGCTCCGGTGGAGATCATCAAACAGTTGTGGATGCCCTTCTCTCGCATATAGCAGGTTGGCGTATCCGACGCCGGAGGAGCGGGCTAGGGTTTGGGGGTTTAGGGAATGCGGGTGCGGGGACGATGTGGGGTAGGTGAGGTACACATTCCCCTAGGTCGGCGCGCCCGCCGGTCACCGGCTTTGGCTCCGGTCGCCGTGGAAGGGTGGGAGCGGCGACCGGCGAGGCGGCGCGGTGGCCGTCGGCAAGAGCGCGAGGCGGCGGCGGCGTGAACGAAGGATGCGGCGTATGACGTGTCACGTGCAGCGGTGGAGTAGCCAGGAGAGTTTAGTGGGCTTAGAATGATGGGCCTAAACTGAACTGCAAGTGTGTTTGGCCTGTTTGTTGAGGCCCATCTAGAGGAGATCTCCACGTGGGAATCCGTTCCGGCCCAAGTAGTTACGCCCAAGGTTGTCATTATCCCGATTCGTATCCTAGTATCTTACGATACTACGATCCTACCAAGCCGAAACAATACCGATCCCACCTAGTATCTTAATTTTTATACTATCTCGATCCTACTATTCATTACTACACGATCATACGAAATCTTAGGTAGTATCCGATTCTACGATCCCTACGATACTACAGAATATTATTTTAAATAACATGGTTTGAAAATAATGTAACTAAATATGCTCAAATTTATATAAAAATCAGTTAAATATATCAAAACCAACGTGGTTTCTCTTGATAGATGTCTCTATTTACATGATATATATCATTACTACATTTTTTATACAAAATGGCTATATATAATTAACATAAATATTAATTAAACTTAAAAAAAGAAAATCTCTTAGTATCCTGATACTACGATACGATCCTACGATACAATATTACTTTGAGCAAAACGATACTGTCTAGTATCCCAATCCTGACAACCTTGATTACGCCCATATATCTGCTCCCAAAGTTTGCCGGATCGAGTTCTCACGGTTGTGCAGTGCAGCTCAGATCGAGTGAAAGAACGCAATGCTGGGGTGTTTTCACTGAGAAATTCTATCTCTCAACCTCTGAATAGTAAGCTCCAAACTCATCGAATGTAACCCAGTATCTTCTAATTGCTTGTTTTTGGAGTTGCCAGTTGCCACCAAGGTTTATCTTCCCGTTTCAGAGGTGAAAACCACTCTTTGACGAAAACGGGTAAAGACTGATTACTTTCAGTCAACTTGCTAAATCGATCCGTCTTTTGTAAACCGACCATTAGCAATTTCATAGAAAATGGGTCGTTTTTGTTAACCCGGCTCTCACACACGCACTGGTGGTAGCGTATTTCTTCTTCCGGTATCCACTCTCTCCAATTAATCCATATCTGTTTTGTTGGGAGGCAATTCCGGCTCAGATGTTCGGGGAAAAATCGGACGCTGACGTCAGCATGACTTCAGCGCCCGATTTACGTGAAAAACTAGTTTAAACTGATTTTTCTCTTAAATTACTTATCCAAATCATGATTCGATTGCACCATTAAATTCGTTGCAATTAAATCTTCAAAACAAGACCACACATGGATATATTCCGACGAAATTTTTTTAGCTTATTATTAAATTATTTTTAAATGTTGTACGATGTTTCACCATGTATATCGGAATTGTTTCACTAAATATATCGAAAATGTTTCACTCGTTTAAATCGGGTGTTGTTTCACCTTATATCAAAATAATGTTTCAGCAAATAGCGAAAGAATGTTTCAGTTGACTGCAACATTTGATCTATTCATAGTGAAACATTATAAGTACACTAGATGAAATATTTTTTAGTGGAACAAAAAATAAAACGAATTCCCTTAATAGGGAGTTTCCAAAATATGTGTTTTTTTTGTTGTAATGGAATATTTCAGTTCACTACATCATTAGATCTATACATAGTGAAATATTATAAGTACACTAGATGAAACTTTTTTGTGGAACAAAAAATAAACCAAATTCCCTTAATAGGGGGTTTGCAAAATATGTGGGTGATTTGTCGCAACGGCGTGTTCCATAATATCAAAATCCACTACAACATTTGATCCGTACATAGTGAAACATCGTAAAACTACTGGTTAAAACATCGAAAGAGATCATATGCAATATTCAAAAAAAAATATCAATAGAGAAGCTAAAATATTTTTTGTCGAAATATAATCATGTGTGGTCTTGTTGTAAAGATTTAATTGCAACGAATACAACGGTGTGATTGGATCATAGATTGGATAATTAGTTTAAGAGAAAAATCGTTTTAAAGGCGCGGGCGTCCAAGGCGTCCGATTTTTCCTTCTAATGTCGGACGCCCGACGCGCATCATTTACCGTTTTGTTGGAACAACTGCACGGCTGTGCACTCCTATCGCTCCTACAGTGTAAGTGCATGCTATTTATTTTGCAAAATCTCGGAAAAATGACAGTGCAAGAGATACGCTAAAACTGAATATCACATCAATTGACTCGAGTACTTGACGCGCGCTGAAACCGAATGATGTTCAGTGTTGCAAATTGGTGGCTGCATGAAATTTGGTTTGTCGCATTTTTTTAGTCCCATCGTATTATATCGACATTGTTAGGTAAAAGAAGGTTTTTGATGATTTGATCGCTCAATTTAATTATCTCCTGTTTCTCAGCTAGACTATGGGATGCTGACATTGTTTGCAATGAACGTCCATGATAACAAGACATTAGTGTTCGATCGGTGGTCATTTCAACTTTTCCAAAGTCATATTGGCACCATCATTATTCGGTTAGCTAAAGGGCAGTGTCGAAATCATCACTCTCTTTCCGTCTAAACAAACGTCAGTTCATTTTGATCCAATCTGTTAGCATATATTTGGTTTGGGGACTACGTGGGATGGGATGATACCATCTCTAGTTTTAGGGATGGAGTAATCCCATTTACTTGTTTGATTTATTGGATGAAATGATCTCAGTTTTTTGTATGGTAGATGGGATGAATGACGTATGGAGTCACGTTGCACCACGTTAGTGAGAAAATGTGTCGCAGCTCGCAACTCGCGGAGAAAGTAGAGTGGCAGAAGGATGAGCGGCGACTAGTGGCGCAGGCGGAAGGAGGAGTGGCGACCGGCGGCGCGGGCGGAAGGAGGAGCGGCTACCATCGGCGCGGGCGGAAGGAGGAGCGGGTCAGAGGCAACGACGATGCGGAAGTGGTGGCCGGAGCACTCACCCTTGCCCGCCATCACTGTCGCCGCCACCGGAGCCCTCCACACCGCCGCAGCCCTCCTCGCTACCAGATTCGCTGCCACCGCCCTCCCCGCCTCCGGATTCACCACCGCCGCCATCCCCGCCTCCGGATTCGCCGCCGACGATGAGCCCTCCCCGTCCTCCCTGCCTTTAGATTCGCTGCCGCCACCCTCCCCACCACCGGATCTGCCGCCGTCACCCGAGATGCCTACTGTCGCTCGAGCCCGCCATCGTCATCACTCACGATGGGTGGAGGAGCAAGATGCGAGTGAGAGGGGCGAGCGAGTGGCGTGCGACGGTGTGAGCGAGCGAGCGTGGCGAAGCGGTGCGCCTCACGCCGTGCGCTCGTCCCAGGTGGGACGAGCTCGTCCACGAGATTTTTCCGGATGGCTTGGTTCTGGATCTAAGAGGAATATTCCTGTCCAGGGACCAACCCATCCCACTCACCCCTAAACCAAACACCTTTAAAAGTAGGTTCGTCCCATCCCATCCCACCAACCAAACACTACCTTAAAGAAACATCAGTGACATCTCCATCACTCCATCAGCGAGTCCATGCCAGATTGCCAGGTGCCCGGTACTCTGGTAGGGTCAGGGCGGATAGCTAGGGCTTGAGCTCTAGGCCTACCTTTAAATTATTGTTTAAATTTTATTAAAATACCGTGTAATTTTTATAAAGGAAAATCAACGCTCCATTAGTTAAGTTATATCTTAGCTATAGCCTTCAAAAAATTTTTGACTTCGTCACTTATAAGGTGGATGTTGTGAGCTCGTCATCAGATCGTCCACGGCGGATGGCGTGACTGGAGTTGGCATCCTACCTACCTGCACAGCTGAACTGCACGAGAACCTCGCCTGATTGTTCTTCACCTTCTCATCACCGTGCAGTTTCACCTGTAGTAACATCAGTAAATAAATTATTCACCATAGGCTGTTCATCTCAACAAGTTGTCCGTGCAATGCAGCCGAGAGTAGGCAAAATAAAAAAAAAAGAAAAAAAGAGAGAGAGGGTAATTTGGCCTTTGGGTCATCGCACACGATCCGAGGCTTCCCCCCATCCACGGCTGCCGGTTTTTAACCTCACCTACTCCGCGCGCGCCGTCACGCATGTGATTTTCGCAACATTTCCTCGCCGTTCCGAGCATAATTTCCTCGAGCCACCGAGCCCGGTGGAACCGGGTGTGAAGTGGAAGCCCAGCGACCGAAGCCGAGGAGGCGACGCACTCGTCTCGACGCACGCAAACGCAACGCAACGGCGGGTGCGGTGCCTTGTGCGCCGTGACAGCGACATTCTTTACCTGCCCAACCCCAACCCCAACCCTCTCCTCTCCGCCCACGCCTCGCACTCTCGCTCTCGCTCGCGCACATCACATGCGCCTCCTCCCGTTATAAGGAGAGCCCCGCGCCATTGGCCGCCCCACTCACCCTGCCATGGACGGGTAGAAAGGTACAGTGGCGGCGCCGACACGCGGTGGAGGAGGAGGCGGCGGCGGCGGCGGCGATGGGGCTGCTGTCGAACAGGGTGGAGCGGTCGGAGATCAGGCCGGGGGATCACATCTACACATGGAGGGCGGTGTACGCCTACTCCCACCACGGTACGCGCGCGCCCACCCCCTCCATCCTCTTCCTCCTCGGATGCCATCCCGGTTGCTTGAATTGTTGTCGCCACTCGCCAATGGTGGCGGCGGCGGCGGTTGCGGGTTTAGGTTTGGGAACTAATCCGGCGGCGGCTCTGTGGCTCTCCTCCTCCGGCGCTGCTTCGAATTTTCTCGTGCGATTGACGTCTGATCAATGGTTGTTGACTTGACCGGGAAATTCTGGCTCGGCGAGTCAACGGGGGATTTTTTCCCCCCTTTTTTTTGGTCTGTGCAGCTACTGGATCGGAAATTTCACTGCGATTGCTGGGTCAGGAACAAATGCGATCGAAATTGCCTAGTTGGACTGGAAATTTTGCTCGGCCGGCTCAATGGGGGGGACATTTGCGATCTGAATTTTCGAGTTGGGGTTGTCTCTTGCTTAGTTCATCGGTAACTGAAGGGCGTGTCTTCGTCTCAGTTTTCCATTCTGTCGGATTTGGGATTTCTTTCGCCTCATACTTCCTGCGTGATGTTCTCTTCTCGAGCAAACCCCTCTGCTTGAAGTACGGATCACGTGGTTGGTAGGACAAGTGCGTCAATCATCCAACTCTCTGATTGAGTGATTGTTCAGACTTTTAACTGTTTACAGATTCGTAGTAGAACTCAGCAGTAACACGCAAATCATCGTGCATTTGTACTATCTTCAGTTCATAATTAATTCTGTAGGTGTAGAGTTGACAACATTAGTATGGTAGAATGATGGCTGTAAAATAGTGGCAAAATGGGTACATGCATGAAAAAGATCGATTCAATGTTTCTACTTCTCTGTGTGGGTTATGCGTAGAATTGAGGGTTCAACTGAATTGCCCAAACTCTATCCGGAAATCCTTCCAGATGGATCTGACGCCACATGCTGTGTTTGTTGCTTCCCATGTAGAACAAATGGCACTTGTTGCTGCTCACCTACTGCTGACCAACTTGTCTGTTTGTATCTGTGCTTTTTTTTATCTCCGTGTGGAAATTAGCCTCTTGTTTTTTTATAGGAATCCCTCTTGTTAATTCAAGGTTGCTCGCAATAAAATAAGTACTGTAAGGTTGGTTCTATAATGTACTGAACCTGACAAATGACTTGTTTAGTATACTATTGTACTATTAGTGATTCAGTAGCTGAAAACTCAAGTCACCATAGTATCCTATGATAAGTTGATAGCTACTTTGATTAACAGTTGATGTCAAACTTATCTACGTGGCTACGTTCATTTTTTATCCTTACCTTCAGGTGTATTTACCACGGTAATTTTGCTATGCATCTTTGTTCTTTTACAGCAGAGGTATTTCATCTCCATTCAGTTCAGGTGTATTTACCATGGGTATTTTGCAATGCATCTCTTTTCTTTTACAGTGGAGGTCTTTCATCTCCATTCAGGAAGCGTAAAGGACACTTCTGCTCTGTGTTGCTATGCACTCTGTAGTTCTCCTAAATGGACAGTATGTCCCCTCAAGTGCATTTTATTGGCGGATGTAGAGCTCCTTTTATTGTAGTGGTCCTGTGTAGACATTTGATCAGGGCCACATCTAGGGAGGACATGCTGTGGGTTTTGCTGTTTTTGCACATGACAGCCTGGATGAAAGGGCTGCAATATACATGAAAAACTGTCTTGTCTGCATTCAACTCCTTAAAACACTATTTTCACCATCAAGGTGCATTTTTCATGCATCGATAAAGGGATTGACAGGTTAACAGCATGCCGATTCGTTCAGTTATCATCTAGTGTTTTTTTAACCTTTTGGAATGATAACTATCATCCAGTGGATTTAATTGTTCACCTTAAACTTTATAGCCTTGGTGTTCCCTTAATTGCATATTCTTTGAAATGTTTTCAAGAACTTACTCTTCTGTTGGTCATGTTCTACTGGCAAACAGGCATTTATGTTGGAGGAAGTAAAGTGGTTCATTTTACTCGAAAGAAAGAAGCAGAAGGATCAGATTCATCCAATTCCACCTCCAGCCTATTATTAGAGCCTTCATCAGAGTGCCCAACGTTCCCAGATTGTGGGTTTCAGCTGCCTGATAGTGGTGTCGTCCTCACCTGCTTGGATTGCTTCCTTCGGAATGGCTCTCTATACTGCTTCGAGTACGGAGTGCCATCAGCCGTTTTCCTTGCAAAGCTGCGTGGGGGAACCTGCACCATTGCCCAATCAGATCCATCAGAAGTTGTGGTACACAGAGCCATGTACTTACTTCAAAATGGCTTTGGAAATTATGACATATTTGAGAACAATTGCGAGGACTTTGCACTCTACTGCAAAACTGGGCTTCTTCCTGTTGAGGAACCTGGCATTGGAACAAGTGGGCAAGCATCTTCCGCCATTGGCGTGCCATTGGCAGCTCTTCTGTCCACTCCACTTAAGCTTTTTGCTGCTGGTCCACTTGGAATGGCCACTGTCACAGCTGGGATGTACTGTGCTGGTAGATACATCACTGACATAGGAGTAAGAAAGGATGTGGCGAAAATTGAAGTGGAGAATTTATCATCACACCTTGGTAGACGCCTGATTGAAGATGAAGGATCAGTGAACGTATGGTCAGAGAAACCGAAAACCTTGCTGCCTATGAAGAGAAAGCGTGAGAGGTGATGGCGACTATATACCGCCCTTCGTCGATAATTGGTTCAGAACTGTGCATAATTTAAACTTTACTCTTTGCCATAATAAGTTTGATATAGATATGTACCTCTGAAGCGTGTTCTGATTCAGTTAAGACCACACTTCACATGATCAATTGAACTACATTCCAAACTGAATATGTGATGGAAATGTGATAATTGAATCGTTGGAGTCAAAAGTAGATACTTACTGTTCTTTGAATATGATACCTCACATTCTAGTGCTTTTATTTTCTGTTTATTTTCTTTTATCAATATTTTTTCTTACTGGTCACAATATAATGTAATAAGTTTCAGTAGTGGTGAAGACTTCTTTTGTATGGGCTGTTTTCTCTATGATGAAATCCATAGACTGAAAAGTGCAGAGAGACAAGGCAGACTGTCGGCATGGCATTGTTTGCTTTCATTTTCATCAGGTATAATGTACCGGTAGATCCTCCCTCCAAACCTGATCATTTTAAAATGACAGCTTGTCAGGACTCCACCATATGTATCCATCGAAGGAAACTTCGTACCTTTCTGCATGTGGAAGAGATCTGCAAAGATGCATATGCTTTTCTCCGGGAATTACCACACTTGCATAGCCTTTTTACCATTCTCTTTGTGCTCAGCCTTTAATCATTGGATTGATCTGGTAGACCCCATGATCAGTTACCTTTCTCCTCTGTTTTCCATTTGACATTGTCCTGGATGGTTGGATCAAAAGGATGGCCACATTGTGTATTCAGATCTGGGTATGGACTGAGACAGAAAAGAAGTAACCAGTGGCCATTGCTGGGACCATTGTTGCATTCTATTTGTACTCTCTCCGTTTCATATCATAAGCGCTTTGACTTTTTTTTTAAGTCAAACTTCTTTAAATTTGATAAAATTTATAAAAAAATGCATACTATCATTTTCAACATAACACAAACATATTATCAAAATATATCTAATGTTATATTCAATGAACTAATTTTGGTGTTTTAGATGCTGCTATTTTTTATATATATAAACTTGATCAAACTTATAAAAGTTAAACTAAGAAAAAAAGTGAGCACCTAATTTCTGGTACATCATCTGCGAACAACTGAACGGAGCTGCCATTTCGATGCATCAGCAGCACGCCAGCACAGCACAGGAAATGAAACCATTTCTACGACTTCAGTAATCAACACTTCAGCAGCGGATAAAAAACTTTAGTTCTACCGGGATGTACTGTGTGCGCGCACGTACGTAACGTATGCTTCCTGAAAGCATCACTATGTGCCGGTCGCAAAGCAGGCGCAGCGACGGCGAGCAATGGCAAGCTTGATCGGCAACGCCGGCGACGGCGGACGGTGGAGACGCCGGCAAAAAAAAAAGTTAGATGATAAAAGGGCTTTACGGCCCATCAACATCTCACTGGATGCACGTTCCAGCCCACTAAGAAAGAGATAAAAGGGCTTTACGGCCCATTTGTCATCCCTGGATTCACGTTCCAGCCCATTAAGAAACACAGGGAAAGGGCATGATAGTAAGTTGTTATTACGGCCCACGTCATCTCGCTGGCGGTATTTTACGGCCATTAAAAAAAGCATCACAGAGAATCATCCCATTTAAAGGCATCAAGGAAGTTTGTTCTGATTTTGCATATCTTCTGCATTGATAGGGAATCAGTTTTCGTGTCTATCCAATTATTGTTGGGCATCAAAACCGTCACCTTGCAATTGGTAGTTTTTGTACCTTTGCTTCTCTGCGATTAAGGTGGTGTTCGGATCCAGTGACTTAACTTTAGTCTCTATATTTAGACACTAATTTAGAGTATTAAATATAGACTACTTACAAAACTAATAATATAAATGAAAGCTAATTTGCGAGACAAAATTTTTAAACCTAATTAATCTATAATTAGAGAATATTTACTGTAGCATCACATAGGCTAATCATAGATTAATTAGGCTCAATAGATTCGTCTCGTGAATTAGTCTAAGATTATGGATGGGTTTTATTAATAATCTACGTTTAATATTTATAATCAATGTCCAAACATCCAATGTGATAGGGACTTAAAAGTTTTATTTCGATCTAAATAGGGTTTAAGTCTTGGAATGGTCAAGTAGCCAACCATGATAGAGGAAGAGAGAAAAAAAAAAGGAGCAAGAATGTGATGCCAGGCATTAAACTATCGCTGTGGTTGTTTCTTATACTCCACGGCTTTCTGAAATCTGCACAGTGGGGAGTAAAGCCCACCTTCCTTTTGCTCTTTGCCTTGCTGTAGCGCTCCTGTAGGTTTGCCTATTTATAAGCCGAAAACAGGAGAACAAAACAATGAAAATATTTTTATGGCAAAGGCTTTTGTACACATGGTTTCAAGGCAAAAGCTCAGTATTGAAAGCGACAAAAGAATCTGTCTAAATTAAACTCTAAATCAAATTTAGTTGCATCATAAGCCACGGTTTTAAGACCATGTTTGAGAAACTACCGACAGAAGATGCCAAAGAAACTTACATTATCACTCAAATCTGTGGTTATAAATCTTAGAAAAAATAATTAACTAGAAACCAAAAACCAAGAAAAACCACCTATTTTAGGATTCTCACAAATGTCTCGGAATCTCGATCTCGCTGGCCCCGACAATGACCATCCGTTTTGTGTTATGTAATCAAAACTCTGATTTCTTATAATATAATGATGTCCAATTCTTTAGTTTGTTCGCGAAAAAAAAAACCAATCTCCCCGGCCCAGGCCTAAATTGACCCCTTTATCGGAACACATATCCTAATGACGTCATCAAGCGACGTGCACTCTAAACACCATGGATAAACTTATTTGGATAAACTTATCCAAATACACATGACATGGACACGCAATTATCCTTCGATCATACTACCGCCTACTCGCAGAATACCGTGATCACGCACGCACGCACAAGATACAGTATATCTCACTGTCAGTTAGCCCCCGGATTCTCACTCATCCCCTTCCGTATTAATCTCCGTTGGGATCCGACGGCGATGCGTGCATTGCCGATCGGGCGGACGCGCCGATGCAACCGGCCATTACCATTGCAGCTGACACGGCTCGCGCGCGCGCCGCGGGATATTCCAGCGTTGATACGGGTCAAAAAGGGCACGGGCGCACGGCAGCTGACACGGGAACTCGCCGCGATCCCCGCCGTTTTCTTTTCCAAACCAGCACGCGATCCATCCATCCACCCGGCTCCCCACACACGAGAAAAAACGGACGCCGCCACCGCCCCGCACCGCGCGTGATCCGTCACGGTTCGGTTTCCCTTTCCCATATAAATCCCCCCCGCGTCCGCTGCGAACTACTAAACCGAGAGAGAGAGGCGCACACACGAAGACGAGGCGGCGATGGTGAGCGGCGGAGGAGTAGCGGCGGAGAACGGCGAGATGGTGGGGAACGGGGAGGGGAGGAAGGGTGCGGGGGCGAGCGTGCTGGTGACGGGGGGAGCGGGGTACATCGGGACGCACACGGTGCTGCGGCTGCTGGAGAAGGGGTTCGCGGTCACCGTCGTCGACAACTTCCACAACTCCGTCCCGGAGGCGCTCGACCGCGTCCGCCTCATCGCCGGCGCCGCCCTCTCCGCCCGCCTCGACTTCATCGCCGTACGTGACTCACCCAAACAGCACGCGTGTTCTTCGTCTTGCACAGTTGAATTGAACCGAGCCGGCGAGGTTGAGATTGAGATTCATGTTTGTGTTCGTTTTCAGGGGGATCTCAAGAGCAAGGACGACATGGAGAAGGTGTTCGCCGCCAAGAGGTCCGGATTGGATCGTTTTGCTTCGATCAAACAAGCCATCTAACTCAAATCCTTTTTGATTTTGATCTCAACTCGTTCGTTTCCACACGTAATCAAACGCGTCGTCGTCGTCCATTGATCGATCAGGTATGACGCCGTGATCCACTTCGCCGGGCTGAAGGCGGTGGGGGAGAGCGTCGCGCACCCGCAGATGTACTACGAGAACAACGTCGCCGGCACCATGAACCTCTACTCCGCCATGACCATGTACGGCTGCAAGAAGGTCAGTACTATACATCTACACGATCACCTGATTGATTCCATTCCGATGCATGCTTCGATCACTGAAATCAACAAACCTACGCGCAGATAGTGTTCTCGTCGTCGGCGACGGTGTACGGCCAGCCGGAGAAGACCCCCTGCGTCGAGGATTCCAAGCTGAGCGCTCTCAACCCATACGGCACCACCAAGGTATAAAACATGATCGCATCCATTGCTCGTGATAAGCATGCACCCGTCACGCGCCATTCGGATTCGCTTCGCCGATTCGGTGATTACGATGCCGAATTGCGATGGCGATGATCACACCATTGCTTTTTTGCTATGCAAGCATTGTTTCTAACGGCATCGAATTCGATTCTCTCGTTGGGGCAGCTCGTCCTGGAGAACTACTTCCGGCAGGTGCAGGCCGCCGACCCGGAGATGAGGGTGATCCTGCTCAGGTACTTCAACCCCATCGGCGCTCACCGGAGCGGCGACATCGGGGAGGACCCCAGGGGCATCCCCAACAACCTTCTTCCGTACATCCAGCAGGTCGCCGTCGGCCGCCGCCCCGAGCTCAACGTCTACGGCGTCGACTACCCAACCAGGGACGGCACCGCGGTGAGCACTACACTGTTCAAGATCAATTTGTATGGATGAGATCGTGGAGCGAAGCAAAATTTTGACAATTTGATATATCGTCCTCAGATCAGGGATTACATACATGTAGTGGACCTTGCCGATGGCCACATTGCCGCACTGGAGAAGCTCTTCGCTACTCCTGACATTGGTACATCAATCGATGCTACAAACACACATGTTCTTCACTCCATAAACTGGTTGATGTTTGACAAGTTTAATTCATCCATGATGTATAACTTCTTTATTTTCTTTTCTGTCAGGTTGTGTGGCTTACAATCTAGGAACAGGGTGTGGAACAACGGTGCTCGAGGTGGTGAAGGCGTTCGAGGAGGCGTCCGGAAAGGTGACTGATGTAGTATTATTTATGCATCCATGTGTGCATGGTTGATATTCGCCTCATCTGAAATCCCAATCTGAAAATGTGGTCGAAACTGACGTTTCTGGCTGTGAAACCACAGAAAATTCCTATCAAGATTTGCCCCAGAAGACCTGGAGATTGCACTGAGGTTTACGCTTCCACTGACAAGGCCAAGAAGGAGCTCGGATGGAGGTAATTTATTCTCTGATTCGCTACAGAACGATCACACAAATCTGTCTGTCCATTTTTCCAGCTCACTGTTCAACTGACAGTTATAGTTTGTGCTTATGATAGAGATGCTGATTGTTTTACGCTTTACTTGTGCTGATTGCAGTGCTCGGTTTGGAATAGAGGACATGTGCAGGGACCAGTGGAATTGGGCCAAGAAGAATCCGTACGGATACAGCGCCAATGCTGAGCAGAATTAGGGCGATCATATTACCGCTTATATAGTACTAGTATCAAAATTGTCCATGGTCGTATGAACTGTGTGACTAGAAAATGTTAATAAGACATGCGTGCCTCTTAAGTGGAGTATACCAATTCTTATTTAGTCGAATCCGTTGTGATTTTAGATACTGGCAAATGTTAATCAGGTTTATTTAAATACTATACTAGTAGCAAGATCAAATTGAACAATAGTTCACTGGCTCGTTTTTGGATTGGATTGGACTGTGCCGCCCTAAGCTGGGCTAGATTTATTCTATACTGCCAGGAGCATACTAATTAGTTTGGCCCATGGGCCACGGTATGTTGTCTGCTTAATAGTATTGACTGCTCAAGTGCTCAGTTTCCTAATCCATTTGACAAAGCCACAAATCCATGAAAGATGAAACACAATCAGGGGTGGAGGCAGGCCTAACGCAGATAAGGCTTGAGCCATAAGCTGACCTTCACAATCAAAGTTTATTTTTTTTAAATCATCATGTAAATTTTACAAAAAAAAAATCAACAGTCCATCAATTGAGCCCTACCCTAGCCTTTAGTAATTTCTAGCCACGCAATTGTGTCTAATGCTACATGATTTGGTACTCAAATACGAAAAGTGTTGCCCAAATCATTAAAATCATCGCAAAGGAATGCAAAATTTGGCTAGTGTGTACTATAAAAGTGTCAATGGTTACTAAATATAGACATCATCCTGGCAAACAATGAGAAACGTACTAACAAACGGGATTTGTTCTCCATTGTTAGTTTTGTATCAGAAACGTACTAACAAACGGGAAACATTGGTCCTCCATTGTCAATTTTGTATGCACAGTACACTTGCAGCTTTTGGAAATAGAAGTGTAAAGAAAGATCTGAAGGGATATAAATAACCAAACAACTTTTGTCATCTCTCATTGGCATTTTCAAGTTCTAGGTGAAACATTTGTCTTCACCCCAGTCCGATTGTCCAACAACCTTTTTGTCTTTAAACATTAGCTAGCACAATCCATGCAACTATATTACCTTGTTTCTATCCAAATTAAGCAAATCTACTATATTAATAAGTAATTTCTCCATACGGCTCATTAACACATATTTCTCGAATTTTCGTTCATGTGTATACCAATATCACCATTCGTCGCCGCTACACTTGGTAAATATCACCACAACTACAAATTTCCCCTAATATTGCTTAACGCCCCGAATCTGTCAATAGCACGAACAAATCAGGCTTGGCTAGAAGGAGTATCATTCATGCACAAGTGAGAGGCAAAAGGATAAGGGTCTTGTTTGGATCCGGAGGGCTAATAATTAGCCCTCTGAAATCTTGTTATTTAGTAGTCTATATTAATAAGTTAATTTCTCCATACGGCTTATTAACACATATTTCTCGAATTTTCATTCCTGTGCATACCAATATCACCATTTGTCGCCGCTACACGTGGTAAATATCACCACAGCTACAAATTTCCCCTAATATTGCTTAACGCCCCGAATATGTCAATAGCACGAACAAATCAGGCTTGGCTAGAAGGAGTATCATTCATGCACAAGTGAGATGCAAAAAGATAAGGGTCTTGTTTGGATCCGAAGGGCAAATAATTAGCCCTCTGGAATCTTGCTATTTAGTATTTTATATTAATAAGTTAATTTCTCCGTACGGCTCATTAACACATATTTCTTGAATTTTCATTCCTGTGTATACCAATATCACCATTCGTCGCCGCTACACCTGGTAAATATCACCACAGCTACAAATTTCCCCTAATATTGCTTAACACCTCGAATATATCAATAGCATGAACAAATCAGGCTTGGCTAGAATGAGTTTTGTCGGTAATCTACGTTTGGATCCGGAGGGCTAATAATTAGCCCTCTGGAATCTTACTATTTAGGAGTATTAAACATAGATTACCGACAAAACTCATTCCATAACCCCTAGGCTAATTTGCGAGACGAATCTGATGAGCCTAATTAATCCATGATTCGCTACAGTAATCATTCACTAATCATAGATTAATATACCTCGTTATATTCATCTTATGAATTAGCCTAGGGGCTCTGTAAGTAGTTTTGCACATATACTCTATTAAATACTCTAAATAGCAAGATTTTAGAGAGCTAATTATTATCCCTCCGGAACTAAACAAGGCCAAGGTACGTTACGAAAATGTAGGAACGTGGGGACATAACTCTCACAATAGTTGAGCAAGCTGCATTCTACTTTCCATTTTTGGAGAAAAGACTTGGTGGCTTACTTTCCATTTTGACAACTTTACTACTCCCTTCTTTCCTAAATGTTTGACGTCGTTGACTTTTTTTAACATGTTTGACCGTTTGTCTTATTCAAAAACTTTTGTGAAATGTGTAAAACTATATGTATACATAAAATTATATTTAACAATAAATAAAATAATAGGAAAAGAATTAATAATTACTTAAATTTTTTAAATAAGACGAACGGTCAAACATTTCTTAAAAAGTCAACAGCGTCAAACATTTTGAGATGGAGGGAGTATCTTTTTACTCCTGACTCCCCGATGCTAGCTTTGGGCATGGAGGGAGTACTAAAGTGGTTAAGTTTAGCATCACTTTGATTAAAGACAATAGTACTCTCGTATCATCTAGTTGTAAACCTAACTTCAGAAAGCAATGTTTGGCCTAAAGCAAAAAATATGTGGATTAAAAATTGTACACGCGTGTCCTTGACGATTTAAAAGATCACATTGAAAAATAAACTACAATAACCCCCTCCCTCCTCTAAAAAAATAACTCTAATTGTTTCGAATGGAAAATTAACTCTAAAACTATGTTTGAAAATTTATTTATTTATTGGCTAACACTTATAAGCCGAAAGGCAACTGATGGCCACATTCCTCTTTTTTATATTGTTCATAGGTTACAAACCCATTTGGCCATGCACAGATATGCTAAGCTCAAACCATAATTGCCCAGGGCTTGTTATCTAACACCAGTCGTGCTAATTGTTTGCTCCAAGTTGATTTGCATCCGACATGGTTTGAAGGGGAAATAAATGCTCAGATGGATGCTTCAAATGAAATTTCAAAGAGGGAGAAACGTCCAGGGGTTTTTCGGTTAGCTACACAAGGTGGTGGGCTAGACGGCCTGGGTTCGAAGTCCCCTTCTAATTATTTAATATTAGATCATTCCCTAATATTCATGTTTTTTTAAAAAAAATTCAAAGAGAAATGCTTTGTTGAATTTATTGAAAGAATAATTGAAGATCCCCCCCGAAAAAAAGAATAATTGAAGGAAGAATTTATGTACAACATCCATCCCAAAATAATTGTAATCCAAATTGTTTAGTAAATATTAAGGGGTCTGTTCGCTGCAGCTAAATTGCAGTTGTTGTGCAGCTGCGCTACAGTGCATGATAGAGAAAATATATGCACTGGCTGTACAGCGCAACCAGTTACAGCTGCATAGCAGCGTTGCTGAACAGAGCCAAGGTTTGAGAAGAAAGACTGTAATGCCCCTTATTAAATGGTATATATAGATGAGATAGATAGGAGTGGAAGGGTAGTTGAGGGTAAAGTAGAGAGAAGTGGTCAATGGGACCATTAGTACTCTACTGTGACAATTATTTTGGAACAAATTTAAATCCTTTAAATACAATTATTATGGGACAAAGTTAGCAGTTAAGTTGTGCATGCTCAAACATCTTTCTTGGTTTGTCACCATGCAAACTTATGTTTAGGGATGCAAGCGGGGCAGGCAAGCTTTTTTTTAGCTTGCTTATCTCATTTCTACTTCATTTTTTCTTCTAAATTTTGTATTACCATGTGGAAAATGAACTCGCAAGCGAATTTTTATGCGGATAGCGGGACTACCCACTTGCATCCCTACTTATGTTTGGTGAATGACCTAGCTTTGTAAGTAGGGAGTAATTTATCCAATGATCAACCGGTGATACAAATGTGAGAAAAAGACACAGTTGTCATTATTAGTATCGTCTTGATTGTCATCTTTTACAAAGAAGGCTTTTTGGACACTACCTCCTTTTCTAAGTAATAATCCATATGTAGTACCACTATACTAAGATTCAGTCCTTCAACCCATAGTAGAAAAAACTAGAACCAGAGGTGACCACGATTCGGTTTCCTTTAAAGACCGGACATGCAATCGAACTGCTCTGAACCGGCTGAACCGGCGGTTTTTCGGTGAACCGGACACTAAACCGGCACTGGTTGGACCGGCTAGCCATACTAATGGGCCACGATGGGCTGTCTAAAGGCCCAATGGTGCAGCTAGTGGTTTTTTTTTTTGACAAAAATAGCAAGAAATGGTGCACTGGGTGGGATTCGAACCCTCAGGTCCGGGGGTTGAAAGAGCCAAGTGCTAGCCATCAGGCCATCCAACAACATGTGTACATGAGCAAATATGTAATATACATGTAGTTTGTGAACCGCGGTTCAACCGCCTGGGTCACCGGTCGGACCGACGGACCGCTGAACCGAGAGGTCGGCTGGGTCACCCACCGGTCCGGCTTTTTTTACTATGCTTCAGCCTCCTTCTAATTTCATAGTTTCATTGAATTAAAAGGTAACCTCCCCCTCAACAATTTAGTTTAAGTTTCAATTAACTTCATTTATAAATGAACTAGTAACTCCTTTGATAAGTACTACTCCTATCAAGCATTGGTCCCCTCCTCTTGTTTAAGTCCATTCCAATTAAACCTCGTGCATCTCTTGAAAAAAAAGAGAAGAAAACCAGACTTTTTTTCTCCTCTGGCAGATAAGCATTTAGGTCCCCATCGTTTGGCTTACTTCCTAATAAGCCAATAGGAAATAAAAATGAATTTATAGCTAAAACTTTTATAAATATGTTCTTGGTGACTTAAAAGCTAATGTTGAAAAAGAAACTACATTGAAAATATATCAAAATCAATCTCAAAATTAAGCTTGAAAATTTAAAATTTGGCTTTTTCTTTAGCTGATTAGGCCATCCGATGGGAGCCTTACTCTCTAGAAGCCGATTGAAAGAAAAAGAACCTTCCAAAAGGACGACAAACAAAAACGCACAAATACCAAAGTACTCCAGTACAGTGTATACATACACGAAATAAAAAAAAAGGCCACGTCGTATCGTAGACGAGATAAAATCTTATCCCACTCGCCATCCGTGGCCGAGCAATCGACACTTGTCCCGTCTACCGTGGGCCCCATCCAGCCCCGCCCGCGCACCTACCTGAACCTTCCAGAAGGCCGAAGCGCGAAAAATCGACCGAACCTTCTCGCCCCTTCCGACCCCCAATTGCCCCATCCCCATCCCATCATCCCCCCCGCCGAGAACCCAATCCCGCGGCCTCGCCTCATCCTGGCCATCCGTGCCACCTCGGTGGGTTCCGATACAACGGCGGGGATGCGCCCGCCGCGGGGGCGAGAGATATCTATCACTGCGGCCGGGCCCACCTGCACCGCCGGCGCCAGCTTGGCTTTCTCGGTACGAGTGGTGGGTCGCATCGAATTCATAGGCCATGTTTTAGTTCCACACAAAATTTTTACAACCTATCACATCGAACGCTAGAACACCTATATAAAATAGTATTAAATATAAGTTTTAAAAAATAACTAATTACATAAGTTGTGACTAATTTGCGAGACAAATATTTTAAACCTAATTGCTCCATAATTTAATAACGTGACACTAAATAAACATTTACTAATAATAAATTAATTAGGCTTAATAAATTTGTCTCTCTATTTACTTATAGATTCTGTAATTAATTTTTTATTAGTATCCAAACACCTGTACAGCCAACGATATAATACCCGATATACACGAAAAAACAAAACTTTACACAATTGAATCTTAACACCCACATACAGTGCGTTTTCTTTTTAAAATCGTTTTTTCTTTTTGGTGCTTTTTTTCCCTCTTTTTTATTTGTTTCTCTCTTGCTTTGCTTCTCCTCCTCCCGTTGGAGTATAAATTTTCCTAATCCGCAAACGAAGTTTCCAGAAGACTTCCGGTCCGTACCTTCGTTTTCACACGCGAAAACTGCCTTTCTTCCGGCATCTGGAAGCTACTACTACTACGGTCGGTCCTCGCCGGATCAGATCCGGCCGCCTCCCCGGCGGATGGCGGAGCAGGGGGCGGGCGAGGCGGATGCGGGCGGCGGGGAGCCGCCGCCGGCGGCGGTGATGACGGCGGCGGCGGAGGCGTTGGCGGGGCAGAGGTCGCTGCCGACGCCGTTCCTGACGAAGACGTACCAGCTGGTGGAGGACCCGGCGGTGGACGACGTGATCTCGTGGAACGAGGACGGGTCGACGTTCGTGGTGTGGCGGCCGGCGGAGTTCGCGCGGGACCTCCTCCCCAAGTACTTCAAGCACAACAACTTCTCCAGCTTCGTGCGCCAGCTCAACACCTATGTACGCGCCCCCGGGATTATTCCTCCTCCTCCTCGTCGTCGTTTGCTTGGGATTTAGCTTGGTTTGGTTTGGCCATGTCGGTGATGTGTCTGGATTTTGCTTGCTTGCTGTATGACGTAGGGATTTAGGAAGATCGTGCCGGACCGGTGGGAGTTCGCCAACGACTGCTTCCGGCGAGGGGAGAAGCGTTTGTTGTGTGATATACACCGCCGGAAGGTGGTGGCGGCGGCGGCCGCGGCGCCGCCGCCGCCGTCGCCGGGGATGGCGACGGCAGCTGCCGCGGTGGCTTCGGGAGCTGTGACGGTGGCCGCGGCGCCGATACCTATGGCGCTGCCGGTGACGCGGGCGGGCTCGCCGGCGCACTCCTCGGAGGAGCAGGTGCTGTCGTCAAACTCTGGGTCGGGGGAGGAGCACCGGCAAGCGTCCGGGTCCGGCTCTGCGCCCGGCGGCGGCGGCGGCGGCTCCGCGTCCGGCGGCGACATGGGCGAGGAGAACGAGCGGCTCCGGCGGGAGAACGCGCGGCTGACGCGGGAGCTCGGCCACATGAAGAAGCTCTGTAACAACATCCTCCTCCTCATGTCCAAGTACGCCGCCACCCAGCACGTGGAGGGCTCCGCGGGGATATCCTCCATAGCGAACTGCTCCGGCGAGTCGTCGGAGGCCGTTCCCCCGCCGCCGCCTCTCCCCCCGGCGATACTCGATCTAATGCCGTCGTGCCCCGCCCTGGCCACCGCCGCCGCCGCTGCGGGGCTCGCCATAGACGGCGAGCCCGACCCGAGCGCGCGGCTGTTCGGCGTCTCCATCGGCCTGAAGCGGACGCGAGACGACGCCGCCGCCGCCGCCGACGAAGACGGCGGCGGCGAGGATCAGGCCGAGCACGGCGGCGCGGACGTGAAGCCGGAGGCGGCGGATCCGCATCCCGCCGGCGGCGGCGGCGGAAGCAGCACGGAGGCGTCGCCGGAGTCGCACCCGTGGCCCATATACCGGCCAACCCCCATGTACCACGCGGTCAGGCCCACTTGCAACGGGCCGGACAGGGCCGGGTCCGACCAAGACGGGTCCAGCTCCAGGTGAGTTGGCCCCCCCAACCCTGTAGAAGCTTCTAGACCCCTATATTACTTAATTGCCCCTCCCCTACACTATTATAAGCAACTAATTATGATTAGTACGTAATTAGCGGCGAAATAATAATTACTACCACTAGTAGTACTAGATGCTCTTTTGCTTCTTGGCGAGGAAGAACAGATGAGAGCTCACCTTGTCTCTCGATCGATCGCCTTGTAATCCGTCTGCCTCTTTCTCTTCATTGTGTTGTTGTAAATCATCAGCGTAAGATCCATCAGGATGCCGGTAAGGCGGTAATTGCAACCTGGGTTTACCAGTGTATTGGCTGCCTGCTGCGGAAATGAGAAGTGCATTTCCTTGATGGTGTGGTGTTTATTAAGTTGCTCACCTCAAACTGTTGTTTTCTTAGGTGCACAGTTTGGTCAGTTTTACAAGTGTTTTAGGTGTTAGTGCCAAAAATGGTGGTGACATAGGGCGGAAGCACTAGCATATGTTTTGTACTAGATGTATGTATTAGGTTTGATGCTAGAAATAGTGGCGATATATACTCCCCCTTCTTTCTCCTGTCACTATTCAAGTTCCTTTTTAGCAATTTTTTTAGTTCTTTATTTACCCAACACAGTTTGATTACAATCCATATGAGTAAACACATTAGAAATCATCCAAGGGCTAACACTGAAATCATCCAATAGCACTAGCATGCATGTTTTATACTACTTGCATGTATAAGTTTTGCTGCTAGAAATAGTTGTGAAATTTATTTGTTATTCGGATGCTAGTGGGTAGCCGCAGTCAACACGAACAATGCAGCAAGCTGCCCTCGCCTGCCGAATAGCCCCGTAGAGTAGAAAGCCTCAATTAACCGTGATTTTGTTTTAGAGAAGGGATCATATTAGTACAACTTTTGGAAAAAGTCCATAACCAAACAAAGGCCTTCCAAACAATTAGCCGTGATTTGCATGGTTGGCTCCTGGAAATGGAATCGTGTGTTCACAGAATCCACTAATCAAGTTATCATCTCCAAACGCCGCGTGTAGAAGTTGAGTCAATTCTTAATTTTGACCGACTGGGTCGTCGACCACAGAGGGTCGTGTCGAACACACGTAGGGAACCACATAGCGCTAGATTTGGCTGTCAGGCAAATTAATCATGTCAATCCTGGGGGGGGGGGGGGGGGGGGGGGGGTCGTCCATGCAGAGAGGGATTGATTACTCACAATTTCGTATATTTTCTGGCTTAGCCAACGTTAGGCAGCGGACGTCATCGCCACTAGAAGGCACTGGATGCCCTTTTGTTCCCCATTTTTCTTCTTCCAAGCTACTCGTATTTTGTACTACATGGCATCAGACAGCGACGCATCGTCGAATGGCTGTAGGTCAGGTAAGCACGGCCCGGCCTATTTTTTCCCCCTCTGTTTTCGATCGATCTTTCTTGCTGCGTTTCTTCAACGAGTAGTACTCCGTACTAATAATTTTGTCCACGACATTGCCACGTCGAGGCGTCAGAGATGTTGCGTAAACTAGTGGGTTCTTACATGTGTTGCCCATATCACGGAGTATTCACGTTTGCCTCGTCCTACATGTGTCTTAAAATTGTTGAACATCCCAACACGAAACTTGTTACACTTTCTCACATCTAAAATAAAAGAAACTAAAGATTGATTCACGTAATTTCGTACTCTCCATTCTACAATATAAAGATGAAGGTAGTATTGGTATCAAAATGTATGTTTCCACGACATACTCACCCATATTTGACCATAGCCAGGCAAGGATGGGAAACGGCGGTAAAGGCAGGTGTATGTCATTCTGGTCGGTTCCATGTCATTCTAGGAGAAATGGTCAACCTCATTTTTTCGCTTATACTTATTCTTAATAGTCAAAATTTAAATTTTTAATCTTAAATTTGGAGTTGATTTTGAGATATTTTCATCAAAGTTTATTTTTCAGCCTTTGCTTTTAGATCGTTAAGAACACACATATAAAAGTTTTATTCACAAATTATTTTTCGTTTGCAAATATGTTGTTTGGCTTATTCTCCGAATAAGCCAAACGATGGGACATGGTGAATTCGACGATCTGCAAAAGATGATGGTGGTGCAACAGAGCAACTTCGTGATGCACTGGGGACGCTCGGAATGCGGTAGTGGCGTAAGGGGTTTTGGATGGTGATGGCAGACAACAGCAAATGGTGTTGTGATCCACGGAGGCGGAAATGGTGCAGTGATGGGTAGCTGGGACTAGTTCCAATTCTCCCTTTCCATCCTCTCGGGTTGCGGCGGAAAGTTCAAGTCATCGTTGAAGGTTTAAAGCTAACTCTTCAAGCTTTGTGTGTGTGTTGGTGTGTTTGTGTGTTTTCCTCTGCATGAGGATTGGAGTCTAAGAACTTGTATGTTATGGTTGTGTATATCCTTTACGGATATAGAGGCTAGATTAATAAAAAAAATTCATTATCTAAAAAAAATAAGTTGAGATGCTAACTTCACTATTTAGAACCGATCTTGGTAATTTCTAACTATGTGCATTAATGTACATAAAATTTCAAAAAGCTGCAACTATTTTATCAAAATAATAATATGCTACAGCTTTAGCTAAGTATTTCAAAAATAAATCACCATAATATCATATGATTTTACCAGAAAGGTACAACTTTATATCACAGACAAGTGTGATCCACATGTCATACCCATGTGAAGGATAAAATTACTGTTCTTTTAATTTTTTTTTCTTTGCTTTTCTTTTTGCAGTTTTCTTAAATACCTAGTTAAAAATATCAACGTTTTCACAATGAAGTCATTATTGATGAGTAATTTTTTTAAAAAAAGGGGTTTACTGCAAGCTAATCACTTCCTTTGCTAATATGTGGCCTACTTTGGTCTCTGCACAGAGAAAAGAGCATGACGAAATAGAGAATAACAGTACTTTTTTGAAATGATGGAAGGTGATTATTTATGTGTTGGAGAAAGTGGGAGAACTATACTATAAGAAACCAAACATATTCAAACTTTCCTGTGCAGATTTCATCAAATATTGTGTGGTTAGATTAATTATGAGGGGATTAATTTTGGTGTGTGGTGGAGTGTTGGTGTAAAGTCCGCTCACAAAAGGATTCTCATCCCAGGGTACACTATGAACAGGTTAGCATGAACTAGCTATTCTATGGTTGTTGATTTATCCTTGACTGCTTCATCAAATGCTCGCGTACTTAGGTGTGTGTGCATATGGACTTGAGCAGAGTGTATGATGGTGAGCTGTGCACGCATTTGCTTTTCTTTTGTAGCGAAAAAAGTTTTAATCATGTGTGATGTTGTAATGGTTTTATTGGTTTGTATTTGGTTTTTTGTGTTCCATCGCTAAATTTTCCAAACAGCTGAATACTCAACTCTAGATACTTGAGACACCAATTTGAGCTGTGAAATCAATACTCCACCAATCCCTAAAAAACACAATTCTAAAGATGAATTTGAACCTACACTTTCAGTATTAAACTCTTTTGGACAGAGGGAGTAATAATTTAGAGCAATCTGATCAGTCAAGCATGGTTTCATATCCGAGCCTGCACTCTACTCCACTCAGTACGAAGTACGAACATACAGAGTTACAAACACCGTTCAAATTCGGAGGTTCAAATAGGAACCATGGAATGATGGAAACAATATCAGAGGTCATCTCAAGCAAAGAAAATCACGTCCAAACATAAGTCCACCCTTCAGTGCTTTTGTTTCTCTCAAAAGAAAAATAAAACTTCCAGTTTGGCTTTTCCAGTTATGTTTCAAAATATAACTGGGGCTCCTACCGTGCACGCGCGGCGATAGGCTAAGTTGCGTGCGAGGGCAGGAATCAGCGGGTCCGCGTCACGACAAAGAAAATCCTCCACATGTTTTTCTATTTTTTTCATCTTTTCTTTTTCTTTCGGGATAAAACAAACTTTCAAGTCAATATTTTTTGAAACTTTTAAATCAGATTTGAAAACTTTTAAGTCATGATTTGAAAACTTTCGACTCAGATTTGAAAACTATTAATTCAGATTTAAAAATATTCATCTTAAAATTCAAAACTTTTAACTCAGATTTAAAAACTTTCATCTCATAATTCAAAAACTCAACTCAAGTCTTAAAAGCTTTCAATTCAAATTCAAAACTTTCAACTGAAATTTAAGATGAAATATTCAACTTCGAAAATTAAAAAAAATTGTGAAAAAATGGCAAAAAGAAACAAAAATGACACGTGGAAGTTAGCTTTTCCAAAAAAAAAAAAAGAATGCACGTACGTGGACGCCATTAAAAACATGCATGCACTTAGGCTAAGCGTGGGCCTTATGGGCTTAAAACGCGCGTGAATTAGCTTCTCTCAAATATACCTTTAAGTGAATTGAATACTAGATATATTCTAAAATTACCAATCTAGGCAAAATTTCCAGATTCATAGTTCAAGTATGTTCTATCCACATTTAAAAATTGCTACTCCCTCCTTCCAAAAGTCTAAGTCCTATTTCTTTTTTACCAAGATTAAGGTGTAGTTAACTCATTTATCATGTAACAAAATCAATGAACATGTAACCAATAAGTATTAAAATGACTTCTTGAGTTTCGATAAAAAATTTAATATAGCATATAGTGACTACAAATACAACTTAGACTTATGAAAAAAAAATTAAAGAATGAAATATGATTTAGATTTTTGGAATGAAGAATTATATTTTAAGACGGATAAGCCAGCTCTGAAAGTGTGTCATGTATTCTGCGAAACATTCCGTCCAATGGTGGAAGACACACGCATGACGCATGCCGGTCAACACGGGGTAAAAGGGTTAATTAACCACGCGCCACGACCACCACGACGATAAAAGTTAAACTACTTGGTACTAAAAAACTACCAAAAACCGGCGACTCGCAGGAAATATCGTCCACAGTTCCACACGCGTCTTCCCTGCAAATTCCGCCCAAATTTCACTCGAATTCCACCACTTATACGTTTATACTATTTTTACATGTGACCCGAACCCCGAATACTCATCAACACGTCTTACCCATTTACTCGTATATTTCCAAACCAGCCACGCGCTAATCTTCCATGAATATATCAGATCAAAGGGCGCGTAAATTCGCAACAAATACTACCGATTTTAGTTCGTCTTTCAAATTTCCGATTCGGTTTCTAACCTCTCAAGTCTCAACTCGATATAAGCAGCGGTCGCCGTGATCCGCACCGATCGTGCCCTAGGTTTTTCTTCCGATCCGCAAGCTCGCAAACGCAACGCCGCGTGCAAATGGCGTCGAGGACGATGACACTGGAGGTGACGGTGGTGTCCGCCGAGGAGGTCGTGCTGCCGCCGACGAGGCGCCCGCTCGTCCGCGGCGCGTACGCGGTGGTGCGCACGGCGGCGTCGGCGTCGTCGCCGGCGGCGGCGGTGTGCACGCGCGTCGACGAGGAATCGGGCGGCGACTGCAACGGGTACCCCTACTGGAAGGAGACGCTGCGGGTGGCGTTGCCGGAGGGGGCGCGCTGGCTGGACGTCGAGATCTGCCGGAGGAGGCCGAACGGCCAGGTGGAGGCGGTGGCGGCGGCGAGCGTCCCCGTCGGCGACTTCACCGTCGGCCCGCCGGGCCACCTGCATTGCCTCAGCTACAGGCTGTTCGACGCCTCCGGGTGCAGGACGCGCCGCAACGGCATCGTCAACATCACCGTCAGGAGGACGGACGTCAAGTACACCGCGCCGCCGCCGCCGCCGCCGCCGGTGAAAGCTCCGGCGTACGCCGGCGCGAGCGGGAGCGGCGGCTCTTGCTACGGCGTGCCGCCGGCGGGCGCAGCCATGGGCTTCCCCGTCGGATTCACGGCCAATGGCAAGGCCTGCGCGTAGAATGGTAAATATCATTCAGTTAGGAAAGGATTAAACCGAAATTGGGATTGGGTCTCGACATTGCAATTTTTTAATTGTTGATAAAGATTCTGATGAATTCATCAGGAAATTGAAACAAATTAGCACATCAGTTTTTTCTTTTCTGCGAGGAGAGCAGATCAGATTTTGTTCATGTTTTTCTTATTCTTCATGTGCTGAAGAAAAAAGAAAAGCAGAATCCTGCTCAGGTTGTAAAAAGGATTACGTTGATTTTTTTTCTACGTGGTATTTGATTTGTTTGATTGTTTAAGACTAAAACAACGTGTGCTTGGGAAATTGACATGTGATTCATCATTGTTTAAGGCTTTAAGCCCGTTTGACTTGACTGAATGTTTATGCATTCAGTATAGAAATGTTAAGTGATTTCGTTGTTCCGACCTGTTACTTTGTTACGACTCTGACCAAATTTTCGTTGGAGTCTATGTCAACATGCACATTCTCAAGTCAATGTTAAATGCACACGTTAGTCTGAGTACTACCGTGTCATTTGGCCTCTATAATTAGAGCAGGAAAAGGAACCTGAAGTTTCTCTTGTAAGTACAAAACATTTTCAGTATAGCAGAGTCTATACGCGTTTACAAGTCACAACGCGGTCAGATGCGTTGCAGCAAGGAACTTCTGCATGAAGCTCTCACTCCTATAGTTTTGTTTGCCTGATCACACACATTGACAATTGCTATCAGTAGATTGCAGGCTTGATGAAAATGGTGTCTGCTGGGTAAAGACGCAATTGATATTCACTCTGAACAAGCTTGGATACACTGAAGTCTGAATTCTGAAGGTTCCGGGTGTTCACTGTTCAGAGGGCCATGAATTGCCGATGAACTGGTCGGTTTCACTCTCTGTAGTTACTCCGGCAAACCTGCAGGCATCCAGCAGAGAGCACCTTGATTGCAAATGCGCCAGAAATTGTTGTACCTTGGGAGCAGGAGAATGTCTTCGTCAGATGCCACGTGCTGATGGAGAACAAATCAGAGGTAAATTAGAGCAACCTCGTTCAGTTGCCACAGTTTTAGCAGAGTAGCAGGGGTAAAAATTGCAGAAATTCAGAAGAGGAAGATGTTTTCTTTTACTTGATCCAGCAATTCACACAGAATTGCCATGATGCATAGGAGGCAACAACAGACAGCAGCACACCATATTCAGACCAGAACGACGCAAAACACCACAGCGAAGAACTCAAAAGCCAGCAAGACAATGCAAAGCCTGCAATTGCAACGAGTTGAGTGATGAGAGCTTGGTCATTTTGTATTCAGTCTGAACTTACTGTTGCCTGAGTTAAAAGTGATGTGAAATGCACTAGACATAATACCAGGAGAACTGTGTCTCATCTTTTGTTAGAACTTGAGCTTCAACGATGACCCTGTAGACTCCACGGATCCACCATAGAAATGTTTCAGACTCCAGATGATTTGTTTACTTAAGCTGATGAATACGGTAACTGCCTCATTCAGAGTTCAGAGAATTGGTCTTTGCTGCAATCTAGCTTCCAGCAGAGCACGTCGAGCGCCGTTGGCAATCAGCAAGCCGGCCGCCTTACGCCGCGGCGCCACCGACACCGGCAGCATCGTACTACTACCTACCGGAGCCGATCAGCTGCAGTGCGTAGTACGATGCAGAGAACAGCCGCGTTTCTTGGGATCACTCGCGTGGTGAACTCCCAACTTTTAACAACATCATCAGATAAACTGTTAATGGTAGTTTGTCACATGCCAGTGTCATAATCACTTAATCAGAAGAAAGTACTGAAGATACACTTGTCACTGATGAGTGCTCTCTGACCAATGAGCGAAATTGCGTTGAAAATGTGTACAAGTACACGCCGGGGACATAATCATATTCTGCTTCCTATTCTGCAATTCTTCTGTTCTTAATCTTCACCTTGTCTGGCAGTACTCTTGATCTTGTTCCTGTTCTTCTTGTGGGACAAAGCCATGTGCCTCTTTGCTTACTACTTGTATCACCCAAGGACGGGGAGCAATGTGATCATGATCAGCTGTCCAAAGTTCCGATAGGGTCATTTCGCTTTCAGAAGAGTTCCTTGTTTCCTTCAGTCTTGGCTGCGTGCCACCACGAGCTACCAATAATCAATGCCAGTCTACACTCTCTGACTATATGACATGGGAGATGATGCATTATTTGCAAGGACTTGTTCTGTTCCATGTCCACATTTCGCTCACCGAATTCAGACGAGCTTGACTAGCAATATGCGCCACATACACTGCGCCCTGTTCTTTCTGATCCTGAATTTTTAGATTTTCGTTTGCACGCTTCCTAAGCTGCTAGACTATGTGTTTCATACAAAATATTTATATGTAAGATTTTCTTGGCATACTTCTCTAAAACATTTTTTCAACTTTGTATGAATAAATTAAAAAATAGCTAATTCATTTATTGATATCCTCAAATGGATACTACAAATATCAGATTATCCATCAATTTCAGCTATCTCGAAAGCTTATGCTTGGCTGTGATGGTTGCGAGGAAAGAAATGTGCCAATGCTGGCTATGCCAAATTGCCAAGTCTGGAACGAACCGGCAGGCTTTGCTTCGCTTGGCATTGGCTTTGGCAGCGCCGGCGTAAATGAATGTCCGCACTCCAATACGCATGAATCGGGTCAGGCAGTAGCTGTCATGTTGCTCCCTACTGGCACAATGGGAAACTCACATTCATGGTGGCCAACCAAATCCGTTACACTTTAAATAACTTCCATTTCCTGAATGTTGCAACTCTGAAACGAGTACTAGGAGTTGAGTTGAATGGCCTCGCTTGTTTTCAGTTCTAGTGAAAGTTTGCAACTCTGAAACACCCACCAGTTTACGACTTCCTGAAAGCCTAGTTCGAGTAGTAAGTAGTAACCCAATTCCTTTTCTTTTTCGCCGGGTCGGAGATGGAGGAAAGCCCCGAACAATTACATGAAGAAAATGAGGAGATTGTTACATAAAACAACAAACATGAATGTTGTGGAAACAACCCAATCCTAAGATAAGGAATGTATTTTGCTGGTAAATACCTAACTACATGGCACAACTAGGATAACAAATGGGTCTTATATCTCTTTGATCATGATGCCTGCAAAACTAGCAGCTTGCCGTGCTCACCATTCTTCTGGTATGCATTAGGAGACCTCGGTGGCGGTTTTCCTGACTCCTTCAAAGATCTTGTTGTTTCTCTTCTTCCAAATCATCTAAGGGTGAGTTTGAGGAGGGGATTGAGAAGATTGGTAAGATATGTAAAACGAGGTGAGCCATTAGCGTATAATTAATTATGTATTAACTATTTTAAATTTCAAAAATAGATTAATATGAATTTTGAAAGCAACTTTCCTATAGAAATTTTTTACAAAAAACGCACCGTTTAGTAGTTTGGGAAGCGTGCGCGTGGAATACGATATCCTTTCTCACCCTATGTCACCAGAACGAACACTCCCTAAGTAATCAAGATCACTTGTGCGTTGAAGATTTTCTGCTATGATTTTTGTATGGCAGCCTGAGAAGATTGCCACCAAGTTTCCATGTCAGTTGGTAGATGCTCTGAATGAATTGTAACTGGCTGTGGATCATGTCCCACACAGGTCATGAGGAGAATTTTTTTTTTAACGCATAAGAGCTTTGCATGTCAATATATTAGCGGGGGGAGAGAATTTTGTATGACTGTAACCTGACATAGTGGTCATGGGGATTTACACGAGGAGAAAATTAAAAAGACGAGCAAATAATGGCTGTGCTATTGCTAGGCAGAACCAGGCTCCAAACAAGCAAAAAAAGGAGGAAAAAGAAACTAAAGGTAACCCAATTCCTTTTTGAATCGATCGTGCATGGTTATTATGCGACCTTGCATGGATGATGGATGGTGCATGGCCATGAGACACGGCGTCGATCTAGCGATCGGCTTTGGCGTGTCCCGATCGCGCCGACGCAAGCCGGACGGTATGGGAGGGCACCGCCGCACCGGGGCAACGCGACGCACGAGAGTCGAGAGATCGCAAGCAAAAACAGCCGAGAGATACTGCGCCGCGCCGCGCGCGTCCGCGCTCGACATCCGCCCATGCATCCCAATTATGGCGCAACCGCCCGCGCCACCGCCGCCGACGTCGCGTCGCGTCGTTCGTTCGGTACACGGTGCGTAGCGTACGTACGTCCTCCGCGCCACGCACCGCGCGCGCGCATCACGCGTGTGGGCGATCGATCGATCGCGCGCGCGCGCGCCGAGCTGATGGGCTGATGCGCCGCGGCGCCGGGCGGCCTCCTCTCCTGACCAATTCAACACACACACCCACACACACATCCCGTAGCCTCATCGCAGTTAACGCGCCCGTGTCCCGCCGCCGTTGCGGCCGGTCGCGCCGAGAAAGTAGTGGAGTACGTGATCGATCGGCTGCCGAATTCTGATAGGATCAGAGTATCAGACAGACGTCGTCGATCGGCGATAATCCCTATGCATGCCAAGACCTGCAGGTCGGATATACAAACACATATTTAAATTATTAAACGTAGATTAATAATAAAATAAATTATAGATTCCACGTGTAAACTGCGAGATGAATTTATTAAGCCTAATTAATCCGTCATTAGCAAATGTTTACTGTAACATCATATTGTCAAATATGGAGCAATTAGATTTAAAAGATTATTATCGCAATTTATACGCAATCTATATAATTAGTTATTTTTTTCGTTTATATTTAATACGCCATGCACGTGTCCAAATGTTTGAGTGACAAGGTGAAAAATTTTACCGGAATGTAAACAGGTCCTGAGATCAAAGCCATCAAACACACATTGATTCTCTCTGAGCAAAAGAAGCATCTTTTAATTTAGATGCTCGGAGTTAATAGAGTTCATGAAGAACACTGGGGTGACTGCCAATCTCAATTGTGGGGGGGGGGGGGGGGGGGGGGGGAATGGATTTGGCTTCTGCAAAGATTCACGTTGGGTCAATGTCATTCATCAGAGCTGCAATCTTAATATATAGGGGCGGTAGATGCTTGCAGTAGATTTTTATCAAACTTATAGTACGGTTATTACTAGCACAGAGGGATACTCATCTGTGCACACTGTTTGTTCAGTTGCTCGAAGCAAATAGTGACCTCAGTCCTACTGTACAGCGTATGTCTTTGCTAGCTGCTTTAGTCATTACATCATGAACGAAAACATAAAAATAAGAAATGAAATAAACGCGATAACTTTACAAAGCATACAATCAAGCAAAAAGAAAGTTCATTCTCTTGTAGGCCGCACGCCTTTCAAATGATGCCAAGTTCATCTATTCAAATATAAAAACGATGGGCATGATGTACAAATTAATTGAGACGCACAATTTCCACATGATTTCATTACTAGCTTGCATTTATGCATTCCATGCATCGTGTTCATAATCCCAATAAATTAACATATAAAATCGCAAGTGTTCACTGATTATATTAAGTTTTCGTTCGTCATAATTGGTAATCAGCTCATATATCTCTTGATTGAATTCCATTATTAAAAAAATCACCTTATGTTGTTTTTACTCATCTGTCCTACAAACTTGTCGTCCTAGTGGGCATTCATAACTGTTAGGAATTATTCGCTTATAAATATCATACAAAATGGCTTTGATCTCAGACCCTGTTTAGATTCCCGGCAAAATTTTTCATCCTGTCACATCGAACATTTGGACACATGCATAGTGTATTAAATATAAACGAAAAAAATAACTAATTACATAGATTACGTGTAAATTGTGAGACGAATCTTTTGAGCCTAATTTACGCCATGATTTGACAATGTGATGCTATAGTAAACATTTGCTAATGACAGATTAATTAGGCTTAATAGATTTGTCTCGCAGTTTAGAGGCGGAGTCTGTAATTTGTAATTTGTTTTTGTTATTAGTATACGTTTTATACTTCAAATGTGTGTCCATATATCTAAAACAAATTGGCACACGAACTAAACACAACCTAAGCTGAAAAGGAAGGAAGGCCGAGGAGAGATAGGCCAGATAGAGGTAGAGGACTGCTCTAGGACTGAGCTGAAAAGGAAGGAAAGAATGAATGTTCGGTCTAAAAATAAGTAAGCATTCAGCCCAAAACTAAGAGAGTATAATGTATAGGATAAAAAATATATTTACCTATTGCAACGCACATGTGTTTTTTCTAGTAATAGAAAAAAATTAATATATTACAACCATGTCGTATTGTGCTTACAATAGCTGAAAACAAAAATATCCCCCAAAATGAAAAAAGGGTTGTACATCCTGTAATGCCGTAAGAGATGAGGTTGTACATCCTGAAAGCCAAAAACTATCAACTACCATATTCATTCACTGAACAAAATAACAAAATAGGTCCATCGAACAAGTTAGCAACCCAGACCTTAAAGTCAACCCCGCAGATTCGATCATCGATGAACTGACAAAACAAACAGTACTAAATATCCTTTGAGGATCCTATGAACTCCATCTAGTTTTGATAGTCATATTTTATCTTGGCATACAGACCAAAGATAAGTAATTGTATTTATCATCCATTTAAACATGATATTACTGGTTATTCCTCGTAAACAAGCGATTCATTAATATTTATATTTCTCAATGCACATGTAGCCAATCTTATGTAGAAGAGTAGGGAGTCATACATTAAATCTGGAAAAAATCATTAAGATGATAGGTTGTTGGATTGAAATATATCTATCAAAAATAAATTTTTCAGATTTGGAAATATGCATATGAAAAGTAGATGGACGGAGTATAAAATAGACTCGAACAAATTGAATAGATAGAGAAAAGCACACTGAACAAATCTAACTCTATCATGAAGGACAAATCATAAACATGGAGTGAATGTAAGGGTTTTTTCAGAGGACCTTGCGGCAGCTTTAGTTTCTCTCGAAATCAAAATTTGACAGATTTGCGACCAAAATTTATGTCGGATGTTAAATAGCAAATCCGATAATTGAAAGCATATTGATGTATGCAGTCACAAGACCAAGCAAGGAGTACTAGAAAGTTCAGTGATACGAATGGACGAATACCTGTTTAAATGTAGCGAGACGATCAACGCCTGATATGATCGCCACTACTAGATCTATATAGCGTGCAGCGGGGACATAGTCGTCGATCAGCTGCTTCACGCACGCATGCTTGTGCGTTGCTCATCAGCTCTGACTACATATGACACACACCGTGTGTCCGTGTGTGCATTGCGCCCATCATACTGTCCATCCCTTGCAGAGTCGTCCTAGTACTCGTATATTATTACGTCGACGCCGTACATGGCAAGATCAGTCCATATATAGGTGCTGTACATGCCAGCCAGCCAGCCAGCCCAATGGGGAAAAAAGCGGCATATCGTCGCATTAATCCAGCGTCCATACTCCATACTACTGTACGCGCCAGGCATGCAGCCAGCATGTCGACCAGCACGCACCGAACAGTTACACCACCACGTCAATGAACGTCCAAGCAACGCATCCCAACACCACCACGTTAACCCCGCGACGACTTCCTCCGATCGAACCACGCGCGGGCCACCCGAACGAACAAGCGCTGGCCCCGAACGAACGAGCGATCATCCACCCGCGCGCGGGGGCCTCGCGATCACGTACCCGCGCACGGCGCACGGTTGCCACCACCAGCTAGGTAGCTGCCCGTGCCGTGCCGTGCCGTGCCACCACCCCCCACCCCCGCGATCAGTCGATCGATCGCCCGCGCGCACACCGGGGCCGGCATCCGCATCCATCGTCACGGTGGGTGGCGCAACGCAACGTAACGCGCGGGGCCGTGTGACCGTGCGGCTGCCGGCATTAAAAACCCACCCCCGTTTTGCCAGCGCGGCCCCACCGCAATCGATCGGCAAGCAAACGCGAGCCGCCTCCCTCCCTCCCTCCCGCGGACGTTGCACCAGAAAAAGGAAAAAAAGAAAACGTCCCACCCCGTTTACTCCGCTCCCGCGCCGCACCGCACACCGCGTCCATTTACTCCGCTCTCCCTCGATCGCACGGAGGACGGGTCGGGCGGGCGGGGGGCGCGTTTGGGCCAAAATCTGTTGCGTCTCGGCGCGGTGGCGGTGGGGGGACCGTGTACGGGCGTTTCGGGGGGCGTCGGATTCAAAGCCGCGCCCGTGAGAAGTCCCCGTCGGGCACCTCCAATCCCACGCTTTTTTCCACGGTATCGCCCGCTACAGTTCTCCTCTTCCTCTCTCTCACCACAGCACGGCTGACAGCGAGTGGCGAGGTGTCACCACCAATCAAAGGTAGTAGTCGCAGTAACACAACTTTTCACCTATTTCCCTTTTTACACTACAAGTCTATACACAACCGGCTGCGGGTATGGAGAAGTACTCTGCACACGATATCCGAAGCTGATCGAATAAAATAATCGTCGTTATTCGCCGGGATCTGAGGCATATAAAAATGGGCAGGAGTATATGCATGGACCTGCGTCTGCTTACGTTCGTTCATCATCGGTGAGTGAGGGTGAGAGTGGGGGGCCGCCCATTTGACTCTCGCCGTCGACGCCGCGTGCGAGTCAGCCCCACTTGCGATTGATTTTTTTTACCCCGTTTCATCCTCTGATCGATCTTTACCGCTAGCTGCCGTTTTCTTGGGCGGTAACAGCAGTAGCGGCCTCTGTTTTATCTGCGCTGCTCGTGGACTCTCCACATGTCCAGCTTTATCTAACACGCTTGTTATTATAGCCATTCTCTCCAGCCACCCTCTCGCCTCCTCCTCCTCTCCTCATCTCCCATCCTTCCTCCTCCTCAACTCCTCTCCTCTCTTCGCTTCTTTCTCATGCTAGCTACTACTACTAGCTTCTCCTTCTCCTGTCGCACGGTGCGGCGGAAGTGGTAGTAGTAGTAGCTTTCTTGGTTTAAGCAAGGATCGGCGAGGACGGACGCCGGCGGCGACCGAGCTTGGGGTGTGTGTGTGTAAAGTTGTCTTCTCCGGCGGATGAGCTGTTGTTTCTTGGCTCGCGCCTCCGGCGTGTCCGGCTTGTTGCCTTCCATGTCCGCGACGCTGCAATAATTCGCTTCCATATTTGCTGCCGCCATGCCATGTATAGCCGCGCTGCTGATGCGGCCATCCAGCCGTTTTAATGCGTGCCAAATCCTCTCCCCGAGGCTCATAAAAATTATTGAATTGTTGGGATCTGAGGGGATCCGCCGGAGTTGGTAGGATCACGGTGGAGTGATTTTGGCCGGAGGAAGAAGAAGAAGAAGAAAAACTGGTGTTTGTTTTGTCATTTGTAGTGAGCTCGCGTGATGAGCTTCGGTGGCATGTTCGATGGCGCCGGCTCCGGCGTCTTCTCCTACGACGCCGGCGGCGGCGGCGGCGGCGGAGTACACAACTCCCGCCTCCTCCCTACGCCGCCCGTCCCCAAGCCCGGCGGCGGGTTCGCCGCTCCCGGCCTCTCTCTCGGCCTGGTAGATTCTCACGAGCTTTTCCACTTCTTTTGTTTGTGATTCTTTGCCGTGCTTAGATATTGATTTACTTTTTTAAAATTTTAATCTTGTGTTGGTTTAGCAAACCATGGACGGTAGCCAGCTCGGCGACGTGAACCGGTCGCTTGCCATGATGGGCAACGGCGGGAGCGGCAGCGGCGGCGACGGCGACTCGCTGGGACGCGGCCGGGAGGACGAGAACGACAGCCGCTCCGGCAGCGACAACCTGGACGGCGCCTCCGGCGACGAACTCGACCCGGACAACAGCAACCCGCGCAAGAAGAAGAAGCGTTATCACCGCCACACCCCGCAGCAAATCCAAGAACTCGAAGCGTAAGCGTCAAACTCTCGATGACATCAGGAAAAAAAAATAACGAAGCAAATTCTGATTTTTGATGGGTTTTTTTTTTCTCTACGTGCGATCGTGCAGCGTGTTCAAGGAGTGTCCACATCCTGACGAGAAGCAACGGATGGAGCTCAGCCGGCGGCTCAACCTCGAGAGCCGCCAGGTCAAGTTCTGGTTCCAGAATCGCCGCACCCAGATGAAGGTTTCGCTTGCTGTTGCACAGATCAATCCATGATGATGTTTGATTCTTCTCGTGTTCGTTTGATCATGATTTTGAATTTTTTTTTGGTTCGATTTGTGGTGGTGGCGAGCAGACGCAGATCGAGCGGCATGAGAACGCGCTGCTGCGGCAGGAGAACGACAAGCTGAGGGCGGAGAACATGACGATCCGGGAGGCGATGAGGAACCCGATGTGCGCGAGCTGCGGCGGCGCGGCGGTGCTCGGCGAGGTGTCGCTGGAGGAGCAGCACCTGCGCATCGAGAACGCGCGGCTCAAGGACGAGCTCGACCGCGTCTGCGCGCTCGCCGGCAAGTTCCTCGGCCGGCCAATCTCGAGCATCTCCTCCCCGGGCCCGCCGTCGCTGCAGGCGTGCTCCGGCCTCGAGCTCGGCGTCGGCAGCAACGGCGGGTTCGGGCTCGGCGCGCTCGGGGCCTCGGCGGCGATGCAGTCCATCCCCGACCTGATGGGCGGCTCCTCCGGCCTGACGGGGGGGCCCGTGGGCTCCGCCGCCATGCGCCTACCCGCGGGCATTGGCGGCCTCGACGGCGCCATGCACGCGGCGGCCGACGGCGGCGCCATCGACCGCGCCGTGCTCCTGGAGCTCGCCCTCGCGGCCATGGACGAGCTCGTCAAGGTGGCGCAGATGGACGAGCCGCTCTGGCTCCCCAGCCTCGACGGCGGGTTCGAGACGCTCAACTACGACGAGTACCACCGCGCGTTCGCCAGGGTGCTCGGCCAGTGCCCCGCCGGCTACGTCTCCGAGGCGACGCGCGAGTCCGGCATCGCCATCATCAGCAGCGTCGACCTCGTCGACAGCCTCATGGACGCGGTACGCTCGCACGCACGCACGCACGGTTAACTCCAAAAACAACGCATTTGTTTAAGCTATGTACTGACGCAATGCAATCCGCGGCCAGCCACGGTGGTCGGAGATGTTCCCGTGCGTGGTGGCGAGAGCGAGCACCACGGACATCATCTCCAGCGGCATGGGCGGCACGCGCAGCGGGTCAATTCAACTGGTGAGCCATCGATCTCCCCCCTCCCCTCGCCGCGAGCTAGCTGTTCGTCCATGGCGTCTCGCCGGCTCAGACACGCCATGCCATGCCATGCGCAGATGCACGCGGAGCTGCAGGTGCTGTCGCCGCTGGTGCCGATACGGGAGGTGGTGTTCCTGCGTTTCTGCAAGCAGCACGCCGAGGGCCTCTGGGCGGTGGTCGACGTCTCGGTCGACGCCGTCCTCCGCCCCGACCAGAACGGCGGCGGCGGGTCGTCGTCGTCGTCGTCGTCGTACATGGGCTGCCGCCTCCTCCCCACCGGCTGCATCGTGCAGGACATGAACAATGGCTACTCCAAGGTAATTAACCAAACCAAAAGCAAGCAAAAACTTCTACACCTTTCTCCCGTCGATTGTGTTTGCACTTGCACGCACGGCGCAGCAAGCATGTGGCGGCTACAGTGGTGGCCTGGCCCGAGAGAGACACCGCCATTAAGACCTTGTACAGCTCAGTATTTTATGCTGGGTGAATCCAAAGCCGCGCGCGCCGCGCCGCGCCGCGACGACGGACGCGGCGCGCCAACCGATGCAGCGTCGCCAAGTGCCCCCAAGTCAATGCGCCCCCGTACGCGCGCATGGTGGTGATGACCGCCGTGGACGCGCGCGCGCGCGCGCCGAGGCGCGCGTAACAACAACGGCCGGTTTCGCCGGCGACGACTCAGCAACTCGTCGTCACTCGCAGCAGCAGCCAGCAACTGCTGCTTGCTTGACCTTGTACTGCGAGAGAGCTAGGCGTACGCCTCGTTAGATGAGCTCTCGATTTTGAAATGTTTCGATGCTTCCGCAGCCCAATATTCTCGCTGCGTCGTCCGTCCGTGCGTGCGTGCGTGCCACCAAGATCCAGTTTTTTAGTGTTTCTTTATGGAGTTCATCACAGTATTTTAATACGACCTCGAGCTCTTGGTTGCACTGTGGTAGTAGTAGTACTATATTACTGTTTCTTTGGCTCATCTTCTCTGCGATGCTACTGTGGTGGAGTAGAGCTTAGCTAGGGTTTTTTCGCAGCGGTCAGTCCTGAATTTCTGGCGACGCATGCCGACCACTGGATTTCCACTATGCTAACACTTGGTGCTTGTTATTCATATCGACTGATACTAACACAGTAGTCTGTCCTCTTGTGCGATGGCTGCTTCCGGTGCTGGGGTTTTACCATGGTCATTTTGTTTTTGGGGGTTTTTTTGCGTGCCTTTTGCTGCTAGCTGCAAATCTGCAATGTCTAGTTATTGTTACTGCTACGTGATGAGGCTGAATGCACCAGTCTTTTTCACCTGCCTCCGCCATTACTGCCTTGTCGAGGCTGTGACGAAGCTGAGCTGAGCTGAGCTCGCCGTGATGGCAGTAACTGATTCACCTGCCGGTAGCTAGGCTAATGTGTGTGTGTGTACGTGTGGGCAGGTCACGTGGGTGGTTCACGCGGAGTACGACGAGACGGCGGCGCACCAGCTCTACCGGCCGCTGCTCCGCTCCGGCCAGGCCCTCGGCGCCCGCCGCTGGCTCGCCTCGCTCCAGCGACAGTGCCAGTATCTCGCCATCCTCTGCTCCAACTCCCTCCCCGCCCGCGACCACGCTGGTGAGCTCGCCGTTCGTGCTAGTGCTAGCTCCGGTGGCCGGAGTTCGATCTTACTAATGGTTCTTGTGGTTTTGCAGCGATAACGCCGGTGGGGAGGAGGAGCATGCTGAAGCTGGCGCAGCGGATGACTGACAACTTCTGCGCGGGGGTGTGCGCGTCGGCGGCGCAGAAGTGGCGGCGCCTGGACGAGTGGCGCGGCGAGGGTGGGGGCGGCGGCGGGGACGGGGAGGACAAGGTGCGGATGATGGCGCGGCACAGCGTGGGCGCGCCGGGGGAGCCGCCGGGCGTCGTGCTGAGCGCCACCACGTCGGTGCGGCTCCCCGGCACGCTGCCGCAGCGCGTGTTCGACTACCTCCGCGACGAGCAGCGGCGCGGCGACTGGGACATCCTTGCCAACGGCGAGGCCATGCAGGAGATGGACCACATCGCCAAGGGCCAGCACCACGGCAATGCCGTCTCCCTCCTCCGTCCAAATGTAAGTTTTTTTCATCTTCCTACACATGAAAATCTCTACTACTCCTACATAAAAAAAAACCTGGCGGTGGTGATGGTGATTGTGGTGAATCTGCCTTCTAGAGTTGATAGGATCTTTTAAGGCTAGATAAATGGGGTATATATATATTTTTTAAAATAAGTTGCAATGTACGTATTTTGTTATTGCAAGTTACAACAAAAGGACTATGAAAAAAAAGACACGAATATTAGGAAATGATCTAATATCAAATAATTAGAAGGGGTGAGGTTTCGAATCCAGATCGTCTAGCGTACCACCTTGTGGAGCTAGCCAGAAGACCCTGGGCGTTTCTCACAAAAGAACTATACTAGTGTACATAAACTAGAAGGTTGTAGTAAATTTATCATTAGGTTCTTTTGGTTGCAATTCTTTAGTTCAAGGATAGCAAGAAAAAATATTGTACAGGGCCCTGCAAAAGTGATAAACCCTAACTGCAAAAGAGGGAGAGGCAATATAATTAAGCTGAAAACTTTTACCTAATTAACATGGCACTGAGTGAGCACAGCCTATGCATTAGCTGCACTTGGCAGTTGTTGCTAAAGCTTTACAACATTTCAATTAGTAGTACCTAGTACTGTACTACCATGAGGGTGGCTGGTTGTATGCCTGTATGGGTAATGCATGGGCTGAGACTGATGAGCTAGCTCAGTGAGTGACAGAAGCAAGAGGACAATTCGGAAAAGGATAAAAATACCGGGTTGACATTTGTGAGAGAAGGCTAGCTGTTAACTTTCTCCATGTTTTGGAAGCTTGCTTGCAGCCTAGCCTTGCTGAGTTGCTGCCCTTGTCCTGGCTCAGAAAGCCTGTCAGGCTTTACCCCGTGTCTCTTTTTTATTTTTTCTTTTTTACTTTGGAGAGGATGACATCTTTTTCTTGTTTTTAACTTGCAACTCCTGATTTCTGACTGCATTGATTCTGGCAGTTGCTGCAAGCACATACTAGTGCTCCATGGTTCCACCAAGACTGCTGTTACAAAATTGTCTCCAAAAGTTTAGGATATTTTATATACATGCAGTTGTAGAAACTAGAATGTACTATTATGATATTATCTTAAAAAAAGAAACTAGAAAGTACCACTCTCTCCGTTTCAAAATAAGTCAATTTTTATATATAAATCTAGATATAGGCTATGTCCAGATTTGTGTACAAAAGCTAACAGATGAATTAGATATGATTCATATACCAATTTTTCAGCTTTGCATTTTCAACGAATTTTCATGGTATGGCAAGTTAAAATTTTCCCTCTAGATTGGAGACCACTTTACAACTTTCATCTGCACCAGCTCATTCTATCTGGTTAATTTATTCCTGAACAATGTTCGAATTCACCAATATATGTTCAAACCCACCAAGAAATTCTTGCCTTAAATTAAGTTTTGTTCACTTCTCATATCTTGAAAAAACAAATACTAATGACTCTCCTGCAGGCCACAAGCGGGAACCAGAACAACATGCTGATCCTCCAGGAGACGTGCACCGACTCATCGGGCTCCCTCGTCGTCTACGCTCCGGTGGACGTGCAGTCGATGCACGTCGTCATGAACGGCGGCGACTCCGCCTACGTCTCCCTCCTCCCCTCCGGCTTCGCCATCCTCCCCGACGGCCACAACAATGGCGCCTCGCCGTCTCCGGCAGAGGTCGGCGGCGGCGCCTCGCCGAACTCCGCCGCCGGTGGCGGTGGCGGTAGCAACAACACCGGGTCGCTGGTGACGGTGGCGTTCCAGATACTCGTCAACAACCTGCCGACGGCGAAGCTCACCGTGGAGTCCGTCGACACCGTCAGCAACCTCCTCTCCTGCACCATCCAGAAGATCAAGTCGGCACTGCAGGCCAGCATCATCTCACCATAGATAAGTGGACATTTGACGTGGATTCCGACTCGACCATTTTTGAGTCGAATCGGATGCCACCTCAAATGTCTAACTTTTGAAGGTTAGAAGACTGAGAGGACTTCCGCGGCGGGCGATGGCCGACCGAAACTGGCTGATGGATGCAACTCAATCGTTGATCAGGTAGAGTTTTCGAGAGGCGATATGCGAGCGAGGATAAAAATAAAATTAAGTTATATATAGTGTGTGGAGTATATTTGCATAGATGAGCAAATTAAATGGGGTGAGTTGCAGAGGGATCAAGTCAAGAACGAACCTTGCGCTAGGCTTGGCTCAAGCTGATGTGGTGGTTCGGGTATTGACTTAGTCTCTGGTGAAAAGAAACCCCTAGGGCTTTGATCTCCTATATATATCTAGCAGTTTGCTTAATTTAACCATTTTGTGAAGTTTTTTTTAATTCTCCAAAATGGGGGAAATATAGAGAAACAATACTGATCAGATCCCCAAGATCGTTGGTGTTTGTCTAGTTTGCATAATGTTGGAATGAGTTGATATATAAACATGTTTATTTTGGCATACTATGTTTAATCAGAATGCCGTTGATAGATTAATTGAGAACATCATCAAAATCATATTTAAGTTTTCAATTTTATTCTATGTTTGTTTATGCAATTTTTTTGGAATCATTTTTCTATCATGGTATCGTTTTAAATTGTGAAGGAAAAAGTCTATGTTTTTCTATTTTAGAGGTTTCCTCCTTGGGAGGTCTCCCAACTATTAATTGAGAAGTAAAAAAAATAGAGCTGTTTCATTGACAAAATACATTTCTCATCTTAAGAGGTATATATAAAGCGAGATATGCATATCTCATATTATTGGTCAGAAGGTTTATTCGTCTTGATAGAGCCACAAGGGTATGTACCTCTTGACCAACAGTCCAACACTAAATACCTCTACATCTAAAAAGGCTCGAAAACAAATACAAAAGAGATTTTACAATTTTACTCCCAGTTATTAAATTAATTTTGATACTCACTTGATTTTTTAATAATGAAATTAAATCCCAGCCTCTATATAATAAGATGGACGTACACGACCGTTACTATATATCAGAGTCCTGGTTTATCACACCATAAAATGGTATAGATGCTCAACAAAACATACTTGATTATAGGGAATATCAAACACATATCGTATTAGTAAACTTTCATGTATGCTTAATGAATATTTCCAGCAAACAAGTACGTATTTGCAAACTAAAGGGAGTGACGATAATTAGAGAAACAGTGAGAATCCTTACTTATTTAGGTTGGATTGAATTTCTAACCTCAAAATTTTAGAAATATGTTCCCGTCAGTTACAACTTACTAATTACAGTGTTAACTTGAAAATTTTAAATGAAGTAAAAAATGGTAAATAGAAGAGGGTAGTACAACTTTGTATGTACGTCTGGTTAGCTAGTTCTGTGTTAGAGCAGGTAATTAATTGCAGCATCACTTTTCCTATCTAAAGCATACATATATGTACGTGAAACATAAGTTAAGAGACATGCCGTAATGCCTTGTTAATTCTCTGTAACACATCTGTCAGTAAGTCCTTTGTTGCTTGTCTAACTTTGTAGTATCAAGCTGATTAATGTGCATCAGTTGTCCGATATGGCTCTTTAATTATGTACATCGACATTAATAATGTCGAGCTACGTGTGTATCCGCAGTTAGTGTCAACAGTGTGGCCATTGTTCATGACAGCAACATACTGAGATACCCACATTTAGTGTGATGTTACTTTCTTGGTCGATCGCTCATCCCTATCCTTTTATATTTAGATAACGGTAAGCAACCACTTTTGGGCTTTTGGCCTCTAAGCACGTCATATTATATTGTCAATAACACTAATAACTTCCTGATACCTGAGGTAATTAGATATAAAAAAAGTAAAATTTATTTTGGATCACTTTTTATTACCAATGTTTCGTTTCGAATCACCATTTAACCAATGTTTTCAGTTTGGACAAGGTATTTTTACTTTTGTGGCACTTTGGAACATCCTCAGCTCTTTTATCTATCTATATCCAATTTTTCATATGCTGAAGAAAACATATAGCTATATATTAGAGTTCATTGACAAGTATAAACCGACGTTCTTAAGATCGTTCATATGTTTGAGAAAAGAGTTAAGTGATCATCCAAAGCGAAACAAAGGCCAGATTACCTAGGTGAAAATATTAGTTAAAGAGTGATACAAAGTAAAACATCGGTAATAAAATGTGGGTCAAAGTGAAATTTACTTAAAAAATTATGCTAAAAAACATGGCACCTCCTTTAGGCTGCTCAGAAAGTGCTACTAGTATTTGCTTCTGTTTTATGGCCCTATTATTTTCGATTTATCCATCCACCAGATTATTTGTCTGACACTACAAAATATAAGGAGTATTTGTTTAGTTCAGTTCTTAAAACATTTTGTTTATCACTATAATTGAGAAGATAATCTGCCGCAATATAGTTCACTCGAGAATTTTAAAAAATCTGGACCATGCACCAAAGTATTACTACGTACAACCTGCGTATCGTACTATCTTTGCTCTCTCCAATTTTGAAATACTCTCGGTATAAGTTTTCGAGAGGCAGTGAGGGCCCCTTTGAATCACAGGAATGAAAAAACGGAGGAATAGGAAAAACATAGGATTCTGACAGGAATGCAAGTGTAAAACAGGAGATTACAAAACACAGGAAAAACACAGGAATTTGAGGAGAGATGAAGACTCAAAGGATTCTTTCCATGAGATTCTACCTCATGTTAAATTTTCTCCAAAACTTGCATGGGAAAAGACAATCCATAGGAATTTCATAGGATTCTATAGGATCCATTCCTTTGATTCAAAGGGCTATATAGGAAAAAATCCTATAGGAATGAGATCCTCTAAGAGCTTGTTCGGATTAAAGGATTGGAAAAACATAGGAATAGGAAAAACACAGGAATACTATAGGATTGCATGTGCAAAACGTAGGATTGAAAAACATAGGAATTTGATGGTGTGGAGCGTTCGGAATACAGGAATATATAAACTATAGGAATTTTCCAATCAACAGTAATCTCATAGATTATAGTCTAATTAAGCAATAAAATATTAGTCCCATCATGTCACTCCAACTGATTAGGGCTTGATTTCCTCGGTCTTACGTGAAGGAAATGAAAAAAAGAGGTCAGAGTCCATGTATTTTTTCCTGCGTTTCTCCCTTGGAATCAAGGGCGGAGGAAAGTTTCCCTTGGTTTTCCTGTGATCCACTTTTGCTATCCGAATGATAGGAAAGGAAAAATTCCTATTGAACAGGATTCCTTCGAAAATCCTCTAGAAATCCTCTAATCCGAATAAGGCCTAAAATTACCTTTGAATCAAAGGGCCCTGAGATTGGCCTCGAGTTTGGCTGGTAGCCTGATGTAAACAGATGACTCTCCTCGGTGATGAAAGGGGGGTACATCAGCTACCACCCGGTCTCATCTTTTCGTTTATACTTATACTTATTAACTAAATTTTAAATTTATAACTTTAAATTAAAGCTGATTTTTGGAAACTTTTCATTAAAATTTATTTTACCGTCTTTACTTTTAAATCACTAAGAGCACGTATTTTATTTGCAATATATACACCGTTTGGAGCCGGGTAAGGGTAAGCATCCGCGTCCGTTTACTGCATTGGTGTGCGGGTCCCTCTGCCGCCGGCCGGGCAATAAATTGTGTTTGCTGCCCATCCTGCGCAAGCTCAGAGACGGCTAGCTGATCACAAGTTCACAAGATCTCTCATATCCTTGCCTTGCAAAGTTGCAATGCACCCCCACCCCAACATCTGCTGCCTCCTGTCTCTTTGCAAGGACGTCCTTTACTAATACTTACATATTACTTTTTTTAAAAAAATGAAAAATAAATCAAGAACATACTCCTCCGTAAAAAAAAACTAACCTCCTAACCTCCTAGTACAATGGATTTGAACAGTTTTTTATTTCTTCAAGGTAGGAAGTATAAAATGCAGGAATACTTGCAGCCAGGAATGAATGTTATACTTACGATTTAAATTGAAACTTACACGAAAGCTGTGTTTAGATCTAAAGTTTGGATCTAAACTTCAGTTCTTTTCCATCACATCAATCTGTCATACACATACAACTTTTCAGTCACATCATCTCCAATTTCAACCAAAATCCAAACTTTACGCTGAACTAAACACAGCCGAACTAGCGCTCCTCTTTCAACACCGGTGCCAAGAAAGCAACTGTACGGGCTGTAGACGGTGGAAAAGGCCCGTGGAGACGGAGCGCGCGGCGGCGCTAAGCTTTTACACGGAATTCGCGGTGGATCCAGCGACTTTCCTAGCGAACACGGCGACTGATCGAACCTGCCCCGATCGGGCGGGTATGGCCGCAGCTGTAACTGTGCACGTACGGTACGGCGGCCACTGTTGACTGTTGGGCTCCCGCGGAAGATGCTGCTTCTGGCCTGTAGCGAAGGCGAAGTCACCCGGACACCGGAAGCGACGGGACGGCCGGCCGGCGACGTCGTCCGTGCAGCCAGGTAGTTCGTTGTACTAGAATGAATTATATTTTTAGTTAGGTTAGATTTTTTCGGGATAGAGGGAGTAGCTGCGCCATCCGGTCCAGTTTTCTGTAGAGAACTTGACATATAGCTGTAGCTAGTAGTAGCATCCAGCCACTCAATCCTTTGCAACGACAGATCGACCGATGCTATAGCTAGTAGTAGCATCCAAAGGTTTACTCGCCGTCAAAAAAAAAAAAAACCCTCTTAGGACAACGAATCTGGACTAAGATAGTCCGGATTTATTGTTCTAGAAGGATGGTCATATCCTCTCCTAGTTTAATATTTTTTGAACGGATAGAGTACGGCAAATAGCTGTCTGATTAGTTGGCCACCACAACTTACCACCATGTTTGATTACTCCCTTTGTTAGTATGATTTAAGTTTTTTAAAATCAAACTACTTTATACTCCGTATTTAATTAAGTTTATAAACAAATATAACAATATTTTCAACAAGCATAGCAATACTTTAAGACAAAGTCAAAAGTATTTTATAATACGAAACAGAGGGAGTAGCCGATATAGTGAAGCGGCAACTAACTTTCTCGATCACTTTGACCATTGATCAACTCGGACAGGTATAGAAACATACAATATTTGTTAATAAGATTTAGCCAAAGGCTACATTCTTAGAGCTTTAATAGTAGTCAAGTTTGATTAACTTAGACAACTATCTAGTTATAGTCAGAGTTATAACAAAAATTTCTTTTAATAAATTTGATCCACATGTATATATGGCAAAATTCTTTTGGGCCATAGTTAGAGAAGTTTCTAGTTACTACAACTTCTACTATAATCTTCAGGCTCGAGCTCTCTAAACAATCCACATTTTTCAAAAAAAATGTAGCTATAAAATTCAAAAAATAAACTAGAAATTAGAAACTAAGAAATCAAGTTTTTTCAGATTTTTACCAACCAGCTATTCACCAGCTTCTCGTAATCAATAGCTTTCCAAACAATCTTGTTTTGCTAAGATGTGACAGATTTTAGGGATTAACTTTATGCAAATTTGATACTTCCTTCGTCACAAAATAAACACATCAAATGTTGGATGTGATATATCTTAATACTACGAATTTATATAAGATGTGCTATACTCAATATTAGATGTACTTATTTTGAGACGGATGTAGTAATAACTTCTATTGATAAATGGTGATAACCGCGGGTAACAAACATGTCGGAACATCTCAGTCCTAACAGGAGCCAATGACCAATGCTTTTTCAGGTTTATGACAGTTTGACGCCCCTGATCGAAAGTCGTCCGGGCATCCGTCCATCGATCAGCAGCCAGAACAAGAAAGGTTGGCCGGTAAAAAGGCTACTGACAGTCATAGCGGCAAGTGTGAATCACGAGGCTCGGCGGTGGTGGTTATACTGCAGCGTTTCACAGTTGTGTGGTGCAGAGATCATGCATGGCTGTCATGAGGGTAAAAGGAGTTACTATATGCTGCTGAATTTTGGTAGTCGTGCAGTGAATGTTGGTTGAAACAGCCCCATGATTTACACCGGACCCCCATGGCACGTACTTACATATAAGGCTTTACTAAGTCCTGTGTCATGGTCCAACGCTATGACATAAGCACAGCCGGAGGATAGTGCTGCTAGAGTTGAGGAGACTTACGTTGGGAGGAGAAGAACATCAAGAGAGGGATTGAACAAATCTCCCTCACAAAAATTTTTTAATAAGTCGAACGGTTAAACATGTGCTAAAAAGTTAACGGTGTCAAACATTTTGAAACGGAGGGAGTAATACATCCCTCTACATTGCTGGTATGTTTGGGCTCGAGCTCAAGCTGTCTTCGAGCTTTTAAGCACGCTCAGTTTGAGCTCAGCTATGTTTTAAGGATATACTAACCTTTTTACTGTCATCGATTGTATGAATTTACCACTAAATAGGGTTCAATCTAATCCGATCTCTAACTCTAATTCTGTCGGCCACTGTTCACTGGACTCGGATATTAGGTTTGGCGTCGACCTCCTGGCCTAATGCTGATGACATCCTGTTTAACCCCAAGAGAGGGAGAAGCAGAGCAGCAGTAGTATTGCATGTCAGCATGTGTTAGCTGTGCCTACAGAGCTGGACAATAGTAATCTTCACGTGGACCTGTTCCCAAAAATTGTTACTATTACCCACATGATTATTCCTTGGTACTAATTAGTTAAAAAGCTGTTTGTAATAACACCCCCCTTTTTTTCTGTAGGCTGAAGGCTGAAAGCTGAAACACTGATATGAGTGACCAAGAGTGGATGGGTCATGTGGGTCGTGCGTGCGGCGGCTGCAATGGCAATTATTGATGATACAAATACGGCCTTGCATTGGATCAACCCAGCACACCTAACTGGAAAGGCTTAACAGCAACGGCAATTAATCACACCATACCAAACGAACTTACGTAATTCGTCCATACGCTCTTAATTCCATTCAGCACAATTAATTAGGAATAAGATGTTTATGTGATGTCAACATACCTGTGGGCCAAAAGAATCCAGCTAATATAGGCAACATAAATGATAGAGATGATATTTCCAGAATAATAAGTGCAATGTAGAGACCATATATCACCTCTCTTTGCTCTGTATCATTCAAGAAAAATAGTTAGCTCAGTTCAAAACACCCATGTAAGAGCACAAATAGCAGAACACTGCATAATGGTTTGAGAAAAAAAAAAGGAATATGGGTTTGGCGCACAAAAGTAATCCTGTATGTTTTTCCCATAAGAAGTAGCAACAACAAGGCAGACAGAAAGTAGAGGACAAAAGATATACCCGAAAATGATAGCAGAGTTACAAAAGCTGATAGAAAAGCTTACTATCAATTGAATTAAATAGAGCGAGAGAGACCTGCTTAATATGTCTGTTGGATTGTGGACAACATAGATTGTTTTTATACATTTCAATCTTCATCAGCACTTAACATCATAAATGAGGTTATGCTCGATTGCTAAACTAGACCTATATCCTTTAACCCATGCTGTCATCAATACATGTTACAAGAATAGACCATTTACTATAAGCATCTAATGACACTATCAAACAAATAAATTTTCAGAAAAGGACATAAAGCTAGATAGGAGACACAAATCAGAACTAAGTCCCATCACACAAGAAGGCCAAAAGAAAAATGACAAGCACGATTATCTGATATGAACAGAGAATGCTACTACTAGTTGATATTACTTGAGGATCATAGTATTATTATTTGAAGGGAGAGCTGACAATTTCAGGTGGCAAGAGGACAATAAGTTAGTTCAGAATTCAGAATAATTAAAGTATAATTGGGTGTTAACACTTAAAAACTCAAACTAAAAAAAGTAGGCAGTCAATGACATAAAAAAAATCCTAAAACAGGTTATTTAGAAAGTAAAAACATCTGCAAAGCAGTAAAATGGAGCCCAATGATAGCAGCATATTTGGCAGATAATATCAGACATTATAACCATGATGACATCACGTACCAATTAGTGGGTTCACAATATCATGCAAGTTGAAATTCAGAGGTTTCAAATGATATTCAGAAGAACAAATCCCATAGTCACAGAAAACGGGGTCGGTGGCAGCGATCCTCAATCCGGGAACGCCGTCCCAGGAACACGAGGTCATTTTCGTCCCCATCTTGTAAGTAGCGTACCATGTTTCTCGACCCTGTTCCTCGATCCCATCGACCCGGGAACTTTGATCCTACAGACTGCCAATTCATTACATTCAGCATTCCAGTGCATATTGAAGAGTTAACCGGACCTGCCTGCAACCGGAGACCCGCAAAAGTCTTTTATAAAAGTGCATATGGCAGAGACAGTCACAACTCACAACCACAACACAAGACATTCCAGCACTGTGCATTTGAAACAGTGAGCAAGCTGCAGACCTCAATAAGGCATGCCAACTGCAGTGCTACATGAGCCTTCATCATTCTGTTCCAAACTGAATGGACTTTTCCTGTAATATTTGTTTTCTGATTTTTCATCAATGTCTTTTGCACTGTGCATTGGTTGCCCTTTCAATCTGTACCGCGTTCCTTCATTGCAGATATGAAAGCCACTGAGGTTACATTCACATGTGAAAATTTGTTGTTTTGCATAGAAGAATCATTATTAATCAAGGGATTGCAGAAGTTCCAAACTTGAACAATGTTTTGAAGAACAGTCAAGCTGATTAGTCACTAAGTGAAATGAAATAGAAACTCTTTTTGTTTAATCAGTCAGTGCTGTTTACAACCATGACGCTCTGAATAAAAGTCCAAATATCTTATTATCTTTGGATAGTAAAGAACACTACCTGTATGGTTGTCGACCATACCTAAAGTGAAAAACACATATCTAATAGGTTAGACCTTGCAGTCAGGTTAAACATTCTGAGAACTACAAAACTGGCAGGGTAAAATATGATACTAAATAGTAAGGTTCAGCAATCACAAATTCACAATGGACAGAAGACATAACATGTCTGCAATGTATAGTTCAAGACTGATTATGCATCAAATCGTAGTCGGATGCAATGATCCTTCGTTAACTAAGTAGAAGGTAAAGATTAGTGCCAGTCTATGAGTAGATACGACAACAGGATCCAAAAGGCCAGTCTTACTTTTCCTTGAAATCAACTCTGGAAATTAATTCTTTTGGACTGTATTTCCAGATTTCTTAGCCAAGACTCAAGACATAGCAAGGAAAACATAAAACAATTAATAAGATTAAATATTGACATTAACACTGACATCAGACAATTCAGTTTAGCTGGAGTTTCCCTGCAACACTTATTACACATAAAAGTTCAATTGTTTCTATACGATGTATAAGAAATGATAGGTAGTATAGTCACAGAATTTTGAGATGGCAATGCCAATCCCCAATAGGTAGAGAGAGAGAGAGAGAGAGATTCACTCCTAGTGTGAGAGACTGAGAGTACTCACAAGACTCAGTAAAAATTATCAGAAGAACAAGTGCTCAAAATAATGAGGGGTTTTCAGTTCCCATGCCTCTCTCTTTGTTCCTTCTTCATACAACGGAGTGCAAAACGAAGATGCCATCCGACCATTGCAGTGAAGTTAAATGCCGACACCCAGAGTCTTCATTTGACAATATCAACAGTTTTAGCACAAGATATCTCACTAGTTTTAGCCTCGGGTGGCAATATCTTCTCCTCAATCAGCATTGCTGCATCCGACTGTTAATTCACCATCAGAAGAAGAGAGCTTATAGATGGTGTCAATACTTGTTCTAGAAGGCAAGCTTCCTTAGTTGATGTTAGTACCACAGTATGATTCTGCTCCTCAGTCCTCACTCAATGTAGAGTGACTCAACTCCCGAGTCATGGCCACAATCTCCACCATAATCACCATCAGCCTTAATATTCGCTCTCCGGTCACTCGCTTCACCAAGGAACTCCTCCCTCAATTCTGCTCCCCCACGACGACCGCCACCAAGCTCATCCCACCCACGACCCGTGCTAGTGAACATCCGGTCCAAATTCGCCTTCTGCGGGTTCAATTCCACATGAGCAGCTCTTACATTGTCCGCCTCGCCGCATAAATCTCATTGGGCTCAACGAGTTGACCTTTGTAATACGCCTCCCGAAGGAACACGGTGTGCAGCTTACCCTGGTTTCCCCTAGGAGGAGGATGTGCTCGAGGCGGAGGCGGAGGCGGTTGTGCGGGGGGGGGGGGGGGGGGGGGGGGGGGGGGGCGAGGAGGAGGAGCTTGCGGATGCGGATGATGGAGGCCGGCAGCGAGGAGGCGATGGTGTCGGCCTCGAGGCGGAGCGCCGTGGCGGCGCGCGGGGTGAGGCGGGGCGTGGAGGACGCGGTGGAACGCGTGCGGGTGGCGCAGGAGGAAACGGCCGGCGTCGAGGGGCGCGAGGCGGAGCTGGCGCCAAGACGGGAGAAGGGCACGGAGATGGCCCCTCCGCCGCCGCCGGCGAGCGCGGTGGGGGTGGCCGCATAGAGGAGGACGGAGTAGAGGACGAGAAAGCGGCGCACTCCATGATGCCGTCGAAGGCGTGGTCCCGCAGAAGCAGCAGTGGTGGACTTGGATGCATATCCCGCCGCGACTGCGGCGGCGGCGGCGGCCGGAGTGCGGCGATGCGGCGGAGCATCGGGGTGTTAGGGGAGGTTTTGCGGGGTTGGTTGGTGTGGGCCGAATTGGCATGAGAAATCTTTGGGTTCAAGTGGTTCGTGATGCGGGCCTTGTAGCACACAATTGGGCTCTTTGACCGAAAAGGCTCATTGCAACAAGGCCTATAAGATATTTCGTCACGTTTGTGCGTGTGTTTAGTTCCAAAGTTTTTTTCCAAACTTCCAACTTTCCATCACATCAAACCTTTCATACACATAATTTTTCAGTCACATTGTCTCCAATTTTAACCAAATTCTAAACTTTGGACCAATCTAAACACAGCCAATTATACGGTACATAATTATATTTAAGATTTGTTCACTTTGTTGTCAACCAAATTTTTGTACGACAATAAACTGAACATGATTTCACCATTACAACTTTACCGAACTCCATCTATTTACAAAACTACACCAAATTTAAATTTTGATATGGAATCAAACCAGACAACAACACATTTGCATCTTTTATATTGGCAACATTTGGCATTATCAATCTTTGGTTTTACCAATAAATAATAATAATAAGTTTCTTTTTTTGGAAATGATACAAGAAGGTATACCGTTCGGACATAATGATAACATTGATGTATCACCTGATATTTGGTAAGTATTGTTTGATACCTCATTTGAACGGTATGATACCTCCGAGGTATCACCTAATACCTTAGTATCAGCCTGATACCTGGTAAGTATCGGCTGATACTAAGGTATTAGATGATATCTCAGATATATCATCCCGTCTGAACGGGATGCCGTCCCGTCACATTCACTTTTTTTTTTTTGCAAGGAAATGGATATGTCCTCAGAGCCTGGCCCATTGAAATAAATAGTGATAGGGTTTATTTTGGCAATGAAATGGATATGCCATCGGAGCCTGGCCCATTGGCTGAAATGATCACATCATTCACATCGATTCTTAGAAAATGGACGTTGGAGTGATGAACAACGCAAGTTCAGTCCGGTCAAAAAAAAAAGAAGAAAATATTACAGTAGTTCAGTCCTGTCAAAGAGAACTATAGCATAGTTCAGCTTTGCGTAATCCAACATTGTTTAGCTTTGCGTAATGCAAGCTCAACAATAAACTAGGAGGTTCCTTTGGCGTGTAGGAAGTAAGATCAGATTGTTTAGGAGTAAACTCAATGACAATATGGAGATAACCACCAAGTAGCATAATCCCTTTTGATTAGGACCAAAATATACTGCTGCTGCTGCTAATTAACTTGGCAAGCCAATGATTCCCTTTCAGCAGCAAATGCTGTGGCATCGTCGGTAGTCGGTACCACCGGTAGCGAGAGGCGACATATGGGGTCAGTACAGCTGCCCTGCGGAAAATGATTTTGCCATCGAGACAACGTCACACCACAGCTTCTAATAGCCACTTAACTTATGTGGAATCTTTTACAATGGCGTCATGTGTTTTGTAAAATAAGGCAAAGGGCTACGTACAGAGATTGGAATTTTAAGCAAATTGTAAAAATCTGAATAACCTTGATTCTTCGATTTCTGGCTTTTAATTTATTGTCAAGACTATATACTCCTTCTGCCTAAAAACAAATATAATACTACTACAAATATATTAGTTTTTTTTTATGAAGGGGGGTAACTATTTATTCTTTGACCTTTTAAAAACTGGTGATTTTGAAAGAAGTCTTAACTACAGTAGTAAGGATATGTTTGGTTACCGGTTATATTTTGCCACAACTAATATTAGATAAGTTGTGACAACCATAAAATGTGATGAATAAATTGCTAGTCATAAAGTATAGTGAAATTGGTAAGGAAGTTGAGCTAACCAAACACATACATATAGGGGTGAAAACAGTAACGGAAATTACTGGCCGACCGGCGTTCGTTTTCGACTTTCTACCGGCCGAGCGATATGGAAATGGTAGTCGACCAAAACAAAAATGGAAATGGCAAAAAATATGGAAATGAAAACGGAAATGGTTTTGCTGTTATATCGATCGTTTTCGTATCTACCGTATTCTTGTGGAAATTACCGTTTCTTATAATATGGTAATTACCGTATTCTAAATATGTCGATATTTATAGGGCATGTCTATACTTGGCCTACAGCTTACAGATTGACTGACTCTTCAATCAAATCTCTAACTTTTATGCATGGCTAAAATGAAGTTAATTTATAATTTATATAGTATAAGCTTGAATTTATGTATACATATAATATACTTATGTAAAGTTAAATATATGTTTTTATAGTTTAATGTTTCCATATTTGTTACTGGTTTCCGATCTGCACCGATATGTTTCCGTCCGTATTATTCCGTTTCCGGTTTTCTGATATTTCCGATATCGTTTTCGTTTCCGAGAATATGGTTACGGAAATGGTTGAGGCTGTTTTTCGATCGTTTCCGACCGTTTTCATCCCTACATACATAATAAATTGTGGCAGTGGAAAGTGAGGCGTGGTAAAGTGTGGCTAGTAACCAAACACTAACGAAACATACCCAAAAGCTTGGGATCCGACATGTGGAGCCCTCACCAGTCACCACGAGTTCAGGAATGGATTGGGGGTCTGGCTTGGCTGATGAGTTGCTCGGTCAATTCATGCCCTTTGGATGCGGGCCAGGAGGCCAGGACGACGAAGGCTGAGGTGAAAGAAAGTGAGCGAGCCGTCCCTGTTCGTACAGTTGGATTTGTTGGCCACGGCCGTATACCATTGCCAGCATATCCATCCATCATGCATGCTTGCTAACTCCATTTTCCAGCTAGCAATTCGCCTGCGACACTTGAATGCATGCAGAAATCGCAGAGCCATGATCGATCACCGATTCACCGGCGATCGATCGAGACGCCGAGACGGACGGGGATTGAAGGCACGTACACAGCTTGCAGGGCTTGCAGCCAGCTGCAATGCAAGCGGATCAAGATCTGGTGCAGTACTACGACTGCAACTTTAGCAGTTACAATGCAGCCGATGGATAAAAATCAACAGTTCAGATTCAGGTGGCAGGAAAATACTGTTTAGAAAATACAATAGCAATGTGTTGACCGTTTCGCGAGCGTTCTCCGGCATCACAAGTGATGGCTTGCTTGCATTGAATTAAGATCCGGTGCTGTAGTAGTAACGACTGTAACTTTAGTAGTCGGAGCACGTTATAGCCGTTGGATCGATGGAGCCAACGCCCTGATTCGCTCTGTCATCCTGTTGCACCATCGATGCTACAGTAATCGCTATCGTACAGATTTGCTATAGTATTTTCTGAACAGTATTTTCCTGCCACCTGAACCGTTGATTTTTTATCCATCGGCTGCGCTGTAACTCCTAAAGTTGCAATCGTAGGAACGACTGCACCAGATCTTGATCCCTCGTCGGTGGGGGGACCTGGGTAAGCTGGAGCACGTACTCATACGTGACGGACCAGCTCGGTGTGAGCCCTACGCCTACGCGAGCGCATGCAATGCAACTGAGTAGTACGCCCTCGCACCGTCGCACGGCGTCGGTGCGTGCAAGGCACAGCCTTGGAGAGTTGGGGTTGTGGTGTGGCCGTGGCTGGGGACTTGGGGTCTCCCGTTGCGTGCGCCACCACGTACGTACGTACGCACGCACAGTACGCGGGCGGCGCACGGCGCGGTTAAATGCAACACGGGCCGTACACGCGCACAGTACGCACCCACACACAAAAAAGTTCCATTTACGACGCGGTCAGCTTGCATATGATCCCACCACAGTTCTTCCCAGATCTAACGCGGAATGCGCGACACGAGGACAGCCTCCACTGCTGCTGCATGCGGCTGCGTCGACGACGTGTCAGTCACCTTTTCCACGGAGCCCAGTAGTATTACAGTAGTACGTAGCATCTACTGTAGACTGTGTACTGTACATTGGCGACGCTGGCACGGTGAGGGTGACACGGTGGTGGCGGAGCGCCGTTTACCCAGTCGGCGCGGGCGCCCGTGCAGAGCAGGTGGCTATACTATGCTCGTCCGTCTCAAAAATATGACCCTAAATAAGAAATTAAGAATGAGACATAACCCAAAAAAATTAAGAATGAGACATAATCCAAGACAATGAATCTATATACAAATATATCTAGATTCGTTATCTTAGGTTATATCATATTCTTATCTAGATTGATTTTGAGGATGTTTAGACTGTAATCAAAACAATACCAAATTTTTGGTAATTGATAATATTATTAAAATTTTAGCAGAACTTTTTATCTATTTATCAATATTTGGTACAAAGACTAAATGTATGTACATATTTAACAGTCTTATAAAAATTAGTATGATTTGAAATAAGATCAATTTAAATATTTTGTTTTACGGAGGAAGTATGCAAGAGGAGACGCCACCTGGGCCGAGCGACAGTGCAACAGCTCACCCCCGGCCCGCAACACGCACCCGCGTCCGTCGCGGTGCCGTGGCATGGAACGATCCCCCCTCTCGGATCCACACGCTTCGCGCCTCGTCTCGCCACGACACGCCACACGTACGCCGAGTCCTCGCCTTCGCCCGCGTCGCGTGCTCGCCTTCCCCTCGCCTCCTCGCCTACCCTGTGTGGAGCAGTTACTGCGAGCGAGCCGGACCAACCACTCTGCTCTCTCTCTCTCTCTCTCTTTCTCTCTCGACGCCTCGTCGGGGCCAGGAGGCGGAGACAGCAACGGCTCACCGCCCGGTGTCGCGGGGGACCCCACGCGCCAGCGAGACAGGCCCTCCACCCACCGCGGGGCCCACGCCGGTCGCTGTCTCCTCTCCCTTCCTCCTCCGCCGCATCATTTCTTCTTCCCCTCGCTTCGAAGCCAAACCCGAGCTCCGGGGAAACCACTAGTAGCCACTCGAGCTTCTTCTTCGCCACTGAGGGGAAGGGGAAGAGGGATCGGAGGAGATGGCGAGCAACGGCGGCGAGGAGAAGAGCCGGGTGGCGGCGGGGTACGGCGGGGGAGGGTACGGGTACGGCGGGTACGAGGGGCGGGACGACAGGAAGTGGTGGCCGTGGCTCGTGCCCACCGTGATCGTCGCCTGCATCGCGGTGTTCATCGTCGAGATGTACGTCAACAACTGCCCCAAGCACGGCAGCGCGCTCGGCGGCTGCGTTGCCGGCTTCCTCCGCCGCTTCTCCTTCCAGCCGCTCCGCGAGAACCCGCTCCTCGGCCCGTCTTCCGCCACGTACGTTCTGTCCACTCTCCTGAGATTTTTTTTGTTTTCTCTTGTTGCCGTTGTCCATGGTGTCGCTCAAATTGGGGGCGTTTTGGGTGCGCTCGAGGCGGAATTGTGCGGGTAGATTGGGGGGGTTTATTTTTGAGTTTCGGATCTTGCAGTTTGATCGAGGCGCTGCCAGGAATAGGAAGACGAGATTTTCAGCTGCCTAACTGGTCAATTTTGAGTAAAATTAGAATTTCTCGGGTGTGGTTTGGAGGTCTAATTAAAAGTACTCTCATCTTTAAGCACTGATGATGAACTGAAAGCGCGCGATTCTGTGTACTTAAAGTATGACCAGCGGGAGGAAATCTCCGAGCTTTTTCTTTGGTGGCCGAAGCTTTGCCCAAGGGGAATCCAAACAAGGATATTTTGCAACAAACTTCCTTTTCCTTCAATTCAATCTTTCACACCTTTTAATGTTTTTAAGTTCAGGAGACAGGGAACTCTGTGACTCTGTGCTCCGATGGTGACCATTCAGATCTCAATCCGGACTATAGCTTGGACTGATCTAGAGCTTCGTTGCTTTTGGTTTCTTAATCCACTCATAGCTTCAGTCTCCCTGTGGTGCAATTTGTTGCTAATAGGGCACATTGGGATATAACCTCGGAACAGAGCGTGTGCCTTAAATCGTGTAGTTTTTGTGGCACAATACTAACTCATTTCGACAGTCTCTTATGATATTCGTGATGGCTGCTGTCAGTATTTAAGCTACAGACCTAGTACATTTCATATTGATACTTTTATCAGATTGCAGCTGGGAATTGTATGACATGGTTGCTACAGGCCTAGGATCATGTGTTATTATATACTGATACCCTACTAACAATATGTATAGTGTACTAGTTCTGTCAGAAAAAAACGTAAGCCAAAGACTGGTAAATGTTGGAGCTTTCTCTTTGACGGTACTTGTCTGCCTGCTTATTTTAATTGTAACGCCTTTGTAAGGAACATAATAGCTCAGTGGCCAGTTGGCCACAGAAGTCTGCTGTTTGCTTTTATTTGCGAATTTAATATAGGTCTGACTAATATAGTTTTGGATGAACAAGATTTTTATTAGATAATGGAATGAAAATCCCAGACTCTGCATCATATGATGCACCCAGCTTTCTTGGATGAACAACATGATTGGTGATCCTATTAACATCTCTCTTTTTGATTGGCAGTTTGCAGAAAATGGGAGCTCTTGACTGGAACAAAGTTGTTCATCAGCACCAAGGATGGCGTCTCATCAGCTGTATCTGGCTCCATGCTGGCCTAATCCATTTGGTTGTGAACATGCTGAGTTTACTGTTTATTGGAATCCGCCTTGAACAGCAATTTGGGTTCGGTAAGTTTCTTACTATGCTGATTCAGTGTCATTTTTAACTATGAGAATACGTTCTTAGTGTTAACATATATCTTTGAATACATGCCATCTCATAGAATTTCTGTTTTGTGGATGTTTCAATGTCAAGATATACACTGAACACTCCTGACCTGGTTTGAAATGCATGGCTATGGTTTCTGTTCTGATGACATTATGTTTCTCAAACGGATAGGATCCCAATACTTCTAGCAGATCTAGTAGTCGAAGCTGGGTTGCCATTCTTATATGAAAATAAAATCATAAATGACTTCATTTTTCTAATTGTCTCCATAGTTGTGTCACCTTTTGCTTCTTCTTAAGACTTTCTTTAGTGCTCTATTTATTATTCTATTTTGATGTCACCACTCCGTGCATGTTAATAATCTGTAAACTGACACTAGTTTCCTTACCTACTAGTTCGCATTGGTGCCATATACCTGCTATCTGGTTTTGGCGGGAGTGTGTTGTCTGCGCTTTTCCTTCGTAATAACTACATCTCTGTTGGAGCCTCTGGAGCTTTATTTGGACTGCTTGGATCAATGCTTTCTGAGCTTATTATGAACTGGACTACTTATTCCAACAAGGTTAGTAAATGAGATAGATGCACATACATTTTCACTATTCAGTTGCTTGATGTTTGTTTTGATCAAGCTAATCCACTCTTGCAGGCAGCAGCCATAATAACTCTTCTATTTATAATCGCAATCAACTTGGCTATTGGGATACTACCTCATGCCGATAACTTTGCTCATATCGGTGGATTTGTGACGGGCTTCCTTTTGGGATTTGTTTTGTTGGCAAGGCCACAGTTTGGTTGGATGGAACGACATGAGTTGCCCCAAACTAATCAGCCTCCCAAATACAAAGCATACCAATATGTTTTGTGGGTTGTGGCATTCGTTTTGCTGCTTGTCGGGTAAGTTAATTGGCTACAATATATGGTTAGAAATATTGGGGAACACCACTGTTATGTGCATATTCATAGTCCAAAATATGATATATAGAAATATGCGTTCATGCTGGTGATTTATTTCCTTATTAGTGGGCATCATCCAGATGGTGTATCTTTATGTCAAACTTGAAATGATCCTGATACCAAGAATTTGCAATGCAGGTTTGTGGTTTCACTAGTTATGCTCTTCAAGGGTAAGAATGGAAATGACGGATGCCACTGGTGCCACTACCTGAACTGCGTACCCACATCGAAGTGGAAGTGCAATACCTAAGGAGTTTAGTTTTCTGTTGAATTTTCGGCAAAAAAAAAAATACGTAGTATTCAGAGGACCATTTTATGCTTGTGTGTTTGTAGATATATGAACAAATTTGTTTATCATGTTTGTTCTTTACTGTATCGCGATTTGTTTTCTTCCTGTAAATTTGTTCCGTCGGCTACTGAAGTTTATATAGGTTGAGCATTCTAGTTATTTTTATGCTTTCCCGTTACTTCTTGCTTCAAATGCCTTCATTGCAGAAAAGTTGTTCTATGCATTCTGGTCTGTTCAAATGCTCTTGATCTGAAGAGACAAAGCAATTGATGTATGGTGCAATTCTAAACGATCATTGTAGTTATATTTGATCTATTTCTTTTCATTCAAAACGCCGTCCTAGCTCAGTGGTAGAGCGCGTGGCTTTTAACCACGTGGTCGTGGGTTCGATCCCCACGGACGGCGTTCATTTTTGGAAGCATCATCCCCCTTTTTTTTTTTTTTTGCTATATGAAGGTACTAGAAATTACCACATTAAAAAGGAAGTATTTGCAGTTTTGCACCATTAGTCGAATCATTAAAAGATGAGAATTATGATCGAACTCATGTAAGCACAGGTGTTACTAGTTACTAGCAATGCAGAGATCCTGAAGCATATTTATGTTACCAGCAAATTACTTCCTCCGTTTCATAATATCATTTCCCATATTCATATTGGTGCTAATGAATCTAGACATATATATCTATCTATCTAGATTCATTAACATTAATATTAATATGAAAAATACTAGAATGACTTGTATTGTGAAACGGAGGGAGCATAAATCAGCAAGGAAAAGAACAAAATAGACAGAACATACATGGAAAAGAACAAAAAGTAGACAGTACATACATACATGTCTAGGAGCTCTATATATGGATGTGAGTTTCGGCGAGACTCTCTCGCTGGGTGGATCATGAATAGCATGGTGTTTGTACATTATACGACAAATCGTGAATCTTAAAACTAAGTCTAGTTATGCAAATGTGCAATCCACCATGATAGTTGTATTAATAAGAGAAGTACAAATGCAGACATGCAGACGTAGAGCTCGTTTGATGGATATTGTTTCACGTGAAAGTAAAATGTTTTAATTGAATAATGGTATATATTATGAAAAAAAAATGAAAAATCAGATAATTTGTAAAGCACAAAATTTGGAAAAAAAACACACACACACACATACACACACAGAAAATTATTAGGATTTTGATCAATACATCCTCACTTCCAAATGGTGCGGTTAATGTGAAGTTGCAAAGCCATCAAACCACTCAACAGCCACACAAGATGCAAGACGTGTTTTACTTCCATTCAAAAATAAGTTTATCTTTTTACTCATCTCGTATATATCAACGCAAAACTAAAAATAACATAGTGTGCGGTGATAGTTTTTTTCTTTCCTAACTACGGTGTTAGTATTGTAATTTTTTCCTAATCTATTTTATGAATCAATGCACCGATAGGTATTGGTCCTTCAAAAGAAATTGAAAAGTAACTAAAATATTATTTACTTTTTTAAATCTTAAATTAATTATTCATCATTTTATCTACTTTTAATGTATTCATTACATGTTTTTATAAACTTTGATATAATAATTACTAACAAATAAATTTATTTTAGAATAAATGATAAAAGAAAACTTATTCTAAGACGAGGGAGTAGTATTTTGAACTCAAAACGGTTAATCTTCTTCCATTGCCCCTCCTCTCTGTCAGTTTCGCCCCGCTCCCCTTCGCTCTCGCTCCGCCGCGGGCAACCACCAATGGCGCCTCGCCGCCGCCGCCGCGCCGCTCGCTCTTCCCGTCCCCTCCTCCTCCTCCTCGCTCTCCTCGCCGCGGCCGTCAACAACTTCGCGCCCGCCGGCGGAGTGGAAGTCCTCGCCAAGTCCCGCCTGGAGAGCTGCGCCCGCGGCGGCTCGGACGACGGCCGCGACCGCCTCACCTGCGACAGCAAGATCGTCGTCGACCTGGCCGTGCCCAGTGGCTCGGAAATCGCGCTCGACTCTCCGCCCCTCTCTCTCTCTCTCTCTCTCTCTCTCTCTCTCTCTCTCTCTCTCATTTCCCCCCAAATTTCTCTCCACGCCACTGTTCGTTTCGCTAACGTTTGCGGTGTGGGGGATCAGAGCGGCGGGGAGGCGTCACTGGTGGCGCGGGTGGCGGAGGTGGAGGAGAACGGCACGGAGGCGGGGGAGATGCCCATCCGGGATCCCCTCATCATCACCATCAACAAATCCGAGGTGTATGCGCTCTACGATCTCACTTACCTCAGGGTAAACCCTCTGCTTCCTAACCTGTTGGATTCTGGTTTCTAACTAAGCGATACTGAACACCAGTTTTATGCGCGTTTTTCTGTGTATCATCCGTCACTTCGTGTGGCCCTCTTGATTTCTGCCTATTGACGTTTGTTGGAGTGAGATGTGGACGCTGGACAGTAATTGTGATGTTATTTTTAAGGAGCAGTGAACTAACTATTGTGTTGTATACTCTTATGTACTCCATCCTTTTCATATTATAAGTGGTTTGAACTTTTCCTAGTCAAACTTCGACCAAGTTTATAAAAAAAATATAGTAGTATTTTCAACAAAAAAATATATTATCAAAATATATTCAATGTTAGATTTAATGGAACTAATTTGACATTTTAGATGTTGCTAAATTTTTCTATAAATTTGATCAAACTTAACAAAGCTTGACTAAGAAAAAAGTCAGACGACTTATAATATGACACGGAGGGAGTAAGTTTTAAATCAGGGCGGTTACTGACTAGGTGTTAAAATGTTTAGGTGTGGTATTCGATTTTGAGCAGAAAAGCAATATCCTGATATCTAACTTCAAAAAAGAGGGTTCAACTGCACAATCAAGTTATTCCTGATCTCAAAATTGAGTTGATGTGAATTTGGTTCCATCATCATTAGGGTTTGCGATATGTTCCAAGGCTCCAAGCTATATAAGTATAACATGCTTTGCTTTAGTTGGATGGTTTCTGACTAAGTGCTACTCCCTCCGTTTCACAATGTAAGTCATTCTAGCATTTCCCAAATTCATATTGATGTTAATGAATCTAGACAGATTCATTAACATCAATTCGTTAGTAATCTTATACTTCTTATCTGACTCTTCTAAAGAAAATTCTTTTGTGCACTCTCTGTATCTCTTTTCGGCATGTTGATTTTTAGAAAGTTCTCCTTTTTTCTGTTTGTCAAATCACTCTATTACCAAACTGGACAGATGTTATCCTTTGTGGTCTGTAACATGTTTTTGGTGTATCTTCAGGATGTTGCTTACAAACCTGAAGAAAAATATGTGAAGACACGTAAATGTGAGCCTGAAGCTGGTGCGAACGTTGTCAAATCTTGTGAAAGGTAATTCATTTTAGGATTTCAATCTTCATCACTTTTCTTTTGGGAAGGATCCAAGTTGGTACTTGGTAGACATCACATCACAATTGCCAGTTCATCTTTCTATCTTATACCATATTTGCTGTCAAATATGGACAATATGTAATCTACTACCACTGTTGGGAATGACTTTATTTCAATAGCATACAGTTTAGTTTCACATAATTCAAGCAATCTATTTGAAACATCCTAACCCCTAAGTACTGTTTTTTTGTTCATCCAATGCTTCAAATATAATAATTGTTGTATATACTGATGATGCAATCTTCCTGGATATGCTAGGTTACGGGATGAGAAAGGTAGCATAATTGAGCATACAGAAGTGAGAAGCATTTCCCCTTGTCACCCTTATTATCTCACTGTCTAAGCAGTTGAAATATTTAAATATACTAGTCTTCATATTAAGGAAAACACAGACACACCACACACCTGAAGCTCCTGACAATATACATCTGTGTGCTCAGACTCGATAGCATTATGTTGTTTGTGTTATTATTTTGACATCAGATATATTTACTATGTCTTGATGGTTACAATCTTGTCTTAATTTGCATTTGCATGGTTCTAGCCTGTTTGCTGCCCTTGTGGGCCTCACCGCCGTGTCCCTTCATCTTGTGGAAACATTTGTAAGTACCAACAGAAAAGGTTTTATGTATTCTTGATTTATCAATATAACATCACTTCACATCATTCATATCCATCTATTTTACAGTTGATAAAGTGGCGAAAGGAAAAGCTAACACAGCTCACTGTCTACGTTTTCCAGATGATTGGTATGAAATTAGTTGTGATTTACCATTGTTCTATGTAAATTACAATACTGTAAATATTAACTGATTAACTCACCTGCTGATTCTACAAATAAGCTACTGTCTAAACTATGACTTTTGGACTTGTTTCAGTTGGCAAATTATCTTATGTTTTTGTACTTCTAGAACCCATACTACTTTATAATGCTCCCTTCAGCTATGAAGACATACGATATACGATTCATGTGGAGTACATTACATTCTGGAGACCATCTGTACAAAACAGCATGCTTTTAGTTTTCATGTCTGGAAGGAGTGCACAATAGCCTAATATATTTTTGTTCTGAGATGATCGAATCTATTTTACCTTCTGTAAATAACACCATGGAAACAGGCCTTTCACATATTGAAGAAGCATATAATGATCTAATTCATTTCTTTACTTATTCTGAAGTATGGGATAAACGTGCATCCCAGCCTCTCTGTTATTATGGCTATTTTATCAGGTAATTATTTACGCAAATTTGTGTATAATTGTGTAACAGGTTTCATGTTTTTGATATTGGGAGAAGATCCCTTTGGTTCAGTATCAGAGTGCAAGTAAAGAAAGGATCTTCTGAATCTGTAAGAATTGAAATTCTGCACTGTGACTTCTGACCGTTATAAATTGTGTTCTCTTGTAGAAATATGTAAGCAAGAATTGTCATAGTTACATATATTATGGCAATGTGTTGTTTTGAACCTTGATTATGCCAAGCACTTCCCAAAATTTGGTTATCTTTGCTAAATTAGCATTACACACCAGGAGGTTATTGTTGGTCCAGAAAATAGAACAGTTGTTTCTGAAGACAGCTCCCTGAGAGTAAATTTAGTTGGCGACTTTGCTGGTTATACAAGTCTTCCATCTTTGGAGAACTTCTACCTTGTGACTCCACGAAAGGTAATCGAAAATTTTAGATAAGAATATTTCCCTCACGTGAAGTTTCATTGTGCTTCTAAATCTAAAATGTTGAAGGGTGTTGGCGGTGGTCAACTACAAGTGCTTGGTGATGACTTTTCCAGGTGGATGCTGTTGGAGAGAGTCCTGTTTACATTAGATGGTCTTGAATGTAATAAGATTGGAGTTGGCTATAAAGCTTTCAGGAGCCAGCCTAACTTTTGTTCATCGCCACTTGACAGCTGCTTGGGCGATCAGCTTTCCAAATTTTGGGAGGTAACACTAAAAAGTAGATCTGTAACTATTTCTTTTATTTCTTATTGCTACAACACTTGTGCTTTAAGTTTCCATGTTAATTTTGTTCATCATAGCATAACTGAGTACCAAGTATCTTGTTATTAAATTGTAAAACTGTTTTGGTCTTGAAAGATCATTCACCATTTTTTTTCAGATTGACAAAAACAGGGTAAACAATAGCCAACCACCCCAATACGTTGTTCTGGGAAAGTTTGAAAGGATCAACCAATATCCGGTTAAGTTCTTTCTCTTCTCTTCTTATATGCCAACATTGGATAAAGTTTTTTGATAGATACATTTACAGAATGCAGGAGTTCATACCTTTTCTGTGGGAATCCCAGAAGTTCTCAATACCAATTTGATGATAGAGCTGAGTGCTGATGACATAGAATATGTCTATCAGAGGTACTAATAATACTTTTGCATTATACGACTGAATATTGATTACCAGTAGGCACAACCTTACTTTTAAATGTATACAATTTCAGACATTATTGCACTAAACGTAAGACATGGTGGACAATTTTACACACAATTTTCTACTCTGGTGTTACATTTCAATTCATGTTGTAAATCACTAATTTATGTTCTTTGCTTAGCAGTATGTGTAATATGTTAAATTTCCTTGTTAATTTCAGAAGCTCAGGGAAGATAATTAGCATTAACATCTCTTCGTTTGAAGCCTTAAGTCAAGTTGGCAGTGCTAGAGTCAAAACCAAGAATATTGGAAGACTTGAAGCTTCATATAGCTTGACGGTATGCATCTCGTCAAGAAATTGCTGTTTGACAGGTTACTTTGTTATTTTTATTCTATTTTTTAACGAGTTCAAAAGGAGAAATTTGATTTTCTAACTGTCATGCAATTATTTTCAATCTGGAATACTTACATGTGCTGATGCATCATATGAATACTAGCGATACATTTTATCATAAAATTTTATTTACTCTTTTATTTTTATCTAGCCATATACTAGATGTGTAACTTGCCCTTTATTTTCCTGAAATGTTAACAGTGGTTTCTCTTTTCCTTTGCAGTTTGACTGCTTAAGCGGCATCAATCCCGTTGAGGTAATGGTACTATAGTAATCACATTCTGTGATTTTGCGCACTGTTTTTTTCCAAGCTTGTTCACTTTATTCTGAACCTTTCAAAGTATATAGAATTCATACAAGATTGAGTGTACTGCTTGAGTTTTCTAGATCTTTTTTTTTCTGAATTCTTCTTATGAGGTTGTTGTACATGATGTGTACATTTGATCATCAAGTCATCATTGTACTTAGTGCTCTAGTTATGTACTAGTCATTAAGTTTCTTCTCCTCAAGTAGTGAAGTTAGTCTGTTTTTTTCAATTTACAGGAGCAGTACTTTATCATGAAGCCTGATGAAAAGCTTATTCGGACATTTGATTTGCGTTCGTCAACAGACCAAGCATCGAACTATACATGTCAAGGTCAGTTATACATAAACTAGAGCATAGCATGTATTCTACTGTTCATAATCCTGTGTTGGAGACTTGAGACTCGACATCTGATTTCTTTCTGCGCTATTGCAGCTATTTTGAAGGCGTCAGATTTCAGTGAACTTGACAGAAAAGAATCCCGATTCTCAATCACAGCTACAGTTCTTAACAATGGAACACAGGTTGAGAAATATTCATGCCTTATAATAGCCGATCTAGAATTTATTGTCCTTTTGCTTTTGTTGAAGTGCAACGAGGTAGTTTAGATCTGCATACAACCTTAGCATTGTCCGGTTACCTATTAATAAGCATTTGCCAACTTATCTTGGAGCGTGTTTGTCCAATCTAGTACCTTGAGCAATCAAACACACAGACACTCATGGTTCTTGAACACAACTTTCTAGATTGGTTCGTCCGAAAACCACACAAAGGGTGGCATCTGGGGTTTCTTTGAAGCCATCAAAGCCTGGTGCGCCAAAATGTGCCACATGCTGATTAATTTCTTCACTGGTACAACATGCAGGTGCGTCAATAAACTCCTTCCAGCCCGCACTTTCTCTTTTCTCCCTCCGATTGATGCCCATCGACAAAAGCTATATGCCATATGCAAAGACAGTGCGGCGTTTTGTATCGATATAGTAGGAAGCCATTCCTGTGCTTCATCTATTTGTGTCACATTTCTGACCTCGTAGATCATTCTCATGTGGCAGCACGAGATGCTGGAGCTTCCTCAACTTCGTCATCCACGGCCTGCTACTTGTCGCAGGTGCTGTGTCTTCTTCATCAGGTTGATTGCATTTCCATGCGTGCTTTGCTTACCAAACGTGATAACATATGTTCCTCATTTTGGCTTTCAGTCCTGTGGCTTCTGCACCGGAAAGGGCTCTTCGATCCACTGTACTATTGGTGGGACGGCGTGGTCGGGTCGGAGGCGCAGGAGCGCGCGCGCCGGAGGCACAAGAGAGCCCACAGCCACAGGCACTCCCACCACCACGACGCGCACAAGAGGCACAAGACCGAGCTTGCCGGCCACCGCCGCCACCACGTCCTCCACATACATGACGACGACGACCCGGTGGTGGCGGCGGCGGAGCACGTCATCCTCCGCCGGCACGGCAGGCACGAGGCGGCGCTCGGCGTGCAGCACAGGGACGGGCTCAAGCTCAACAAGCACCGGCGCCACGGTGGCAAGGCGGTTGCGCTACTGCCGCCGGGGGAGATCATCGTCCGGGACGGTGGCGGCTGCGGCAGCGTGGAGCACGGTGATCGGAGGCACCACGCGTGGCACTGACGCCGACGCCGGTCGCCGGCGCGGTTTAAAATGGCGTTCTGACATACTGACAAGTGCACATTATGATCGATGTTGTAAATGTTGCTGCTGACGCACGGAACCATTGTATTGTGTGAATGCTGATGTTTCATCTGATGCTTCCTCCCGGTGTGGCGGTGTAGTCTTGGAAGTTAACCCGAGTGTGGTTTCTGGAATCTGGAGGGTACGTTAGAATTGGAGTGTGAGAGTCAAGCTTTTGTTGGTTGTTGCGACAGTGCGACACTGACGTTTCCTCCTCTCGCCGTAGATTGCTGTCTGTTTGCGTGTGGTTTACTGGACTTGTGGGGCAGGTTAGAGGCAGAGCACCGTGAGGTGTTCATTTCTGACGAAGTACTAGGAGAAGAGTAGGTACAGGGGCACAGTCAAGGAAAAGCAGAACATAGGCCTTGCTTTTCAATAGTAAAGGGTTATGACTAAATGGCTTCTTCATTTTTAAATAGTGTTGTTAACCTTCAAATTGTTTGATCATTCATCTTGCTAAAATAACATGTAATTATTATTTATGTTGATGTGACTTGTTTTTATCGTTATTAGATGTCCTTTAAAGCGTGATCTATTTTTTTCATATTTGTATAAACTTCTTTTAAATAATACTACGACGTGTGATTAAATGTTTCCAAAATCCAAACATCAAGAACATCCTATATTTAAAGGCACTAACTTGGAAAATTCGCTTGTCCTAAATCTTGAGAATTAACAACAGAGACTAATCCAATATAGGTACCGGGGGACTCAAGTCCCCCCTTTGTATCCCCATCGAAAGAAGGAGAGAGAGGGAAGGGAAATAAACGGAAGAGGAAAAAGAGTAGAGGGGTAAAGGAGGAGGAAGAAGATGAGCCCCCCAACCAACCCTAGCACTAAAGCCTCTTGAACCGGTGACCAACATGGTAGCAAATGAAATAAGAGAAGTGTACCAACGATGATAATGTAGTATATAGAGCTAGCAATAGCAATGGACATTGATTCTTACTCCCTCCATCCCCAAATATAATGTATTATTGTGTGGTGAATGGGAAGGTGGTTGGTGTCGAAGGATAAGGTGAGAAGAAAAATTGAATAGTGAATAATTAATTGGATATGATGTACTCTATATTTCTTATATTTAAGTAAAAATTTTGAATGCATATATCTCTTATATTCTGAGATAAAGATAGTATATAAAAGTAGTTTAAATTGTAGTTATTCCTTTATTATCTCAATGGCAAATCTTTCTTTATAACTAACCATCCAACTTCCATCTGTTCTACTCTACATGTTTTCCTTGGAAAATTCTCCTACTCTAGTAGGAGTACATATCTCTACTCTTTGTAAACGTTCCATGGTTCCACCACACGTGGAATCGTGGATTGCCAATTTGCCATGCCCAAAGGTCGGTTTTGGTTTTGTTATCGCGAAATCGACCGCTGAGACGGTGAGAATGACGCAGAAGCACCCGTACAACTACATACCGAGTCATCGGCGCATCGCTGCTCCACCGCATTGACACAAACACAAACAGATCGATCGCTCCTATCCTCTTTCCCCCTTCTCCTCGCGTCGCCTCCACAACCCAACCAACCATGGCGAGGCCGCCGCAGGAGGCGATCGACACCTTCGTCAGCATCACCGGCGCCGACGAGGCCCTCGCCGTCCGCAAGCTCGAGGTGCGTACATCCCACATGCCCCCCCTCCCCGCCTTCCCCACCTCCCATCTCTCCCCTTGTAATCCCGTGCGGTAAATCGCGTGCGCGCTCGTGGAGGGGGTGCGGATTTGGGCGAGTCGGGATGGGGGCGTGGTCGCGTGGAGCTAGCTAGGTTTGTGATTCCTCCTCCTCCTCCGGGCGGGGGTTCATGCGGCGCGGCGCGGCGCGATGTGGGGGGTTGAGGTGGAGGTGTGGTGTGCGCCCGATTTGTTTTACTTGCCGTGAACTCGTGATGAATCTGTGAAGGCGCTTTTACGGAATTGAATTCGCTTGGAACAAATCTCGTGGCGTTAGCTCTGTCTGATTGCGAGCTTATCGCGCTCTGATTTTGGTGGGAGCGCGGGTTTTGGTCACGGAATCTCTGATTGATTTGGCATTGATACCATATCCCTGTTAGATTTGTAGTTCCAGTTTCATATGACTTCCTCACGCGCATTCAAGTTGGGGCTTGTAGAGTTTGTATGAAATTCTTGTGATTGCTCATCTAGAGTGTTCAATAACTCAACTTAGGTAGTTAGGTTTTCGCAAGCTGTCAATTCATGGTTTGTCCATAGTCCCTACCATCCGGTGTGCTGGATTACTGGATCTGATATTTGGTTGTTTGATTTTAACTTGAACACAAAAAACACAGCTGGGTATAGTGCTATCTAGAGTACCTTCGAATGGCCATACGCCCCTCACCTCAATCTAGCCATCCCTGTCCCTGTCTCTTCTGCTTTGCTTATCTTCTATCTAGTGTGATCTGTCCTGGGCTTAGTCGCGTGTGGGAGGAAAGGAAAAAAAAAGGTAAGTGAGCTTAGTGCAAATTCCTCAGACATGCTCTGTTGTATTATTCCCTCCGTTCCCAATTGATCATCATATTACATGAGAGCACCAAGACCAAGGAAAGCCAATAACTCTCCTGGAGTAAATACTGGACTATATTTACTCCAGTAACAAACTCAATGCATGCACCATCCCCGCTACTTCCTAGATAATAACAAAACAAGACATTGCATGTTGGTTGTAGAGGGTTGTGTGCATGGATGTATGCGGATATTTACTCCCATGCACAGATAACAAATAGACTTTGGTAATGAATACTAATATGATGATCATTTGGGAATATACCATGATTAATTAGTAAGTGAGGGAGTACCTCTGAAATGATTGTTAACTGGAATGATATTTTTCCTTTGGGTTTATGTATATTCATCTATTTATAATGGCTTACCTCATCACTGTAACTCAGGAACATGGTGGCGACCTTAACACGGCAATCAATGCACATTTCAATGAAGGAGACAGTACAGTGTACACCTTTACTATTTTCCATCCAACTTTATTTACATATAAGATTGCTTTCCATATGCCCACACTGTACTGCTAGAACTGATGAATGAGATGCCGGTGTTCTACAGGAACAGAGCCAGTCAAAACAATATACCTGAGAGTCATGATGATATGATGGACCTGGATGGACCACTTGATAATGCATTTAGAAGATCTTTGTTCCCTGAAACTTTGCGTGACCCTTTTGCACTGATGGACACAAACTTTCAGCAAAATTATTTTGACAGAGTTGGTTCCACAGATACTTTCGGTCATGGCCCACAGGTTTCACACCCTAGAGAGGTGCGAGAGATACCTATCGAAGTTAAGGATAGCAACCCGCAAACAGGCCCTTCTGGTCAGGCCCCTATTATCGAGGATGTCACTGGGCATGAATCTTCATATGGTCCTGAAGTTCGTGGGGCTATTGTAATTGATGATGATGATGATGAGCAGCCATCTGCCCCTTCTCTTCATGCTAATATTGATAGCTCATTGCAGCCGAACCCTTCTATTCCAACTGCACCTCCATTGGTTCATGTTACTGACTATGACAATGATATCGAAGAGGAAATGATCCGGGCAGCAATTGAAGCTTCAAAAAGGGATGCTGAGGCAATGACAATTGTAAGCTTGCACACCCTCATCTCCTTTGCTTTAGTCTGCCATGTGTTCTTTTCTCCCATATAAAAATGTGAATGATTAGAATGAGCTTGCTACAGCTGATCCTTTATTCGCAAGTGTATTAATTTTCCTCAACCACGCTTTTGTTAAACTTCTCTTTCATGTGCCTTACCTACTTGTTTCAAAAATGTTAGACAGCAGAGCAAGGAATAACACAGCCGCCAGAGGGAGTAAACATTACAGAACATTCTTTTGATGAAGAGGACAAGGGAACTGCAAGCGGAACAGCTGGAAGGTGAATATTAATTTTTACTAACATGCTCTTTAATCCTCTTGCTACCCAGCACTTGATCCCTTATACGTGTCCTTTCTTTTCGGAGGCAAGGATTAGCTACAGAAAAGGTTGGATCATCTAGGCAACCAATAGATGAAGATACCCTCCAAGAGGAGACTGAAGATGTAGAAGAACAGCCATTAGTTAGACGTCGTTCTAGACGCATCCCTTCTGGAAACACTGAGTCAGCACAACCTGTGTACACGGTCGATAGTCCTCCCTCAAGTTCTCAGCCTCAAGGAAATTTGAATGATCGCCAGAATAATGGAGATGAATTTCCATCAGAGGTATTCTTTTCTGTAATACTAATCTTCACCCTAAGGTTAAATTATATGTTATTCACTGTTTGCCTCTTCCTTTGGAAAAGTGGGGTGGCATTTCTTCTGAGGAGCATGATGAAGCTGTTATGCTTGAGGCTGCAATGTTTGGTGGAATTCCAGAAGGACCCACGTATCCGTTCTCAATGCCATCTCATAGAAGCCCAAGTCTTTATCCCCGTGTAGAGCATGCTCCATCACCAGCATTAACTGAACAGCGGTTGTTACGTGAGCAGCAGGTTTGATCTTTAGTTTGACCTATTTGTTGGTATATGCAATGAAATTGTCATGACTGTTAATTTGATTTACAGGATGATGAATACCTTGCATCACTCCAAGCTGATCAAGAAAAAGAGTTGAAGGCCCTACAGGAGGCCGAGCTTCGTCGCCTGGAAGAAACTGCTGCAAGAGAAGCTGCCCTTGAAAAACAGAAGCAAGAGGAAGAGGAAAGGCGTAAAAAACAACTGGAGGAAGAGGTAAACCTTTCGTTAAAAATAATTATGGAATTAATTGATCATCAACAACAGTCTTTTCAATACTCACATTTTGAGCATATGAAACTTGGTGCTCTGGTGATCTGCTCTATTTTATATGTTACAAAGGGTTCTACTTTGAGGCTTAGCTGCTGGTTGATATAGTTGATGAAACTCTGCATAAAGTCTAGATGGATACTACCTAGCATCATGGCATCTTCTTTCCTGACATTTTGTATTATTATATTGATATTTTCTACATTTTGTTGACAAGCAATTCGCTAAAGCAGTATCAAGTTCTTATAAAGCTGTATGACAAACCTGGTGCTTTCTTTCTGCAGTTCCATTGAGGCTTTGTCCATTATTTCCTTAATTCATATTGCACTTGTATTCTGCACCATTTGTAATGTGTGTGATGTGGTTCCTGACGTTTTATGCAAACAGGAGCTAGAGTCCAGTCTTGCATCCAAACAAGCATCATTGCCGTCAGAGCCAGCTGCAGACGAGGAAGGTGCTGTCACACTTGTAGTCCGCATGCCTGATGGTAGTCGACAGGGGCGTCGCTTTCTGAAATCTCATAAACTTCAGGTAGGCTTACTTTCTGTCCTTCTGTTTTATGTGGATAACCACTAATACATGCTTTCTCTTGCAGTTCCTTTTTGATTTCTTAGACATTGGCAGGACTTATAAGCCAGGAACCTACAGACTGGTAATTCGCTACTGTTAGTTCTTTTTTGAAGGTCACCCCCTTTATTTGACGACATATATTTTATCTGTACTCCCAGAAGAGTGAATCATATTGATACAAATGAGTGCAATCTAGTTGTGGATGTGAGAACGATGAGTCCATAGTTTAGCTTCTAAAGGATAGGGAGATTCATTTCAGGGTACATTAAAGTGTTTCTTTGCTGCTCCTTCGCTGACTTTTCTGGTGATATACTCTAGTAGTATGTGCGACTTCTGATCTTGTTAGCTGAAGGGCTTCTGCTAAATCAAAGTTTTTAAAACTAATAGGCTACTGATCTTGTTAGCTGAAGGGCTTCTGCTAAATCAAAGTTTTTAAAACTAATAGGCTACTGCCATGCTTGGAAAACCATTTCCACAGTGTAGCTGCTACCATTTGATTTGAGTGGGCATTTCCTTTTTCACTCTTGTTAAAATTGTGGAACTGTTAGAAATTGTGTAGTCTGAGACAATTGTGGAACTCATACATGTACCATTCTGTGACATGCAGGTAAGGTCGTACCCAAGGCGTGCTTTCACCACTGGTGAGGGCGATATGTCATTTAGTGATCTGGGCCTAACAAGCAAGCAGGAAGCCTTATTTCTAGAAAAGATTACAGAATAGTGAAGAAAGATTTAGTCATGGTTAGGGACACCCTCAGAAAGTTGTGTTTTTACATTTTTTTTATACTTGCATCTTGCTTTTGTTAGTAAAAATAGTACAACTGGTTTATGGTTCAGTTGAGAGTCCTCTTCTGCGGTGTGAAATGGCGGTGATGCCGTGATGTTGATACTTCTCTCCTTTTGAGTTCGATGTTAATGTCAGGGTAAACCATAAACAACATGGAGCCAGGATATTTATAGGATGATGATACCTTTAGTTAAAACCATATGACATTGTTCGTTTCAAAGAGTGTCGATGGGACAGTTCTCCTGAGCCAGTTTCATTGTGGCAATGCACATTGCTGATTTTTCTTCTCTTTTGTTTTTAGTTTGATCAAACAGGGCAAACGACAGAAACTCTAGCTTCTACTTTGTGCTTATTCCTTATTTTGCTCGAGTTCTTTTAGTGGCAAAGAAATTGCCCCTTTATCTTGAAGCTCAAGAAGGTCGAAAGCAGGGTTCGCCTTCCTGATTGAGCTTCGGATCTTGGCCCTTAATGGTAATGACGGTTTTTGCTAAATTTTGGTCTAATTTCCTGTTTCAAATTTGAATTCTTGAAAACCATTTAAAATTTCACTCGGAATCTGCTTTCGTCTCGCATCAAAATTTCGCGGTTTCGTTTCAATCGGCTTTCGTGGAAAACATGAACCTTGGTTGAAAGACCCTGCACATGGTCACTCCAGAGTTAGATTAATTTGTCGTTCATTGAACGATCAGCAGAGCAAGCAGGACAGACACGGCACGCACGGCGTGCATATGCGACACACAGATGCTAACGAGACCACTACTACGTATACTCCCATTCATAGCTGCAGGGATCGGATCGCCTGATGACTTGTTGCCATCAAACATCTTATTCAATCTTCTCTTCTCATCCTCGCACGAGCAAACGCTATTACCTTGGCACACCATCTCCATCACTCTGCAACGATCAGTTCATCGGTTAGTTGATTATTAATAGGGGTTTAGTTTAGTCTACAAAAACACAATCATTGATAGATAGCAAATCGATTTTATTCGTTTTCTTACGGCAGGTGACGCGCGGGAGGCCGCACTTGGCGGGGAGGCTGTTGATGATGTCGAGCGTGCCGCAGGCGCAGTCGTGCGACACGGCGCCCAGCGCCGAGCAGCACTCCGCCGGGGGCGCCGGCAGCGGCTGCCCCGGCGCCGGCGCCACGCCGACTCGCGCGCACGGCGCCAGCTGCGTGAGCTGCGCCGCGCAGCTCGGCTGCTGCGCCTCTGCCCCGCGCATCGTCATCGTCATCGCCCCCGCCACCAACACCACCAGCAGCGCCGTCCTCGTCACCGCCATCGCCGTGAGTGTCTTCTGCCGCCGAGGGGCTCTCGCTCGTCGTCGATGCCTTCACGGTGCGTGCGTGTGTGTCGTGGTGGTGGTGGCGATACGCGACGCGAGCTCGATTTATAGGAGGGGATCGAAGAAGGGGAGCGCGCGCGGCGAGGCCCGCGTTGCTCACCTACGCCGCGCGCATGCGGCGGACGCGCGGTCGGCGCCCGCGCCGGCCGGGAGGACGAGGGCGCAAGCGTGTGAGCCACCGAACGCGCGCGCGCGCCGCGGCGCGAACTCTCCATCGCGTCGCGGCGAGCCGAGAGCCGACGAGAGCGTTTCGCGCACGCGGTTGGGCCGGCGACAAGATGGGCCGTAGCCCTGGGCCTCGTGCCATCTTTTTTTTTCTTTTTTGCCTTTTTTGGCCTGGCAATTTCTTTTTGTTTTTAGTCTTTTTGTGGTGATAATGTGTCGTCTTCCGGTGAACTAATTTACTCGTTGATCTTTTTGTGTCCCTTCGAATATTCGCAGTGGTAGAAGATGACTACTACTACTAGTAGTTGATCTCGAATGGCAACTTTTGTGCAGAACTTATTCCACGGCGATGTCAGCTTCCACTGTGACTAAAAAAACTACGGCCATCTTTTGGACTTGTTCTATCTTGGAACTGAACAAAAAGGACGATCCTGATGTACACACGGCATAGTTTCCAGCACTGGATGCCAAGTTGCCAACTGTTACCACGATAATGGAAGCACGAGATGAGATATTATACAAGTCCAATGGATCAAGATCCTGTGCAGTTATTGTAACTGTAACTTAAGCCGTTACATGTACATCACATTTCCTACTCTATCAATGTCTTGTGCGGGTTGTTTCAAAAAAACATGTACGTCACATGATCTAGAACGGAAGGCCAGGATATGAAGTGGTACTGCAGCAAAAACACTGTAGCAGAGATATACTATTATGCGTGTACTGTAGCAGTCATCTAGAGCCATTGGATCTGAAAACGAATGGACATGATTGTGTGCACTTGCTATTGTGCAGTTACAATAGCAACTGCATTTGATCTTAATCCAAGTCCAATACATGCAGAACAGTAGCTACGAGCTAGAAAGGATGCAAACCTGGGTGACACTGACAGCAACCGTGGAAGAACAAACAGCAGCAAAGTCCCAGAGGGATGGCAATTTGAAGGAATTTAAATACTCTAATATTACTCCACCCGTTAAAAAAAACAACTTGCTACGCATAATATATGTTCGGATTTATAGCGAGAAGTTAATTTTTCATGAGAAGAAGAATATATATGTAATATGTACTAGGAGAGTACTCGCTTCATAAATATAAATATTCATAAGTTGTCCAGTGAAGATAGCTTTAGAAAAAACTAGTTATTTTATTTGTCAAATTTTAAATTTTGAAGTAGTTAGATTATCTTTCTAGTAGTTCTGATTGGTTGAAAATGTTTAGATTTTCATGTGTTAAGAGTTCCGTATCCTAAAAATAGTAATATAATTTTAAATCATAAAAATATATATATTGTTGAACGGTTTGTGCTCTGGTTGCTATCATGTTCTGTGGAATGAAACCAACCGGTTTGGAAGGACCTGTTTGTTGTTTGCAACTTTGCATTGCTCTCATTCTCCTCTCCGATGAAGACCTGCCACCGGTCTGAACCATCTGATGTCATGGCCAATTAAACACACAAAAACAAATGCTGAGCTAACAGATTAGGATTCTGATACCACCTTAATCAGACGAAAAGGACGTAGCTTTGCAATTCTGCACCGTTTAATTTAACCCACAACCAAACTGTTCTCAAGTTCATCGCTCAAAATAAAATGAAAGAAAAAAGATAAAGAAAAGAAAAGCAGAAGAAAACAAGAGGAAGATAGTAGGTGGTCTCCATCAGTTTGACTTGGGAGCAACCGCTTCCACTGCACGTCGCTCGCATAAAAGCTTCTCGAACACCACACGGTTGGGAAGAGAGAGGTGAGAGAGGAGGAGGAGGCGGACTCGCCGGAGCCGGAGGTTGCCGGAGGCGGCGGCGGCGGCGGCATCGCGCTCTTCTCCTTCGCTGCTTCTCCGGGGAAAGAGGCAAGGTAGTAGTTCGCATCCATCTGAGTTCTCTCCTTTCGTTTGCTCTGGGAGAGGGAGCGATCTCTCCTTCCTTGGTTTGTTCTTGGTTTGAGTGCTTCGTTTCTTGATTGGAAAGTGGGATAGAGAAGAAAGTTCGCACCTTTGTGGCGAAAAAAAAATCTCACTTTTTGTTTGTGCAAAGAAAAATTCTCTCTTTTTGGTTGGTCGTGTGACATGTGGGTTCGTGGCAATTGGAAAGGCAGAAGAATCTCGTGTGCCTGCGAGCTGTATCTCTCCGAGTAATGTCAATCAAATGAATGTTCTGATGGAGGATTGTTCAGTTGTATTTGGGGGAATGACGTCCCTTTTTCACACATTTATGTCAGTCCTGTTCAGGTGAAACTGGATGGTGCTTTACTAGTAGCTGTGTACATTTGGGAGCATCTAAATTTGGGAAACTGTTTATAAATTTGAACAATGTTCGATAAATTTTAAATTGTAGTTACTAATTTAAAGAGTCAAATTTATATGCATTTACATGGAGCCATGGAGGATGTGGTATTCTAATAGAGCATCAGGCACAGTGGTCAGTGGGGACATTGTAGTATGGAAATTACAGGAAGTGTAGGTTGCACATTCCTGCTTCTGGTGGAAGCATGAACATCTAATCTGAGTTTTTTTCTGAATTAAGATGGATTCTTAGACAGGTTCTGATTTGTAATGTTTGATTTACTTGATGTATTGTCAGTGTTAATTAGCAAATCATTGCAGGTTCATCAATGGCAACTCCAAATACCTATTCAGTCCATATCTCCTCAGAAACCCACAGGATTGAGGCCTGGTTGGCATCTGATGAAGCTTTAGCTAGGCAGTTGCAAGAGGAGGAGAATGCACATGATGCTATTGCTACAAGAGAATTTGCTGGTATAGTGCTACTCCCACATACCACATGTTCACCATTTTTTTTGCTTTGTTTGAGGTGCATTCATTAGCTGTACTCAACTGGCATCTACACTTACCACATGTTCATGATGCATTTTTTTTAGGTAACGCATCCTTGGAACCATCGTCACCAGCTGTTGAGTACAGACCTCCCAATAATGCAGCTCAGGTTTGTTGCTTTTGTACTCTAATGTTTCCTCCATTGTTTCATAGGAATCATCTACACCTTCCAGTGGAAAGGGATTCCACTTCCACATATATGAACTTTGTATGGAAGGGGTCCCAGAATGTCTGAATTCCACACGTTTGTATTTGCAGGTTGCAACGGAAGACAATGTTGACCCTGATAATATGTCTTACGAGGTATGTTGCTATACTTTTACCAAACGGACAATACAAATTATAAAATTCTCCTTTGCTATAGGATTTCGAAAAGTGTACTTCCTCAAACAATACTCCATGATGAAACCAATCTTACATACAGAGGAGAGAAGAGAAAAATTGGTTTGGACAAAATGGGAATGCATTTATTAGATATCGTCGATTGTCAATTATTTATGAAATGATAAAGCTATCAAGAGTTACAAGTGTTTGTAAACATATATTGGTGGTTTTCTAATTTTTTGCAGATATATTAAAAATGTGCTGCATATATACTTTTCTCACACACAATTCATGTTTTCTGCTACAATGAACCATCTTTAGGGATTGTGTTTACTACCTATTTAAAGGTTCATTGGCAACAAGTTCTCTCATTCTTCCTTTTGTGAGTTAATGTCAAAATCAATCAGATATATTCCAATTTTCTCTTTGGAACAAAATGAAATGAGTGCCATGCAGAAGACTGCTGAATGTGCTACTTATATTGAAACAACTCATATGCAAAGAGGTTATACAGTTTTTATCTAGCACTAAGTAATTGTCGAGTCACCTACATTTGTTGATATGAAGAGCCAACACAAATGTTGATATTTTCCAAAAATCAACTGAAACATCGAATTTGAAATCAAGTTGTAGAAAAGGGTAAGAAGGATGTGCTCATTTCAAATAATAGGAGAACTGTAAACTATAGAAACTTGAAGTCTTAAGGACACTACACTAACCCTGAAGTCACTCGCCATCATAAGCAAAGTGCCAACATTATCTGTCTGGAATCTGGACTCGTCATTTAGGGGCTCTTTGGCTAGGCAGCAGCTGTATGTTTCAGCTTTAGAGTTGTCCTTAGAATCCATCTCATTGAGAAAGCGTACTTCAATTGAAATCTATAACTTCCTCGCATTCTGGGAAGTTTGTTTTTTTATTGTCTACAATTTTTGTAGCAACTACAAGCATTAGGGGAAGCAGTAGGAAATCAATCCAGAGGATTATCTGATGACCTGATATGCTATTTGGTGCCTTTTAAGAACAAATGCAGCTTCTTCTCCAGGAAGAAGAATGATGAGGAGTATGTGCCAGTTAATTTACTTCCAATCATCCTTTTTTTTTTAATTTTAAACGTGGCATAATCATTAGTGCTAAGGCATGTTTTAAGTTGTCTGACAAGCATACAACTATATGATATCTATGTGCAGATGTGTGATCTGTAAATCGACTTATAAAAGCCGACAGAAATTGATAAGATTGCCCTGCAGCCACTGTTACCATGCAGATTGCATAACTCGCTGGCTTAAGATCAATAAGGTAAAATATACTACTTTATACTTGATGTTGTACCTCCAAAATGCAAAAGAAGTTTCTGTATTCTGTGTATAGATGCTAAATGCTAATATATGCGAACAAGAGTACCTGTAACGTCTGAATATTACTCAAGAAATTCGATACATAGAATGTGATACATTGTCTGAACTCTGTCTGATGGGCCGAATGTTGATTGCTTTGTATACAAACTTGCCTTGTCTAGTATAGGAAGATTATCCCATGTATTCTGGATCTGATTTTATGTCTGTTTTCATTCAGGCATGCCCAGTCTGCAATGAGGAGGTATTTGGGTGAATCACAGCGCTTGTGGCAACGCTGGTGATGTTTGCGTTGTGTTCAGACACGTTATGCTCCTACACCCTATGCTATACACCGGTGCTCAAGGAAAATGCGTTTTGGTATACTCGTACTACTAACTGAACCATGCCATGGCCCATGGCTGTGATGTGTCCATCCAACTGAGTTTTATCACAAATAGATAAATCTGTGTGTGTACTAGTACTATGGTTGCCATTTTTCTGGTAATGCAACCTAGCAGAAGCAGCTAAATAGATACTCTATGTATTGCGCCATCTTTTACATGATCTCTGCTGTGGAAAGAAGCACAATTGTGAATGTTCTACACCCCTACTCTGCCATCTTCAGTTAATTCAGCAATACTGCATTTGCTCTACAGCTTGTGTGTGTACAGTGAACATGGTTCTTTCAGCCAAAACTTTTGTTAGCATATAGTGATGTTCTTTTCTTTTCCTTTCTTATTTTGTAAGGTAGATGAAGCAGACATATCATAAACCACAGTCAGAAACTTTCCAGCAAAAAGGAAAAGGCTTATGTTAGTAGACTTGCTTGCTTTTTCCTAATGTGTGTTATTTCTTTTCCTTTAGGGTAATGTGTGTTACTACCTCTATTTCAGGTTACAAGACTCTCTAACATTGCCCACATTCATATAGATATTAATAAATCTAGGCACACATATATATCTAAATTCATATATATATATATATATATATATATATATATATATATATATATATGAAACGGAGGAAGTATTTCTTAGTGTGTGTGGGTGTGTCTGTAAGGGTTTCACCTGTCTTCTTTAATGCAATGTTACGCAGCTCTCCTGCGTGTTGGATAAAAAAATATCCTTGGAACTTGGATTAGTATTCAGACTTCACAGTATAATTGGCTGTTTAAACAATGAAAAATGCTAATGATGACACTGTCAGCTGATTAATGGAGCATGATCCAATGCTGACTCAGATCCACTCCATCGTGTATAGATTCTTTTGTTGATAGATGTTCTTGTCGTCATCTCTTTTCCATTGTTAAAAAATGGTCATTTCCTACTCTATTATTCTCCAAATCAGCTCTCCAAGGTTGTAAAGCTTAAACTGACGTAGACATGCAACAAACAAGCACAAATGGAAGTTGTGCTGTACCTGAAGATTTCGTCCTTTTTTGACCTTTGTTTATTATGTTTGATCTCATACAACAAAAGAGTATTCATTTCCAATTATTTCGCGAGATTTTATTCTTATTTCAATTTTCACCTCACGATTTGTTTTTTCCCCTGAGCTGTCCATTTCAATATTTTTTGTAGAAAAAAAAACTCTTGCCCATCTTAAACTAGTTATCTTTTTCATACATTTGCATGTCAGGCATCAACCAGTACCAAACACCTGATGATGGCTCAAAAAATTGCCATCAAGATGTCCATTGCAGGCCACACCTGGAAACAGATAACTTTAATTATTATTGCAACAAAGCTGGTTTAGATCAGGAACTACTACTAAAGTGCTAAGTAGCACCTATTGTTGGCATGTTATTCTACACCTCCTTTTGGCTGAAATGGCCAAACTCTCTCTTGATCCAGTGACCAGTTCCAGTCAAAAATGGGGCAAACTGACACAGACAGTTCAGAAGAAACACACAATGAGTGGATTAATTGCTCAAACATGCAGGTTGCCAGATTTATCTGATGCTACTACAGCTCTGAAGGAAATTTTTGCATAGATGTCATCAGTTCAGATGCATGCTTGAAGCATAGATGATTGATGTCCATTTAATCATTTATTGGTTGGTGTTAGTTGTTAGTGCTACTAGTAGTGTGGTACTTACTCTGCATGACAGTATGATACTACTAGATCTTATCCACAGATGACAGATTCTATGCCAAACCTGCAGCTTGTATTGTTTATAAGCAATGCTTCCTCCACTAGACAAAATTGTTGATTGCTAGCTTTACACAGGAAAGAATTTGATGAGAACATCAACAAGGCATATTAAAGTGAGGCCTTGCAAAGTTTCAGTTAGACAGCATCACGAAAAGATCAAGAGCCTTTTCCTTTTCTTTTTCATCCAGAGGAAACTAAAAGAAACATCTAGTTTAGCTAATGTTTTGCTTTCATGACACAAATCTCTGCTCTTCAGGAAGAACTCATCAACTGAACTGAATAATAATGACAGGTAGACCTTTTCTCTACAGTGAATTAAACCGTGTCACTTTCAGATTATGTGCTGATCTGATCAGCAAAAACCAACGAAAAATAAAATCTTCCATGTAGCACGAACTCGTGCAAATGCAATGTCCTTGACTTTAGTTGGAAAGTGAAATGTCCTTTGCACGGCTGCATCATCTGGACCTCTATTTTATTTTATCTTTTTTCTTAGGATTGGACTATGGATGTTGCATCTTACTTGAAGCTTAAAGGCAATCACGATTGATTGAGGGGTATACGTGGTTGCTCACTATGACCTGAGAGGAAAAAGAAAAGCTCCCTTTTCTTCTGGAACTCTCTGAACTTAATTAGTATTTGCAGCGATTGGCTGGACGTCTAAAGATCAGCAAAACTACCATTCATTGAACCAGCTAGGCATCTCAAGATTGTTTTTGACGAACAAGACATCTGGGTTGCCTCTCATCCACTTTCGGCACCGTCTCTCTGTTCTCCTTTTCCTATTCGGACCGTAGCAGGTGCACTACAGTCCACAACATTACAACTACAGTATATCAATTACAATTATTTTCTTAATCTTTCACGAACGCGCAGAATAATTACAAGTCAATATATTAAAAAAAATAGAGGTTTTGTTATACAACGCAATCAGTCAGACAGATCTATGCCTAGAGGGAAAAAGAAAACACAAAATAGAAAAGAAAGGAAAACTACTGTTGAAAACACTGATATATGACCGATAAATTATAGAAAAATAAAGTAGGATATAAAATAATTGATAGGTAAAATTTTTATATATACTTATTTTTGTCTGTTTAAAATTTTAGATAACAACGTAAATGATGAAAGACATACTTCAGTATTAAAACCAGTAAAGATTTGATTGATGAATTACAATCTCACCAGTGTGATGAAATCTGAGCATTGTAGAAAGCAGGAAGGGGGAAGCAGAAACAACCGGAAGCCCACAGCCACAGTTCACTACAAGTTCAGTTACCAGTCGCAGTTGGCAATTTCAGATAAGCACAGAAACTCTCGACATTTCTCGTGAGATGGACCTGACCGTTCGCCCGTCTCGGTTCATGTCAAAATTTAACAAGATCAGCATATGACCATGGCGGCTGCAGCCAGCGAACGAGAGCTCAGCTCAGAGCTCAAGAGAGGGGAAAAAAATGCTTCGCGATAAATACGATATTTTTTTTGAGATTTTTTTCTTTTTGAGAATTCGATAAATACGATACGACCAATCAAAGGCAAGCGAGCGACAGCGACGACTCGCGCCACCCCGCCTTGAAAAAAGCTCGAGTCTTTGGCCTTTCCTCATGGGCGAAAAATCCAGCCTTTTTTTGAGTCTTTTTTTCACCATCGGTGATCACACACACGGCACCCTTCTTCCCGGCTTTTCTGCTGCTGCCCATCGTCTTCTCCCCCCTCCCCTCGAAACCAACCAACCTTCAACCTAACCCCGCAAGCAAACGCCATGACCGACTAACCCTCGCCACCGAGCAAACTCGAGACCCAAAGCCACGCAACTTTCTTTGTGTTCTTTGATTTGTTCTTGGCAATCGCATCAGAGATCGATTGATTGATTTTGAAGCAGAGGAGGAGCAGAGAGGTAGACGAAGAGCTGCAAGATTCTTTGCCTGCTCAATCGACCGTGCTTTGTGAGAGCATACGACGGCGGCGGCGGCGAGGGCGCGGCGTCTCACCTGCCCCGACGGCACGGCGACCGAGGAGGGGAGGCCGGCGACGAGATGGGCTCCTTGCCGCTGAGGAGTGGTAGCAGCTTGCCTCCACCGTCCTTCTCCAAGTCGCCGGCCTCGCTGCTGCTGCTGTCCAAGTCGCTCACCCTCTACTGCTGAGAGAGCTCGAGCTCGAGCTCGAGAGCTCATGGGCGGTGTCACCTCGTCGTCGGCGGGGGGAGGCGGAGGAGGGGAGACCGTGCTGGGGGACCTGCCGGAGAGCTGCGTGGCGGAGGTGCTGCGCAGGCTGGACCCGCCGGAGATCTGCCGGATGGCGCGGCTCAGCCGCACATTCCGCGGCGCCGCGTCCGGCGACGGCGTCTGGGAGGCCAAGCTGCCGCGCAACTACGCGCGCCTCCTTGCCGCCGCCGCCGACGGGGAAGCCGCCGCGCTGGAGGCGGTGGAGGCGATCCCCAAGAAGGAGGTCTACGCGCGCCTCTGCCGCCGGAACCGATTGGACGGCGGCACCAAGGTGCGTGCTTTGGCCGCAACCCTTTTTCGCTGTGTTCTATTTAAGGCTCAAAAATCATGTTGTTTGCGAACTTTTGCATGTTTATGTTCGTGTGAATTGATACTAGTTTGTAACACAACATTGTGTTGTGATCTTGTGGAAGTTATTACGCCTGTGATTAACCAAAAGTATAAGGACTTGAAATGATCTTATTGGTTGAGCTATGGCTTATAAACCGAGAAAAAATGAACGAAGCAACTAAAAATGGTTTTAGGTTAGGATGTTTGTACTTCTACTCTTTAGTGGTTTAAAAGTTAAGGCTGAAAAATAGGAAGTGGTGAAAAAAATAACTAGATTAAGTTTCAAAATTCAAGTTGTGGTTCTGGCTTATAAGTTCATGGGATAATGATTTGTGCCCTTGTGTTTGGATTGTTTTGGTCTGATTAGCTTCAGCTATCTGTCAATTTGAGAAGGAGCTAAGTTACTTGTTTATTTAAAGTCTCTCAGGTTTGGATTGTTGTTTTCGTCGGCTATACATATGAAATTTGTTTTGTTGAATGTGTAGGAGTTTTGGCTGGACAAGGGTGGTGGAGGTGTCTGCATGACAATCTCTTCAAGGGCACTTTCAATAACTGGCATTGATGATAGGAGATATTGGAATTTCATTCCAAATGATGAGTCAAGGTGCCTTCACCAAAACCAACTCTCAGATTTGCAGCTTATACTGGCTACCATTTGTAGAAAACTTTTTCAATGATTTCATATGATACATAGGGATATGAAGAAAAGGAAATATAGTGGCATTTAATCTGTTGAATTTTGTACTGGAGGAAATCATTAATTCATCTCTCATGTGAATTTGTTAGCATTTATGATATGTAGTTATTGATTACCTTATGTTAGATTTTAATGTTCTGTTTTCCTGTGCTTGTGTTGAATCGGATCCTGAAATGCTGGGAAACACAAACAATATTACCTGATCTTGAATACTAGTTCTTCCGATGTCTGCGTTGATCAATCACGCTTTTCATGTGAGCTAACGGACCATATTACCTTCAATGCCATAACATACTAACATAGTGCTTAGAGCTTCTAAATATGGTCCAAATGCATGCCTTGTGCCACATGTACTTTTTCAATCATATGATCTATTGCAACAATGTTTCACACCTTCATGACAAGTTTGCTGCTTCTGCTTCAGGTTTCATGCGGTTGCTTATCTCTCACAAATTTGGTGGTTTGAGGTCAGAGGGGAGGTTGAATTCTGCTTCCCAGAAGGTACATATAGCCTATTTTTCCGTCTTCATCTAGGCAGGCCACTCAAGCGACTAGGACGACGGGTTTATAGCTCCGAGCACATCCATGGCTGGGATATAAAACCAGTGCGCTTCCAGCTATCAACTTCTGATGGACAGCAAGCTCAGTCCAAGTGCTACTTAACTGATCCTGGTGTCTGGATCAATCACCACGTCGGCGATTTCGTCGTGAAGAGCTCAAATGAACCAGTGAAGATCCAATTTGCAATGGTTCAAATAGATTGCACACACACAAAAGGTGGACTCTGTGTCGATTCCGTGGCTGTAAAACCACAATACCTCGCGAAGAAGAAAGCATCTCGGATATATGTGTAGGTTCTTCGATCAAGTTCAGCTGATTTTCATCGATGCCGCATAGCTTTGTTTTTATGCACCACTTGTGTGCTTGCTTTTGAGTTTTTTACAGATCCTGTAATATGTAGTTCATGGGGTAAGTGATTTTTATTTCCTCTTGTCCCTCTAGAAGCATGTTACACTTTTGTAAATTGTTAATTTAGCATACAGATAGCTTTTGTGGTTCATGATCCTTGACACCCTGTGCACCAATGTTGTTCTTCTGGTAGTGTATCAAAAGCTTTCATGGAGCAATTTCATCCTCAATTTCTGAGTTCTCGACTTAATGAAAAGTGCTAGTGCGTTTTGCTCATCAGTAACTTCTGAAGCCATTTTACACAGTTGTCTGATATGTTGCTGCAGTTCATCAGCCTGTAACTGTTGAGGTTCATGCGCAAAGCAACATGCTTCTTCAGCTCTGCTCAATTAAGAAATACTAAATTTTGTGATCTGGTTTTCACTTTGATTCCAGAAAATGATAAATTAAAGCAGCAAACAAAACAATATTTTATCCATGATTTAAGTTTACAACAGCTTGTGGTTATCAGTAATCAAATTTCAGCTACAAATCAAACGTCCATGGATAGCTTTCGCTCTAGGTTGTACAGGACGCTGGACCAGTGGATCATGAAAGAATCAAGCTAAAGGCAGCTTGAGAGACATCATTATGCACCATCTCCATTCCTTCGATATGGCATGTAGCGATGATCTTTGGAGGCGTTCTTCCTCCGCCGCTTCTCCATGAAGGCATCAAGCTTTCCTGCCTCCTGTAAAACGATATACTTAAATCGAATCCAAAGGGGGAGATCCATAAGAGTGGAAAGTTAACTGTCATGTGTCCTGAGTATTTTACCTTGAGCTCATTGTACTTGTTCATCAACTTCCTTTCACGAATTTCAGCTGATCAAGAAAAATGGAAGTAAACATTAGCACAATAGCACTGTAAGTAAACACGTAATGGGGGGGGGGGGGGGGGGAAGAAAATGGGGTTGAGGAACCAACATTTCTTCAGATAATATGGTCGCTTTCCAGTCTTTGCTGCTTCCCTCTCTTTCTTAATATGTTCACGCAGAATCTCTGACTCAACGTTCTTCTTAGGATGAGACCTCAATTGTTTATCCTGCAGATGTATGTGTCATCAAGGCATCAACTAAATATACAAAAAGATTGAGCAACCTGATAAGATTGCTCATGCAAGCCTATGATACATCATGCATATTTCTTACTCTCACTGTAATAGTAAGATTATCAAATTGTACTGGCCAATTGCTTGCTGGATGGGGCCAACTAGTTTTCTTACTTTAGTTTCATGCTAAGGTGATTATCCTATCGTGGCAACTAGCAACTTCAAAAAATGAAGCTTGCTTAACTGTCTTATCCTTCTTGAATTCTTGAAGCAACAATAGATGATGTTGATCATAACTACATTATAATTTTTATGATCTTCTACAAAGCAGTTATAAAATATAAACAGATCTAATCATGCAGCACAACAGGCAATGCCTCCTTAACAGGCTTTACAAGGCTGAGGTGCAACGTCTTATATTCTATCAGAAATCCAGTACAAAAAGAACTCAAGAAAATGGGGTCTAAAGTCTGATGACTTTTTCTTCGTATATGAAAGTTTCACTGAGCAGGTGCCACAAATATAACATCAATTGGAAAACACCAAAGCTCTTTACTCTTCATTGATATAACTCCAAAATGTCAGAAAGTAGAAACAAACTTACAATCCAAGTGATGCGACTCTTCATTTCTTCAATGGCATTAGGGTCCTTTGATTTCTTAATCGATTTTTGTAGTTTCTGGTCAGAAGCGTCAAGACAGTGCAGGAATCACATTCAGTTTTGTCAATAGAAGTATCTACAAACAAATGAATCTGCATAAGGAGTAGAACAAACCTCTTTCTCTGCAGGAAGTTCATCATCAAATAAGAAATTGTATCTTTTCCTGAACCTGCATGCCAACAGATTTGATCAACGTGTCAGTAGCTTTTAATGGAAAAGACACCTCAACTACTTAGTACCAGGTTAAGCAAAGAATATAGGCATATAGCACCATGAGAGGATGAAACCTTAGGAGATATGGGAAGGGAAACAAATGCAAGTATCAACAAGAAAATAACAGGATTCCAATAGGATATGCTTAGACAAGAATGTAAATGACCCAGGACTTCTAGATGGTATAAAGCCTAATAGAACCACTCTATGAAAGCAAAGCAGAATTATCCAAACAAAATAGCATACAGCATATGATACAATGGTAAGTTTATTACTCCCTCCGTCCTAGAATATAAGAAGTTTTAGAATTGGACACAGTTATTAAGAAAGTAGGTAGAAGTGAATGGTGGAGGGTTGTGATTGGTTGAGAAGAGAATATTGGTGGAGAAGTTGTTATATTTTGAGACAAATCATGAGGGCTAAAAGTTGTTATATTTTGAGATGGAGGGAGTAAAATCTTACCCTTCTTTGTCAACAGGTCCATATACAGGTTCAAATCTTGGGTCCCTGACAACCTAAAGAAAAGCAAATTTAGTGGATGGAACAAGGATCACAAAATGGTATATGTTTGCCGCTATTGGTGACCAAACAAGAGCACATTGAGAATTTATATATTAATAACTGCAGCAATGGTTTGTAAACTGTCCCTTAGCGTGTACGGCACCTATATTGAAACATCAATAAAAATAGAAAATGGTTTAAGTAGTTTAGGGAAACTAAAGAGAAATTAGAAGCAATCTATTTATGCAGATTTTGTCCTTGGGCTAAATCCCAATGGAGGAACCTATTATGAATGCCACCTACACCTATGCACCAGAGCATAAAAAATGAAACTCAAATCCACATGATATACAACAGAATTATCTTTTGTGGCGCACAATAACAATTGCTACTTTCGCATGAATATTCCACGTGCAGCAGCATTTATATACAGCCATGTTGAAGCGGCGAAAAAATGCCCGATTTCAACAGGTTGTATAGGTCGAACTTGAACAGGCATAAGATTGCTTGTTGGAGTATCTATCTACAAGTTTGCACAGGACAACAGCATGGTGAGTCTTCAAGGCTCAACTCACATAGACATTACTCCAATTTTCCACTACCAAATACGAGTAGTAATCTATTGAACTGAACCCTGCTGGTTGCTGCTCCCTGCAACACACACTGTACAGTTCAACAGAGTAGCAGCTCACCTTCTTCGGAACCTGAATGATCTCCCTGAACCTCGGTGGCCGCACTTTGGTGCTGATCTCCATCGGCCTGTTCAAACAACGCACGAACCAATCAGTACCAACACCATGAACCCTAAAAACGAAACCAGCTCCGCGCCGATCATCCGGACCTTTTCTTGCTCGCCCTGCGAGCCTTCTTCTGCGCGGCGGCCGCGGCACTAAACCCGCGGCCGCCGAGCGATCCGTCGGCGCGGGCGCGCTGCAGCTCCCCGAACGGCACGTCGGCGAGCGCGCGCTCCAGCTCCCGCTCCCGCTCCCGCTCGGCGTCACCGTCGCTCTCCGACTCCGACCCCGACGACGAGGAAACCTCCTGCGGAGGAAGCGGATTGGATTCCCATGAAACACTCCATGGCTCCGCGACACGGAAGCGGGGGTAGAGAGAGGGGCCTGTGGTGATGGTGCTACCTCGTCGTCGCCCGATTCGTCGGAGGCGGTGGCTGGATCCTCGTCCTCGGCCTCACGCCGGCTCGACGTCGACGCGGCGGCATGGCCGCGGCTGCTCCGACCTCTCATGGCGGCGGCGGCGGCGGCGGCGAGGGCAGTGGCAGCAGCAGCAGCTTCAGGGTTAACCAAATGGGCCTGGTTTATCTATCTAGGCCTAGAAGGCTGGACCGGCGAGCTCATTCTGGGCCCGGTTCATCTCGGCCCAATAGTTATACTGGTCTGGGCCTAAATTCCCAGACTGAATTCAGTTTTTTCTCCAGCCCATTCTGCAAATACTTCCTCGTGTCATAACGTTTAGAACAATATTTTTTAACAACAATTTTATACTAGAATAAATTTATAAAATGCAATAACTCTATAGTATTATGAGTAATATTTTTGAAGGACAAATGTACTCATGCTTTTTTTTTAAAAAAAAAACCTAAGCATTTGATAAACTAGTTAAAATTTTAAAAGTTTGGTCAAATCTTGTTTTGAATTTCAAATATTTATGAGTAGATGGAGTACCATTATATTTTATACTGGAGTACCCCTCCGTCCTAAAAAAAATCTTAGCTACAAATCTGGATACATGTGTGTCCAGATTCGTAGCTACAGTTTGCATTTTTTTTTTTTGGACGGAGTAGTACTTTGTAAAAATGCTCTAAAAGATCGATCTTTTCCAGTAAGAACAGAGAAAAAAATCTACTTAAATAGCACTATGTGTTCTTGCTGAAAAGATCCCGGAGGCACACAATGACACAATACATCTACCCAATACATCTACCCGGTCTCTGTCAAGCACACATCTCCATCGCTACGTAAAGCTCCATCGATAGCACGCGTAGTAGAAAAATCTGCACATCTTCCTTTCCAATTTCCAAACGCCAGAGAAAGCTCAGAAGTTTTTGTTAGCTTCTGAATTCTGATAGAAAAGATTGACGACGACGATAGCCATTCATCAGAATTCAATTCAGAACGAGATTTCGACCGGCCAGCGGCCAATGCAACTCCTTGGAAATCTCCTCGAAGAAGTTACGCCATTGCTCTCCTTTTGGGATCATGTATTCGTCATGTACATTGGCCAAGTTGCCAAGCAGCTGCTAGCCTGGTACTGACAGACTAACTGAACAAGAGAGAGAAAAAAAATATAAACTCGTTCAGTTGTTCTCTTGTGACTTGTTCTTCTCCCCGGCCGGCAAAGTCTCCACCTTATCGCCAGCTGTTTCGTGTTTTCCACCACTCGTTGATCTGGATGTCATAGTCGATTGATGCTAATTATGCTCGTCTTCTATTCTGCCTATTCATTAGCTTCTGAAAATCATGTTCATGTATGTGTCATTTTCGGATAAACAGTTATGTGCATAAACTGCAGGAACTAAAGGCCTCCGGTGTAAACTTAGCAGAAAATTAATTGAATTTTTTTTAGATAATGGAACACGGAAGCGTTTTATTGGTCTCAGTCAATTACATCATGGTGATACAATTGCTCTGAGAATACTCTCAGCCTTTGGATAACTAAGATGCACTACAATGTACGTTTATGTACGTTTGCCTGGACAAGGGGTGGATTCAGCAGCACGGTTTTCTGTTCGATCAAGCCAGTGGTTTTCGCACAAGGCATCGATTTCTTCAGTTGGAGGGTCAAGATCAGAATCGTTCAGAGATGGAAAAGGAGAGGTTGATTTCATTCATTCATTCTTCCGTTCGTCCATTCACTCGCTAACCGATCAACCTGTCCTCCTCCAACTCCAAGGTATTGCCAAGTCCATGATAGCTTCCTTTCTCTGCGTCTCCATGCAAAGAAAATGATGGTTGGGACTTTGGATACCATGGTGCTGGATGGATGATGCTTTCAGCATGGCCTACCACCAGCATTTGCTACAATACCAATGCTTCACTTTTTCTCCATACCTTAATTCGCATACACTCGCGTCGGTGCAAAGTATGCACGTACCAGATGTGAGACAGTTTAGCGTTTGAAACAGATTATTTGTTGGATTATTACGGTGGATTATCTACTTGATTACAGAGATAGATTAAATACTTTGAGAAATAAACTTAATAGATATCTTAAAACAAGTAGGTTTTTTTTTTTAGAATTCGTATTTTTAAGAAGCATGGAGCAATTAATCTGTGACAATAATCCGGTGAATAAGTTGAAAATGATGGGGCTGAGCCTTGCTTATCTGCTTGCCTGATGAACTGCAACTCTGAAAGTCCATCAGTTTCAGAAACTCATCCTTGCAGTGCTACTTTGCTGAACTGCAAATTAGATTCAGAAACTCATCTTACCTCTATGCTGCTTGATCTGCTTGTTGTAAACTGGGGAGATGTACGAATGGATAATTTGAGTTGTGGTGCTACACAACACTACATCACTGCCAGGTTCTTGGTCACAGAAAGTAGTAGCAGCTAGGTCCAGCTTACCTGGTCTGATCCTGGGTAATGGGGGGCTGGCTTAATTGTCACTCGCCTTGCATTTTTTAGAGAAGAACTCGCGTTGCATTAATCAATGTTGACAGCTACTGTATGATTTGTTGGTTGTTTGGATCAGATTAACTAGTGCTTTTATGGATGTTTTATTGTTTCTTTTAGGTCTTTGCTTACCAACAGATGAACAGTGACAGGAGTACGGCAAAATATATTTGATTGTAGTGAAGGGAGACAGGCTCTTCACGCCTCATTTTCATGTAGTTCTACTTTCAGTCACAGGTAGTACTATTTTAAACTTGCAGGCGTTTGCAAAGTTAATTACAGCATATAAGGTAGCTGTTTAATTCAGTTGTAATGTCCTGTTTTTTTTCCCCATTAAGTTTCTGGGTACCGCACTGAACATATTATCTCGCTTTCTTGGCTGATACAACATGATTATATGACCTATATATAGGTGACTTTAACTCCCTTTATTGGCTGGTGGTCATAAATTAACCGACAAAATTATATTTGTTAAACTCTCACATCGCTAAATAAAGTGAACGCATTTCGTTGCTGGGAATTTATGGATGACTTTACACGGAGAACATACCCTCTTTCTACTCTTTTATGATGTTTTGATGATTGAGATGGGAAAAGGGGAAGAAAATGGTTGTCCTGGCAATTGAACTCTTACTACCGACAGATAAAAAAAAAACTCATTTCTTTTCTGAAAGAAAAAGTCATTTTGTTTATCTGAATCGCCTGCATGATATACTTGTGTAAGAGTCTGACAGATTAAAAAAAAAACATGCTAGTGAAACTGAATATTTTGGCACTTGAACAATGCAAGAGTGCTACTCTACTTTGATAATTAGCTTTAAGCACTGCAGTTCAATCTGATTCTCCCCATGTATGCTGGCTAATTCTATCAGCCTAGTGCAAAGCGAGGACAGCCAAATTGCAGTATTTTAAGCACTGCGACACACTGCTCACATTTTCCCAATTGATGCATCAGCTTCAGAAGAATCTCTGAATTTTTTTTTTAGGCAAAGCTTCAGAAGAATCTGATGTGATTTTGGCACATACTCCTAGATGCGCATATCTTAAAATCAATCAACCGTGCTTGCAAGAGAGAGTGCGGTTGCCAATACATTATATGCTCATGATGGTATTACATGTCACAAGAACAAAAGCAAAAGCAAAGGCAGGCACACATTATGGCATTAAAGAAGTATCATATTATTGCTGAAGCATAAAGATTCAAGCTCAACAACATGATTGCTGCCTGATAAAGCCTTATGTTAATCGTTGCTCCATGCATTGCTCTCGTACTTTCCTCTTCTTGTTGTGCCAACTTTTGTCAAGTTTTTGTGGTTGATGTTTTACTCCTCACGTTACTGAAAGTCTGAAATGTCTCTGAACATGATCACTGAACTGAACCGTTGAAATTCAGAGAAATGATTTCGATCCATCGGTCAAGGAGTTGACCCGGTGAAAGTGCAGACCAAATGCAACTTGATCGACTTTAATGATAAAGAAAGCCCACAAATTATCAAGTGATCTTACAGCTAGTTAAGTGTACCAGAACTATAATCAACTGAAACTGAAGTACCAGTAAGTGCTAATTTATATTTGCACGACAGCTACAGGTAGAAAGCAATTAATCATCAAGCTGAGATGAACTGATGAACACTGCTTGTACGTGCAGTATTTGATATGCCTTTTGACTAATCTCATCATATCACAGATGAGATCGATCACGAGAAGCGTCCGGTTCAGTGCTACCATCCAATGCAGATTTTGTCCGCACACGTTATTACATCGGGTATTGCGAGATTACACCAAATGCAGAGATGATTATGCGTTGTCGCGCTCTGCAAATCGGCCATTGCTGACGACTCTTCCATGGAAATGGTCACAGGTCTGCATATACCAGAACGAAATCAGACACATACGATGGAATAATGGATGAATTAGATGTACAAATCCGTGTGCTCTCTGGTCGTTTTGTACGTTGGCAATCATGTTGGTTTTTGCAACATTTTCACTAGAGGCCAAGAAAGAAAACTTTGCTGAATATTGTACCAACTAACTAATCAATCATGCAAGCTTTACAAGTTTCGAACTTGATCTGAACAGTGTTCAGTTGCACAGTACTCTGCTGCTGCTGATGATGATGGTATAACTCTGGCTCTGCCTGAATCTTCCTGCTCTTATTTTTCTCCAGAAAGGGAATAAGGCTGCAAGGTTGGTTCTTTTTTAAAAAAGAAAGAAAAACTTGTTCTTCTATGCTCTATGGGGTATCCAAAGTTAGAATTGCCTGTGTAGTCCAAGTAGGACAATCGGTGGCAAAAGCAGCCAAGTAGGACGGTTTGGCTGCACATACTATGGTGATAATTCTGCTGGTTAGCTAGTTCAGCTGGAGTTAAAATTACAAAACTTAATTTTAAGGTTTTCATTATAGTATAATTTTTAGCATTGATTTTTAAACCATAAACAAATACATATATAAAAGTTTCAGCTCTGATTATTTTTCTTATATACTTGTACTTGCTCCCTCCATCCTAAAATATAAGTATTTTTGGACCTTGGATCGGTCTTCGAGTTGCTATTTTAACCAACAATATCTACAAAAGTAAGATGTTTTTGTTGAATAGTCCCACATTGGTTGTGGAAGGGCAAAGGACCTAAGATATAAGTGGGGGAGCCCCTCACCTCAATGGCTAGCTTTTGGGGTGGGAAAGGCCCTTTACGATCCTACAAGTGGTATCAGAGCCTTGTTTTCTTCTTTGGATTTTTATCGATCTAGAATTTTTGCCATGACTACTCCCGCTAGGTTTTCAACTAAGCCTCATATTTTCGATGGAACGGATTTTTCTCATTGGTGTAGTAGGATGAAATCTTATATTATGGCTGAAGATTATGATATTTGGAGAAAAGTTTCTCATCCTTATGTGATTCCTGAAGCTATTAATACTGCTGCTGAAAAAACTGCTTTTGAACAAAATTGCAAAGCTCGCAACATTCTTTTGAGTGATATTTCTCGTTCGGATTATGATCGTGTTGCGCATCGTCAAACTGCTCATGAGATTTGGACTGCTTTGAGTAATTTTCATCAAGGAACAAATAATATTAAAGAACTTCGTCGTGATCTTTTCAAAAAGGAGAATATTAAATTTGAGATGAAACCTGGAGAAGCTTTGGATGACTATCTTTCTAGGTTTAATAAAATTTTGAATGATCTTAGATCTGTTGATTCGTCTTATGATGCTAATTATCCACAATCTGAGATTTCTCGCTACTTTTTGAATGGTCTTGACATGTCTATTTGGGAGATGAAAGTTACATCTATTCAGGAGTCTGTTAACATGTCTACTTTGACTTTGGATTCACTTTATACAAAATTGAAAACACATGAGATGAATGTTCTTTCTCGAAAAGTTGATTCTAAATCGAGTGCTTTGGTTTCTTCTTCTTCCTCTTTGGATGTTGATGCTTCTTCATCTAAGTCTTCTTTTCTTGTTGTTTTTAATGCCACATCCGATGATCAACTCGAACAAATCGAGGAGGAGGATTTGGCTTTGGTTGCTAACAGAATTGCTCGAGTTATGAATAATGCCAGGAACAGGAAAAGAGGTGGCCCAAATCATTGCTTTGAATGTGGTTCAATTGATCATCTTTTTTCGCATTGTCCTAAGCTTGGGAGAGGCAAAAGAGAATACAAAGATGGTGAGAAGACCAACAACAACAAGCCCAACAACAACAAGTCGAAGGGTTCATCCCAAGGGAGGAAGCTGGACAATCTTAGGAAGGCTTTTCAACAAGTTTGCGCCGCCTTCGAGCCACTAAGTGATGTAGATGGTGAAAGTGGAGATGATGATAAGGGAAAGAACATCTCCGATGTTTGCTTCATGGCGCGTGGTGAATCTGACACAGAGTATGAAGATAATGAGGTGAGTGAGGAAGCTATTAATATTTTGAGTGAAAAAAAATAAGAAGTGTGAGAAGATGTATAGAAAACATGAATTTATCATTGAATCTCTTAAATCTGAAATTGCTAGATTAAAATCTCTTATTCCTAATGATGATGATTGTGAAAATTGTGAGGTTTTAATGAATGAGATTTCAAAAATTAGAAATATTAATGCTGCACATGATTTGAAAAATATATCTTCTCTTGCTTGTAGCTTTGCTTTGCACACACGCACTTTGGATGAGTTGTTTTTAACTAAAAAGTTGTTGCAAAAATATCGAATTGCTTTTCATGCCAGTTTGATGTTTAACATAATTTCTGCTAAAAAGTTAAAACGACCTCATGATGTTTTGGATTGCTCAACATGTAATTTGAATAAAATGAAGTTAAAAGATGCTTTAGGTCGTGTTGAGTACATGGAAGATGTTGTGAAAAACAATGAAGTGCTTTCTTGCCCTAAATGTCGTAAAAGCAAAGGTGTTATGGTAGATTGTGAAAATTGTGCTAATTTGGAAAAAGAGGTTTCTTATTTGAAAAATTCTTTGCTAAGATTTTCTGATGGTAAAAAGAACCTCAACATGATTTTGGATCAGTCAAAGGTTAGCACACATAACCGTGGTTTAGGTTTTAATCCTTATGCTTATAATTCTAGATATCCTCCTGTTGTGTTAGGTGTTGGTGCTAGAAGTGGTGAGATTTTGGTTAAACCTGATAATAACAAAACTGTGTTTAAATCTGCTGGTATCATGTCTACTATGAGTGCATCTTCTTCGAAATCCAATGTTGTGCATGCAAAATCTCCTGTTGTTGCTTGTGTTGCTAAGTCTTCTAATGCTACCAATGTGTCTAATCATCGTGAAAAATATACTTGTTCTTTTTGTGGCAAAGATGGACATATTGTTGGTTTTTGTTTCAGATTAGCTCATAAACAGAAAAAGGAGAGAGAGATTGCTTTTGTAAAATCAAAGTGGCAAAAATCGGGTTTTCCCTCGAGGAAACCGGTCAGACCGCAGTGGGTCCCGCGGTCAGACCGGCTATTGAGCGTCGGTCAGACCGGGCACCGGTCAGACCAGCGGTACAGACCGGCCCCCGGTCAGACCGGCCACTGTACCTCGGTCAGACCGGCCTCGGAGGAATTTTTCTGAAAATTCTAAAATTGATTTTGCACGTGGATATATGCCTGTTGGATCTTCTGGTCGTGTGTCTCAATACTGGATTCCTAAATTTTTATTATCTTCTAACCCCAGTACTGAGGCTTCGACTTCTGCTTGTGTGTAGGCTTTGGTGGCAAGGAAGGAGAACGTGTGGATCGTGGATCCCGGTTGTTCGCGGCACATGACCGGTGATAAAAATTGGTTCTCCTCTCTCAAAAAGGCATCCAAGACTGAATCGATTATCTTTGGTGATGCTTCTACAAGTGTCGTTCTCGCTACAGGTTTGGTTAAGGTAAATGAAAAATTTGAATTGAAGAATGTAGCTTTGGTTGAGGACTTAAAATACAATTTGTTTTCAGTTTCACAAATTGTTAATGAAAATTTTTAGGTTCACTTTAAGAAAACTGGAAGTAAAGTTTTTGATTCTTGTGGTGATTCTGTGTTGAATATTTCTCGCTATGGGAGAGTGTTTAAAGCTGATTTTGAAAATCCTGTTTCACCTGTGATAACATGTTTGGTTGCAAAGTTTGATAAAGATGTGATGTTTTGGCATCGTAGACTTGGACATGTTGGTTTTGATCATCTCACTAGGTTAAGTGGTTTGGATCTTGTTCGTGGTTTGCCTAAACTTAAGAAAGATCTTGATTTGGTTTGTACACCGTGTCGTCATGCTAAGATGGTTTCTACTTCACATGCTCCTATTGTTTCTGTGATGACGGATGCACCGGGACAGCTATTACACATGGACACTGTTGGTCCAGCTAGAGTGCAATATGTTGGAGGAAAGTGATATGTGTTGGTTATTGTTGATGATTTTTCTCGATATTCTTGGGTTTTCTTTAAGGCAAGTAAGGACGAAGCTTTTCAACACTTTCGTGGTTTGTTTCTTCGATTGGAGCTTGAATTTCCTGGTTCTTTGAAAAGAATTCGAAGTGATAATGGTGGTGAATTTAAAAATGCTTCATTTGAACAATTTTGCAATGAAAGAGGTATTGAACATGAATTTTCTTCTCCTTGTGTTCCTCAACAAAATGGTGTTGTTGAAAGGAAAAACCGTGTTTTGGTTGAGATGGCTAGAACAATGTTGGATAAATATAAAACTCCTAGAAAATTTTGGGCTAAGGCTATTAACACTGCTTGTTATATTTCAAATCGGGTTTTCTTGAGATTTAAACTTGGCAAAACTTCTTATGAACTTCGATTTGGACATCAACCCAAAATTTCACATTTGCGTGTTTTTGGTTGCAAGTGCTTTGTCTTGAAATCTGGAAATTTGGATAAGTTTGAGGCACGTTCTACCGATGGATTGTTTCTTGGTTACCCCGCACATGTGTACTTATTTTGAAGACTAACAAAATCGTTGAGACTTGCGAAGTTTCTTTTGATGAGGCTAGTCCAGGTACTAGACCCGATATTGCAGGTACACTGTCACAGGTTTAGGGGGAGGATGGTCGTATTTTTGAAGACGAGAGCGACGACAACGACGATGACGAGGTCAGCTCGGTCGGTCAGACCGGGCGCTAGGCCGGTCAGACCGCCGGCACACCTCCGGTCAGACCGGCCCATGAGGAGCGGTCAGACCGGCCAGGGTCGTCGGCTGAGGGTTCTGTTGATGCAGTTCGAGATGGTCCTCCAGAGATTAAAACTTCGACCAGTACTGATACAGAATGTGGATCAACTTCAGAAGTCGCTGCTCCTTTGAACATTCAACGACGACATTGTTAACGACCAAATTTGGTAATATTAGCATCGGAGGCGAAGATGGGATTGAAGCGGAATCAGAGATAAGGATTGTTGCGGGAACAGAGTAAGAATCGGCTAGAGTCCAGATCGGCTACGACTAGAATCGGCTAAATCTGAATCAGACTGGGTTAGGTGATACAGCCGATTCCGGCAAAATGACTCGTATCCAACATTGGGTTTGAGTTGATATGCTTCAAGATGATTACCGCACGTGGATAGAGTCCTGAAAAGGCAATTGTATCTATTAATTAGGATGTTTTATGTAATTTCCTTAGAGATATGCTTAGGGCAAAAGTCTGCCGCAAAGACTTATGGTATCTTAGAGTTTGTTAGAGATAATAGTCGTGTCCAGTATGGACATATCTTGTAATTCTCGGGTATAAATAGACCCCGAGCCTTATGTAAAAAAGGAGAACACACGTTCAATACAATTTCGGCGCATCGCCACCTTTTTGCTTTAGTTTTATTTCGACAAGTTCTTGCTTTCGGGTTGAGCTGCATCGGTTTCGATCTTCAACAAGAGGTAAAACTTGTTATGATGGCTTGTGTTCTCGGGATTAGTGCTTCCATCTTCATGATACTCTAATCTTGTTTACGTAATTCGTTGAGTTATCATATATCGTACATAATCTCTGGCAATATCGCTACCTAATCTACAATCGGCTAACAGATTAGAGGACAGCCGATTAGGTTAGATTTTGATGTTGATTTAGATTATATAAGATATCTACCACTCTATGAAACTTCCAGCGGCTTGATTGTCTAGATATTGTTCTTCTTTTCATACTTAATGTTGCATCAGTCGAGTTTGATCTATTAAGTCGTGCTTAGAATATCAATCTCTAACCTGCCTTCTGGTTGCCGATTAGGGTAGTATCGGAGTTTCAGCCGATCTTATCTGATTTAACCATATTCGCTCTATATGCTTCAGTGACATATTAAATCCGCCCTTTATGTCAAGATCTTATTGCATTTAAGTATATTAAGCTTTTGTTTGATATATTATACTTATTTTAATATCCTGATATAGAGTAGTATCGGAGTATTACCGATACATGCTAGATCTATATGATCGGCTATGCTATAAACATATATAGTCCTGTTATTAATATATATTTCGATCCAAGTGATTTATACTGTCTCGGCATGGCGACCGATCTATCCCAATCACTTGATTTAAATATATATCAATATAAGAGCTATATATTGGTAATATCTACAGCCGATCGAGTAGATTTAGTTCTTTATTATCTATTTATAGTCGTCGATCGATTCACATATGACATCGGCTCAAAGATAAATGATATGTCATCGGCACTTAGCCGGTCGGCTATCATTTATAGATTTAACCACGATCTCTCTGTTTCTATTTCTTGTTGATTGCATGATCAAATCAACTGGCAGGCTAACACACCCGAAGGCGAGCTTTGGACCTGCACTGGAGTTAAGCAGATCTCCTAGGCCTCGTGTTTTACGTCAACAGACATCCGCCGGAACAAATCATTGGTAATATAGGTGAGCGGACTATAAGGTCTAAGGTAACGACTCATGATGTTTGTGCAAATTCTGCATTTGTTGCTTCTTTTGAACCCAAAGATGTGTCACATGCATTAACTGATGAATCGTGGATTAACGCCATGCATGAAGAACTTGAAAATTTTGAGAGAAACAAAGTTTGGACTTTAGTTGAACCAACTTCAGGACATAATATTATTGGAACCAAGTGGGTTTTCAAAAATAAACAAAATGAGGACGGTTTGATTGTAAGAAATAAAGCTAGACTTGTTGCTCAAGGTTTTACCCAAGTGGAGGGTTTGGGTTTTGATGAAACTTTTGCTCCTGTTGCTAGAATTGAGGCAATTAGACTTTTGTTGGCTTTTGCTGCTTCAAAAGGTTTTAAATTGTATCAAATGGATGTGAAAAGTGCTTCTCTAAATGGTTTTATACATGAGGAAGTTTATGTCAAACAACCACCAGGTTTTGAAAATCCTGTTTTTCCCAACCATATTTTTAAATTTTCTAAAGCTTTGTATGGCTTAAAACAAGCTCATAGAGCATGGTATGATAGGCTTAATAACTTTTTGCTTGCGAAAGGTTTTACAATGGGAAATGTTGACAAAACGCTTTTTGTTCTTAAGCATGGTGATAATCAACTTTTCGTTCAGATTTATGTGGATGATATCATCTTTGGTTGTTCAACTCACGCTTTGGTTGTAGATTTTGCTGAGACTATGCGCAGGGAATTTGAGATGAGCATGATGGGTGAGTTATCATACTTTTTGGGATTGCAAATTAAGCAAACACCTCAAGGTACTTTTGTGCATCAAACAAAGTATACAAAGGATCTTTTGAGACGGTTCAAGATGGAGAATTACAAGCCAATTTCAACACAAATTGGTTCTACAACTGTGTTGGATCCTGATGAAGATGGTGAAGCTGTTGATCAGAAGGAATATAGAAGTATGATTGGATCTTTATTGTATCTAACTGCTTCTAGGCCAGACATACAATTTGATGTGTGTTTGTGTGCACGCTTTCAAGCTTCTCTTCGTGCTTCACATCGTCAAGCGGTCAAGCGAATAATGAGGTATTTGAATCATACACTTGAGTTTGGAATTTGGTATTCTACTTCATTTTCTATATGCTTAAGTGGATATTCTGATGCTGATTTTTTGGGGGTTGTAGAATTGATAGGAAAAATACTAGTGGAACATGTCATTTTCTTGGTACATCATTGATTGCATGGTCTTCTAGGAAACAATCTAGTGTTGCTCAATCAACTGCTGAATCTGAATATGTTGCTGCTGCTAGTTGTTGTTCACAGATTCTTTGGCTTTTATCTACTTTGAAAGATTATGGTCTTACTTTTGAGAAAGTACCTCTCTTTTGTGATAATACTAGTGCTATTAACATTGCTAAGAATCCTGTTCAACACTCACGCACAAAGCACATTGATATTCGTTTTCACTTTTTGAGGGATCATGTTGAGAAGGGAGATGTTGAATTGCAGTTTTTGGACACCAAGTTGCAAATTGCTGATATTTTCACTAAACCTTTGGATTCTAATCGCTTTGCTTTTCTTCGTGGTGAATTGGGCATAATTCATCCTTTTGGCATGGTTTGAGGGGGAGTTTGTACCTCATGGTTTTATCAAGCAATAATATGACAATGAAAAATTTGCGAAAAGATAGCTTTGTTTATGCATATGGTATTTTCTTGTGCATGCTATCAATAGTTTGAAGGTTTATTTGTCTCTAGCATAGCTTGTATGTATTCTAGTCTTTTCATGAGATTTAGATTTTGCTTTTAAGGGAGATGATGCATGACACTTAAATTTTACTTGAATTAAGTAAATATGCAATGTTGATGCTAGCATATGGTTTGATTTATAAATGCTTTATATATATGCTTTATTCACTTATTATTCCTCAAATAGCTTTAATTGCTCATTGTGAAAAAGAGAATAAAAAATATGAAAAAAATGAATACCGAATCCTTGGAAACAGTCTTGACGACAAGGACGTATTTGATGTGAGCAAAATAATGGGTGCCGAATCCCTGGAAACAGTATTGATGACAGGGACGTACCCGGAATAAAAGAGAAAAATATGAGCAAAAAGGCTCAAGAAAAGAAAAGTTAAAAAATTCTCTTGGTTATTTTTGTGCTAAAGTTTATTTGAGAAAGAGTGATAAATGCAATAGGTATATGTGTTTAGTGTTTACTCTTCAACCTATGTGCTTGTTAAGATGTTGTATTATAAATCGTATGAAATCATAAATTTTGATTGTTGATTCAAGCTTAATTGTAAAATCTTTGGTTCATGGTTATACTTTAACGCATGCTTGTTATATTATAGATGGGTTCATTTTCTTTTTATTGCAACACATGACTTGATATGATATATGTATGCTAAGCTCTTGAACATTAATGAACATAATTCCTATGCTTAATGAAATCATTGTCAAAAGGGGGAGAAGTAATTTGAAAATTTTTGGATTTTTTGGAGAAGCAAGGTGAATTTTTGGAGAGTTGTTGAGAAGAGCATGTTTTTGGTTCAATTGGGAATTTCTTTCTTTTAAAAAGGGGGAGAAGTTTTCTTTTGGATTTTTTGAGCACGATGTGTACGTTTGTACGAAGTGTGCTTTTTACCACTTTTGTTTTTATTTTTCCAAACACCAAAACATTTTTGATGGGTTTGCCAATGTGTTCATCAAGGGGGAGATTGTAAAATCAAAGGTGTTTTTGATTATTATTCTGTGATGAACAATTGGCATTGGAGATTATTGGTTTTGTCATTTGGAATTTATTCACGAAGTGGTTTTGGAGATTATTGGATTTACAGGTGAATCGCAGGATTCTATCATTTTATGTGACCGGTCAGACCGGGCTGTGTATGCCGATCAGACCGGCAGTGATTGAGCGGTCGGACCGGCCAACCCACAGTCTGACCGGCCGACGCTGTGTCGGTTTCGGTTTCGGGTTGTTTGTTTGGATGTCCGTGATTATTTCATGATTATGACTTCTAGATGGATACTATACGTATGTAATACTGTTGTTTGCTACTAATGAGTCAAGTTAGAGATAGCTTGGTCTCGGAATATGGTTTCTTTGTTTATTTCATGTGTAGGTGACTCGATGTCTCAGGAGAGTATTTACGGTGATGGACCGGGAGTCGGCTTGGGGATAAGACGACGTCTGTGGTGGTCAGAGATCATGCGGGATACTTAGGCTAGAGTTGATGCACGTGGTTGATGGAGATTCCATATGGCATACGATGGAGGTATTGTGTGCGTATGGGATGCGGAGTCGAATTTGGAAGGAGTCCAAATTTGGTACAATTGGTTATGTAAAGTTTCTTTCTTGTACTAGAGGGTTTCCTAAGGTGTTTAGGACTCTTAGTATGAGTTTGGTTCGTGGCTTTAGGCTGCCTACCTCATGTATAAATAGAGAGGGAGCGTGAGGCTTCTCGGTATCGCTTTAGAGAGCAATTGAGTTGAGTTTTGAGTTAGGGTTTCGAGTTTAGTCGAAATTTTTGTAAGGAGTGCTGTTGGTGCACTTTGTAGACACAGAGAGAATCAATAAAGTCGTCATCTATTTTAAGAGTTCTTCGATTTGTGTTTCACCGGGTTTCGGCGGTCTAACCGGCAACTCACCGGCGGTCAGACCAATGGCATTGCGGCGGTCAGACCGGAGATTCAACACCGGTCAGACCGAAGGCATCCACTCGGTCAGACCGGCGGCATCCACTCGGTCAGACCGGCAGATTAATCTCGGTCAGACCGACAGATCAATCTCGGTCAGACCGACTTCCGTCAATTTCGAGGGTAACTTTTATTTCCGCTAAAAGTTTTTGGTTTTTGGGTATACCAACCATTCACCCCCCCCCCCCTCTGGTTGGCTTAGTTCTTGTGATTCGATCCTACAATTGGTATCAGAGCCAGGCTAGGTTAACATCTCGACACGTGTGAAGGCCTGATGGACCGTGGGCCGGTGGGGGTCCGGATACGGTGAAGGGGCAGTGAAGGGCTGAGGGACACCAATGTGTGAAGGGGGAGATTGTTGAATAGTCCCCACATTGGTTGTGGAAGGGCAAAGGACCTAAGATATAAGTGGAGGAGCCCCTCACCTTAATGGCTAGCTTTTGGGGTGGGAAAGACCCTTTACGATCCTACAGTTTTAAATAAAGAGAGTTACATATTATAATAGTTCGTTTAATGATAAATATAGTAGCATCAAATTTACATGATTAATCTTTTTAATTTTTTTGTTATTGATAGTCAAAATTTAAAAAGTTTGACACTGTTATAAAAATGTTTATATTTTGGGACGAATGGAGTACCATTTATCGGCCATTCCTTAACGAATCAGAATAAGAGTTGATCTCCCTAAAATGAAAAAAAAAAGAGTTGATCTTGTTGGCAAGCTGACACCTGCAGCTCCCCTGCATCATTTTGTCTGTTTGCTTCGTGTAAGAATCTGCACGTGCGTAGCACGACGTCGTGTATAATCTTTTCATGTTCTAAAAATACATTTTAATTGTTTTTTACTGTCAAAGTGGAGTGGTGCTCCGTACATATAGCAGATATTACCGTTGGAACCAGAAAGAGCACCTCCGTTCCATATTACTTTTTTTTAAAATTTTATTTACAATGTTTGATCATTCATTTTATTTATAAAATTAGTGTAAATATAAAAAGATAAGTCACTCTTAAAGTATATTTGATAATAAAATAAGTCACAAACAAAATAAATGATCATTTTAAATTTTTTTAATAAGATAAATAATTAAACATTATAAATAAAAACTCAAAGCGACGAGTGATAAGAGAGTAGAGTATATTTTTACGGGTGGCCGTGACACGATGCAGCACAGGTCAGGTGGGTGCCGCGTCACCGCCGGCGAGTGGGCCCCGCATTCCAGAGAGAGTAGTAGTAGGCCGGAGTAGGTTATACTGTCCCTTTCCGAGCCACGCGGCGAGTGCCACGTGGAGGTCTGTGATGAAGCCACGTCGGCGGCCGCTGTCGGTGCGGCTCCTCCTCCCCACCGAGCGGTGTTGGAGGACGCACCAAATGACAGGTGGGGCCCACTGAGTCCCCCGGATGCGGGGTGGGGCCCGCGCACCCGGAAGCGTTTCGTTCGGCTGCGCTGTCTTTCTGGCTGGCCCATGTGAGAGACGGGGCACCACTCGGTGGGACGGCGCGGGTGGGCCCACCAGCCTCCGTTTGGTGGCTTCGGAGAGGAGTGGGCTGGGTGACATGCGCAGGTGAGAAAAGTTTTTTTTTCCCTGCCGCCACGTCAGCTTCACCGCACGCCCAATGTGGAGTACGAGGTGGTAAAAAATATGTCCAGCGAAATTATGGGATTCTTTTATACACTTTTACTCCTCCAGTGGCTGCTCCGTTTGACCGATCAAGGTAGTACTCCAAGCTCACACACACACACCGTAGCTGCTGCTACTACACATCCGTAGTTATTCCGATTCTTGGAATTTAGATTTTTATTTGCACACTTTATAAGCTACTCCTTTCTTCCCATAATACAAGAAAATATTTTCTTTTGGATAAGATTAAAGTTAGCAATAAAATACTCCATCTGTCTCAAAATATAAGTATTTTTTAATAGTGCTAAGTCATATATTTTTAACTTTAACTATTAATAGAAAAAATAAAAAAACATCAATCATGTAAAATTGATGTTACCAGATTTATATTAAAAAATATCATAACATGCAACTATTTTTATTTAAAACATTTTACTTTCATATATATATATATATATTGTTATTAAAGTAGCATCTCGAATACTATGTCAAGTCCTGAAATATTTATATTTTAGGACGGAGGGAGTAATATTTAATTAAGGTTAAAATAGGTAAAATTTTGAATTGAAGTTGATGGATGTATACTGTGGTATAACTAGAATGGGCAAAATCACTTATATTAAGGGACGTTTGAGTACTAAAGGATGTAAATTTTTTAATACTTTTCTACAAGCAAACTTATAACTTTATAGTTGTTAATTCATTTGTTCGTTTTGTTCATAGTCTCAAATAGGAGTAGCTATCACAGAAATCAGATAAATCATAAAATTTAGCTATCTTACATGAAAAAAAACACAATGAGTATAGTGTGATATTGCATTCCGTTCTCTTTGTCTCGCCGCTTCACCCCATTTGGGTACCTTGGACTGGTACCAAATACGGCCGCCACGCCACGCCTCCGCCCTCCCCTGCACTCAAGTGCGCCAATCATCCACCCTAAAACTAAAAAGAGTGAAATACATGGCCGGTTCTTAAACTTATGGGTGGTGTCATTTAGATCCGTGAATTTAAAAATTACACGTTTAGATCCGTGAACTTGGTTTAATGTACCATCCCCAGACCAATTATCCTTTGACCATATTTGACAGCCAATATGGCATGTCACGTAGGCAACACTTTTGTACTCAGCCCCCTCCATATATACCTTCGCACATAACTTGCCCTGATAAGTGCATTTCAACCCAAATCCCCCAAAATATCCCTAAATCGGCTAGGGTTTCGACGGTGAGGTTAGTGGAAGGAGGCAGGAGACAGCACAGTGCAGTGCAGCGGGGTAAGCGGTGGCACAGCGCGGCCGGATTAGCGACGGGAGGCAGCGCAATGCGGCTTGCACACTAGGCATCCCCTTGGATTCTCCAAGCTCGTCCTCATTTTCTAAGGCCATTTTAGAGTGTAGAACAATGGCAATTTCTAATCGGGACCACATTTTCTATACATGCAGGGAGAAGAATGAGAGGGAAGAACGAATTGAGGATTCTTTTGGGGGGGGGATTTTGGTGTCACTAGGGGTGGGCGTTCGGTCAGACCAAAAAATTCGGTCTCGGTCTTCGGTTTTTCGGTCAGTTCGGTCTTCGCAAACTCAAGACCGAATTTCATCCAAAAAAACTCAGGACCGACAAATTCGGTCTCAGTCTCGATCTGACCGAAATTTTTGAGGAGAGTTTGGAACGAAAAAATTTGGAACGCGCGGTGGAGGGCGGCGGCGGCGGCCACGGCGCGGTGGAGGACGGCGGCGTCGGCCGCGGCGCGGTGGAGGACGGCGATGGCCGCGGCGGGGTGGAGGACGGCGGCGTCGGCCGCGGCGTGGGGGAGGACAGCGCCGGCCACCGCGCGGTGGAGGACGGCGGCGTCGGTTGCGGCGCGGTGAAGGACGGCACCGGCCGCCGCGCGGTCGAGGACGGCGGCATCGGCCGCGGCGCGGTGGAGGGACGGCGGCGGCGGCCGCACGGTGGAGGGCGGAGGCGGGCTGCGGCGCAGGGGAGGGCAGAGGCGGCGGCGGCGCGGTGGAGGGCGGAGTCGGTGGCAGCGGCGCGGTGGAGGCTAGAGGAGGCGGCAGCGCGTGGGGGCTGGAGGAGGAGGCGGCAGCATGGTGGGGGCTGGAGGAGGAGGCTACACTGGTAGTAGGGTTAGTATCACATCTAGGGTTTGTTTTAGTGGGCTTATTGGGCTTCCTAGGTCTATTGGGCCAAAATTTCGGTCATTTCGGTTAATTCGGTTAACCGAACCCAATAACCGAAATGACCGAAATAAATTCGGTCTTTTGAGGGCTAGGACTGAATAGATAACCGAATTTCTCGGTCTCGGTCTTTTCGGTCTCGGTCTCGATCTTTTCGGTTCGGTTCTTTGGTTCGGTCTAAATATGCCCACCCCTAGGTGTCACTATATAGCTACAAGGAGATATATGCGACGTATTGTGATGTCGAGGGGGCTGGGAGCAAAAGTGTTGTCTACGTGGTATGCCACATTGGCGGTCAAACACAGTCAAAGGACGTTTGGACCGGGGTGGTACATTAAACCAAGTTCACGGGTCTAAACGTGCAATTTTCAAGTTCATGGACTTAAGTGATACCACCACACAAGTTTATGGACCGGCCATGTATTTCACTCAACTAAAAATACACCTATAATTTCATTTTTCAAACCTTTTCCTTCTCCTGCGAGCAACTGTTATTACCCGCTCTGTTTAATATTACAAGTCATTTTAACTTTGGTTAAAGTTAAACTACTCCAAATTTAATTAAGTTTGTAAACAAATAGAATAATATTTATAATGTCAAATTAATTAAATTAAATCAATAATTAAATATATTTTTACATTATATTTATCTTGGATTGGAAATGTTACTACTTTTTCTACAAACTAGGAAGGCAGCCCGCGCAGATGCGCGGGCACCTTATTTAGTGGTGTTTGAAATTTTGTGATGAATGTTTGTTTATAGGATTTTTTTTCAAGAAAATGTATATTTTACTCTTCTAAATCTATGTTTATCAATAATTTTTCTGGGATTGTTTTGAAAGTTGGTTTCGATCACTCGACGTACGGATGTGCGTTAAGGGGTGACATGTTCCTGGACATTTGTCTATATGCATATGTGACTATGCAGGCTAGTTGGACCGACTGGGACATCAGATCCTTTAAGGGGGTGTCTATGACATCCCTAGTGCAATTAGGATGTGGTCTATATGTTTTATTCGAAGGATGTAACCTGTGTTGTACTTGAGTAGTACCATCTTGCTAGTTATAGCAAGAGAGTAGCTAACTTGTAAGACATTGCCTCTCCAACCATATCATTTTTGGGTTAACAAATTTACCCGAAGCGAGAATGATAGTGTAAGTGAGGTGATATTTATAAGTGAGCATGCCAGTTGAATGGAGGCTGGGTTGCCTTATTTTGAAGGATGGGTTGTTACATATTGTAAACTAAAATTACTTGCATCATGGTGTCTTAAATTTATGAGAAAAATATGCCGCAACAATGGAGCTTGTTCATATGAAACTATCATTTTTATACTACATGTGTTTATTTTTTAAAAAAGATATTTAGCATCTTAATTTAAACTTTTAAGTAATATTTTTTGCTTGTATACTAAAGATGTCTTTGTAGATTTTAGGATATATTGATTTAAGAAATTTTATATTAGAAAATATGATAATATGACTTCTTTATCTAATTAAAGACATATTCACCTACTTCTATTTACTTCTACTACCTCCATCCATAAATCGAAGGATTCAAATTTTATCCTAAAATATAAGGGATTTTTTAATACTACTCGTTCCATCCAGTCATTCTTCATTTAAATTTTATCCAACATTACTCTAACCATCTTCTAACTCTCTGCATACCCCTTATTTAATGATGGGTATCTTAGTTTTTTTTTCATTCCTCCTTAATTCCTATAAAATTTTAGCATCCATTATAGGACGGAGATATATAGTAATAAAAAAATAAGCTTCAATCATAGACAGATTTATTTGTACTGTTGTAGATTGATTTAGCTATATTTGTATAGGTAAATAGACCTCGTATACAAGTTGAGAAATATAATTAAGTTGGTAGAAAGTCATTAGATGTCTTATGTTATGAAGTAATTAGTCCACAAATTTTATTAAAAAATTAAGGTGAATATTCTTTTCGGGGTAATTTTTAGGATCTTCTTCTATTCAGTTGTTAACTTAATTGTTGTAAGGAAAATAAAGAGTTGAGAGCCAGTTTGTTCGTCTTGTCCGTAAGGAGGGAACTGGATACATGTGTTGTACATACGCACTGGCCTGATCGATCAGTAGGTTTTTTTTAATATATAGATCTAAGAGTTTAAAATAAGATCCATCGGTTTGGGTAAGACGACATCAGCTCAATAGTACATACTCCTGCGATAGTTACTACAATGTATCCACTTGAGATCCATACTTGGCACCCTTCAGGGTATGGAGAAAATGGAGGTGATGAAAATAGTTTTTTTATGTCTTCAGTTGATTTATTGTATAGAGTATACATAATTTGTTTGTGGTGTTAATCAATACTACTATATTTTAGTGGTACATATATAATTTTCTCTTTTAAAAATTAGCAGGGTTGATCATTGGACTCTACTTCGAAAAATATAATAGCTTCAGTGGTGAGGACCATGGAAAAAAATATTTGCTCAAACTGTGATCCTTTGCTAATATACAAGTTAATATAGGTTTTTATTTTTTTCGTATTATACATCTAATTCACTTATGCATGTTCGTGGGGATTAATATTCGATGAAGTTTGTTAAAATTATGTGTGCTATTTATTAACACTATTTTGATGGGGACGACATAAAAAGATAAATAATGTAGTTATAAGTATGTTTTTTTCTAGCGAATAGTAGTCTCTCGTATGGACGTTTGTTTTTTTTTCTTTTTTTTCTTTTCGGATGAATATTTGTCTATCATAGGAATAGGGTATGCGTATTTGTATTCATAGTGTGCGTCTGCACGCATATATATGAGCTCATGTGATTGCCTTTTAAATTGTTTGTAAAAAAGTATATTTAAAAATTTGACGTGATGAGAGTGGAGCAACGGGTGGCATGAGACGGCGCCGTGGCGTGGCTTCTTTTACCTCCTCGCAAGGAGTCGTCACTACGTATATACTCAATTTAGAAAAAAACTTTAGAGCTGGAAAGAAAGAGAAAACTACCATATGGGACAAATCATATACATAGGAGTTGTGTATGTATGTAAGGAGGAATTAGATGATTTTTAGATAGAGGGATTATTGTCATAGATCTAATTTAATGGTTGAAAAATAAGAGATCACCGATTGTGAGTATAAATCGATGAATAGTTATTTTTATTTTATTTTATAGTTTTTCTTAGATTCTCTAATTAGAGCATCAGACATCTTCGAAACAACTCGAAATAACATATATTTTACAACTATTAGCTAAAATATTAATTTGGTTTTTATCTCATGAGAGTGAAAAAAAAAAGAGAAAATAAAAGAAAAGAAGGTGGTCACGTACGAAGTATGTATGTACATGATCGTACACGTACGGGTGACGTGGGCGTGTGGCTTTCTAATTTCTAAAGATAAATTAAATCTATTTGGTATTTTTAGATCTAACGGTTAAAAATATGGCTCCACCAGATTAAATGAAAATCAATGGTTAGATGTTTTAAACGCCACTTGGCAGCCTGAGAGTGTTTGTAGGGATACCATGTGGCGGCTTAAGAGTGTTTGTAGGAAATTTAAAGGACTTTTAGTATATAATAGACTTGATTAAACTTAAAACATTTTGATTTTTTATCAAAGTCAAAACAATCTGTAATCTAAAATGGAGGGAGTATTATTATTCTTTCAGGCCGGCAACTTGTGAAAGAAAAAAAAAATTAGAAAAAGGGCGCGTCTTTGATGTCTTTGGCTCGGTGTGTTTGCCTGCTTGCAGCGTGCGTGAAGGAAAGAGAGAGAAGAAGCGCGCCACGAAAAAGGCAAGCGACCGGTGAGGCCGGCGGAGGTGAGCGATGGTGGAAGTGGCAAGTTTGGCCGAGACGAGACGACACGACGGTTGCTTCCTTCCTAACCAACTCCCCAACCAAGCCTCCCTCCCTCGCCGGAGCTCTCGCCACGCCGCGGCCGCCGCCGCCGCGAAACGGAGCATTTGGTTAATTGCATTGCGTCCGCGTTGGGTTTGCGTTGCATGGTCACGCGCGCGCACGCACGCACGCGGCTTTGGGTTTTTTTTGGCGCATAAATATTCCGCGGCTGCTGCTGCTGCTGCTGCTGCTGCTTCCTGCCTGTCCCTGAGTTGTACCCGCTCTATTTTTTTTTCTTTCTCTTTCTTCTCCATCTCTCCTCCTTCCTTCCTAACCTCTCCCCACCTACCTCTCTGCCGCCTGATCCTGATTTCCCCAATTGAGGCCAGCGTCGAGCACCTGCACACACACGCACACGCTCGCTGCTGCGCCTCGATTCTCGTCCCAGATCCGCCACTCCCTTCCCCAATTCGCCGTCACCTGCAGCTGAGTGTTGCTTGCTCGAGCTAGCTGGTGGTTCTTGCCTTGCAGGGCGAGGCAGTGGTAGCTTGCGAGCTTTAGCTGCGGGAGCGGTTGGCTTTGGTTTTGGTTTGGTAAATTGGTTGCGTGTGCGTGTGCGTGCCATGAGAAGATGATGCGCGCCAAGGCGAAAGGTACATTCCCACCGGCGGCGGCGGCGATGAAGGAGAGCTCTGCTCCTCCGCCGCCTGCTGCTGCTGCTGCGGCGGCGGCGGCGGCGAGGGAGGATGAGTGGGAGGTGCGGCCAGGTGGGATGCTGGTGCAGAAGAGGAGCCCGGACGGCGACGCCCCGGCCGCGCCCGTGCCCACCATCCGCGTCAAGGTCAAGTTCAACGGCGTCTACCACGAGATCTACATCAACTCGCAGGCGTCCTTCGGTAATGCACGCGCCTCGCCTCGCCGCCGGCGGCGTGCGAGCGCGGCGTCTGGTTTTGGGGGTGGTGATTCGGTCGAGCAGGTGCTGATGGTGGTGGTTGGTGGTGCAGGTGAGCTGAAGAAGCAGCTGTCGGCGCCGACGGGGTTGCACCCGGAGGACCAGAAGATCGTTTACAAGGACAAGGAGAGGGACTCCAAGGCGTTCCTCGACATGGCCGGCGTCAAGGACCGCTCCAAGATGGTGCTCCTCGAGGACCCAACGGCGCAGGCCAAGCGCCTCCTCGAGCAACGCCGCACCGACAAGGCCGAGCGCGCCGCCAAGTCCATCTCCCGCATCAGCCTCGACGTCGACAAGCTCGCCACCAAGGTAATCAATCACCACAATTTGCGGCGGCGCGGCTAATTTGGTTCCGAATTAGCTGAATTGGGCGGTGGTCTTGCAGGTGACGGCTCTGGAGGCCATCGTCGGCAAGGGCGGGAGGGTGGTCGACGCCGACGTGGTCACGCTCACGGAGGCGCTGATGAACGAGCTGGTCAAGCTGGACGCCATCGCCGCCGAGGGCGAGGTCAAGGTGCAGAGGCGAATGCAGGTTAGCACACGAACTCCAAACCGATTCTCGTCGCCGTTTCTTGCCCGATTGATTTCCGGCGAGCTCAATTTCCGACGAACGTCACGTCGCAGGAGAAGCGGGTGCAGAAGTACGTGGAGTCGCTGGACGCCATCCGCGCCAAGAACGCGGCGTCGCACAACAAGGCCAGCGGCAACGGCCACGCCAAGCCCCGGGCGCCACACCTCCCGCCGCGGTCGCCGCCGGTGTCGCAGCGGCGGCAGTTCCAGGCGCCGCCGCCCGCCGCGCCAACGACAACGAAGACCGCCGCCGCGCCGGCGCCGCCGCCCACGGCGAGCTGGGAGTCGTTCGACCTGCTGTCCTCGATGCCGTCCACGTCGTCGTCCACCGTGACGACCACCATGGCCGCCGCGACGACCACCACCACCACCTCGCCGATCCCGCGGTTCGATTGGGAGCTCTTCTAGCTCGCTCTCGCTCTCCCTCTCCTCCTCCTCCGATGGGTACACTACTCTACACTACACTACACTACACACTTCACCTTTTCTTTGTCCATTCATCTCGTGAGCTCATTCGATCGGTCGCACTAGCACCTGATCGATCAGCAGCGCTCGCCATTGTTTCTTTGATTTCTTCTGTTCATTCTTCCTCTTCTTTCTTTTTTTCTTCATGTTCCTTTTTTCATTTCGAGAGTATATCTACAAAAACAAAAAAGAAGAAACACCATGGGTGATCGAGTGTGTTCAGTACGTATGTCATCACTCAAGTCAGTTCATCAATCCAATGCATGGTCAGTCACACAGCCAAAAAAGAAAAAAGTGGGTGGTATCATGACGAAGAATTTTCCGGTGACACTATATATATACAAAAAAAACAGCATGTATATGTGATTCGAAACACATTGAATTTTCTTCCTGTCTTGGATCATGATTGCTTGGGATTAATTGGGGAGAATGGGAGTGAGATTTTGCCGCGCAAACGCAACGATCTCCAGTCGAATTGCAATTGCATCATCGGGTCTGTGGGCGCGGAGCTAGTAGCGCAATTATTGCTGGCCATCTGCGCGCCACTCCGGGGAGCCGAGCTGAGATGAACAGTGAGTCAGTGAGTGATCCGGGCTAAGTTGAGTCCAGCCAATTCTGGGGCCGGGTGGGGTTGCGGGCGCGTTGGATCGTGGTCAAACGACACCGCTTGATCGAGCCGTCTGGTCGGCCGGATCGGAAGTCTCGGTTAAACTTCTTGTTTTATTTTTTGGAGGGAAAGAGAAATCATTGATATCAGAATAGGAAATTGTACATTCCTAATGAATCAACCGCGAGACACACGTCGTTTCATGGCGAGCAATTTTACGGTGCTTAAGAGATATCACGAGGAAAAAAAAATTAGTACCTTATAGTATCTAGGTACTAAGAGATATCAAATTTATAATAGAAAAGATGATACCTCATAAAAAACGATAAAATTGCTTGTCTTGTGGCTGAGCCGGAAGTCCGAACATTCACCTTTTCTCCCTAAGTGGCTATAACTGATGACTAATCTTATTATGATGGCGATGTATCGGTTGAACTAGTGGCTTGTTGGGCACTAGTTGCTTCGATTCTTCGATGAGGGCATTGCTACACCGACTCACTGAGGCAATATCTGTTAAAAAAAAGATGTTCTTCTCCATGCATAATGCAAGGTGCTTCAAATAGCTTCAATATTTGGAATCGGGCTCTAACATTATTTCCTATTTTAGTCCTCATATTTTTCTCAATTTTCACTGGAGTCTAACATTCTACACTAAACGACTACTGGAAAATTGATATGAAATATTCCCAATCTGTCCTCTCTTCTCCTCGCTCCACTACCCATCCTCTTATGTAGCTAAGTAACTTCCTTCCTGCCGGCGCAGACGGAGGACAGGGATGTCGCCACCGCTCGCGACCTCTTTCCATCTACTGTATGCTAGTGCGGATTATGGGACATGGAGCTTGACGCCGCATGCGGAGGAGCTTGATGACATGGCACAAATGAGCTCGTCGGCGGTAGATTTGCTCGGTGTCGGCACGGAGAAGCTCAAACAATGGTAGATGTGCTAAGGTCGTTGTCTGGTAGGCCTTACTCCCCCTGTTGTTTATCCGCATTTTGCTAGATAACACACAGGACAATAGCTTATTCAACGTACATGTAAACCCCTGAGTGAACTCGTCCAGATGAAGCAAAAGCAACCATGACCTCTGCAGAGCACAAGGAGTCTTGCGAGGCCACTCGAACATGACGTGGTGCCTCCGATGTGCGGCGATGATCGATGCCACTCGTCACCGCACCGTATTGTGAATGCTCTTAACCATCCAGGGTGCAATTAACTGGCAGATACTAAATCACCAAGCTTTAATTTTAGTCTAGAATAATATCAAATAGAAAATCGTAGCATTTTTTTGCTTCCATTTTTTTCTCCTTTTGCAGCAATGCAGGCTTTCCTAGCTAGATTCAGCATGCACCCAGGCTACATCATTGTTACCTCCCAATGGAAGAAGAAGAAAATCTACCAGTGCCGATAAGGTCCGAGAGTCCGGGCCCAATCAACGCCCGTGCCACACTACCTGCACAAGATACAACTAACCCTTACCTGCAGCTCAGCTGCAAGAAGGTAGTACTCCAATTAAAAATACTGTTATCATCTGGGAGTGAACTCGCTGTTTTGGCCCGGACAGGAGCTCCCTGTGGCCGTCTAGAATATCTGTTTATCTGCACGAGAGAGAGAGTGAGTGAGAGAGATCAGGAATGCATGTGTGGGTGGGCACGGAAAGAGGGGAGTGAGCTGGCAAAATGTGGGCAATGATGAGGTCGTCGAAGTGGACTTTTGGAAGCTTCAGGCCGGCCATGGCCCCGTGCGGTGCTAGGCTGTAGGCTGCTACTGATTAGATTTATAATATTACGATGTATCAATAATCAATATTAGATTAAATTTTTATGGGATAAAAGAAGTAGCTCCTCCTACGTATATTGTTCCTGCTATCTGGCCTGCACTGTAGTTTCTCTGACCTAATCAATTGCATTGTAAGTATACTTACTATATTCAATTTAGGGATAAATAAAATATTTTAGAAATAAACTTAAATAGTTGACGGTAATTAATAATCAAGTAATATAGCTGAAAGAAGGAGCCCTTATACATTGTCTCTGTTATACTTTCTATATGGAGTAATAAAAAATAAGAGGATGGATGGTGAGTTAGTACTACATTGTTTGTAATATTGGTTTACTTAAAACCCGTGGGATCTTTAGAAGGTTAGGGCCGCCACGTCAGCCGATTTTGCAAAAACCCTTGCACTTTCGGTTAATTACGCGCCGGTCCCCGCTAATGTCCACCGTCCGATCTCACCGTAGGATCGATCTGGCCGTCCACGTTCCTCGCTGTGCCAGACCTTCCGCACCTGTGGGATCGTCGGATCTCTAACGGACGGTGTGGATTTCGCCAGCCCGTACAAACCCTATCCGCCTCGCCCTCCTCCCCCACGCGCGCCGCCTCGCCCTCCTCCAATCGCGTCGCAGCCTCGCCCTCCTCCTTCACTCCCGTGCATCGTCGCCGCCGCAACCTACTCCAGTCATCTTGTCGTGCTGCCGTCGCTGCTCCCTCCTGCGTGCGCACCGCTGTCGCCGCTTCCTCCCGCACGCGCGCCGCCATGCCCTCTTCTCTTCATTCCACGCGCGCCGTCGCCGCCGCAGCTTCGCCGTCCTTCTCCTCCCTCGCGCCCTCCTCCAGCTATTGTTACTGTGCCCGTGCTCCCGCGCCGGCAAGCGAGTCCGTCACGTCCGCTAGTCCTTTTTTATACCGGAACTGATCCCATACATTGGGAGCAAACGGTTGGTACTGCCCGTCTGCGCCGGCCTGTCACTCGTTTCTATACATTACTAGTATCATTATTCTCTCGATCTATCTCTCCCAGCAAAAACCTGACGTGTTGCGGTGTACAAAAGGGATGTATCATCCATGATCAACTTCAATTCGTGTCGTTATCAGCCATCAAATGCATTCACGATTAATCGCCTATGTAGTTTCCACTAAGACTTTTGTGTGTGGCTAGCTAGCTAGCTCGACGATGAACGATTAATTCAATGTGCCAATAGTCCAATACTCTCAGAATGTTAATTCACCAACAACGGATTGAAGACTTCAAATGCTACTATACGAGGAAGTGGATTTTCGTCCCTCGATAAGACATCCCTTCGTTTTGTGCATGTCGTTCAAAAGTTATTAATTTTTTTTAAAAAAATTGTCAAGATATATCAATATATGCAAATATACAAGTTAAAATTCGACTTATAAAATTCGAAAAAAAAACAAATTTGACCGTGAATTACACATTCTATTCATTGTCAAATCTATTATTTTTTTCTACTTATATAAGTTGAATTTGAATATGCATATTTGTGAAGTGACATATCACATATTGATCTATCCTATCAAATTTTTTCAAATTTTTTTATTTAAGTGACATACAAAATGATGGGATATCCCCTTATATAGGATGAAGAGTTTTCCACTAAATGATACTCCATCCGTTTCGAAATGTTTGACGCCGTTGACTTTTTAGCACATGTTTGACCGGTCGTCTTATTCAAAAACTTTTGTGAAATATGTAAAATTATATACCTAGATAAAAATATATTTAACAATGAATCAAAATGATAGGAAAAAAATTAATAACTACTTATACTTTTTGAATAAGACAAACGGTCAAACATGTTTAAAAAAGTCAAACGGCGTGAAACATTTCGAAACGGAGGGAGTATATATGTACACTAATGCACAACAAGTTCACCATGTGCCAAAAGTGCCATGCCAATATATAATATCTCTGTCAACAAGGCACGTTTTGGATCACGATCTAACCCCCCTGCTAGTCTCGTCGCTCTAAACACACACATGGCGTAGCTGCACCCATTTCGGTACTTAAATTAATTACTGATTGCATAGCCAGATATGGGATCGAGAGCTAGCTAACCGGAGAACTCACGAACCCGGCCTGATTAAGTAAGCTATATATATACTGATCTGCTGCTGATATGCTCTCTGCTCCTGCTCCCACATGACCAACAACCAAAATGATCAAGAACTAGATGATCAGAAGTAGCTAGGGCCAAGGACCCAAAACCTGTCGATCGTGCACGCACATGCGTATGTACACACCAACTCCCGTACCAAACTGGAGTAGCTACTGATGAAACGCCGGGCGTCCCATGCACGTTGTGACATACATATGTCCACATCCAAATCTACATGCATGCAGCTCAGGTACGTGTAGTTTCTCTGTTTTTTCTTATTCGAAAAGAAATACATTCTGTTTTTCAATAGATGATATTAATTGTTTATTTTTAGCATGATATTTGACCATATGGTTTATTAAAAAAATACGTTTGTTATTTATTTTTGCTACGACTTGTTTTTTTATTGTTTTACACTAAATTTTAAATAAAACGGATATTATTTTACACTAAATTTTTAAATAAAATAAATAGTCAAATATTTATGTAAAAAGTCTATGGTGTCATCCAGTATCATAAAAGCTCGATCTGGTCCTTTCTTGATCACTTCAACTTTTGCAAGCGCTGATCTCTTGCCAATTATTGCGCGGAGTTAGTTAGGAGCAGTTGCATTCTCGCCTGCTTGCAGGATCTAGTTGCAGCAGCAGCTGCTTAATTAGCTGCTGTTGTGTTTATTGTCGTCGTTGGAACGGGCCGCCGGGCCGGCCGGCTAGTTGATAGCATGGCCAACAAGAGGACAGAGAGCTATCTGAGCTTTGGATACATGGAGGAGATTATCTGCAGCACGGCCAGTTAGTACAACGTTTATATGTTGGATGCAACTGTATTACTAACTCGATCCATTTGGGCGGCGCGTATGTCCAGATCGTACGTGGCTGGAGCCGGCCGCTGTCTGTCGTCCCTCGCGAGAAGCAGGCCACATGATGTCTCTCCGATAATTGGGGTTGGGGGGGGGGGGGGGGGGGGGGGGTGGCAAAGCATGCAGCAGCGAACGGTAACACTGCCTCTAGGTTGTTAGAGCAAGTTTAATACTATAGACAACTACTACCTCTAATTCAACTATAATCAATATAATAGCTCATTCATACAATAGTTACATACTACACTATTGATACTTGGTCCCACCTATCATACACACACTATGTTTTGGAGTCCATGTTACAGCTGTCTATAAATCTATAGCCCGTTGCTCTTCTCTCTCCCTATTTATCTCCTTAAAATATGTTTGCAGCTGGCTTATAGCCTGCTATTGTACCTGCTCTTAGGGCAACGCCAATGTTAAAGGTTACATGAAACATAAAAGTGGGACCCACCACAATAAGCAGCAGTTGTTTCCATGCCTACAATGCTTGTGTTGCGGAGAGAAAATAAGGTGGGGCCCACTGGGTCCCATCAAGGGGAAAAAATATCACTACTCACTCCTTCCGTGAAACACTTGGCGCAATGAAAAGTCTCCATCTTCTGTTCACTGCATATTTTATTAGCTTATTGCCGTACCGTAAGCTTAAGGCTTCTTTTTGCTCTATGGTTCTTATGGTGTGCTTGCACAATGCTTAAGGTATTTTACTGTACAACATTAATTGCTTAAGCCTAACTTTTTACCAACATTCTGGATGCCCTTAGTATCAGGATACTAAGTAGGATCTGATTTGTTTCACATGATGATGACGTATCTAGAATTTAGGGTTTGGATGATCCAACTTACCACCACGCCGCCCTTGCCTCTTAGAGCAAGTTTAATAGTGTAGCCAACTACTAGCTCCAATTCATTTATAGCTAATCTAATAGCTTATTCATACAATAGTTAGATACTATACTATTAATACATGGTCCCACCTGTCATACACACACTGCGTCTTAGAGTCTGTGCTACAACTGGCTATAAATATATAGCCCGCTGACCTTATCTCTTCTTATTTATCTTTTTAAAATATGTATGTAGCTGGTTTATAGTCTACTATTGTACTTGCTCTTATCGTCCGCTGTTGACACACACCGTGTCACGCGCTGCCAAGCCGGTTTACTCGGATGGGGGCGATGCACTAATGCCAGCTTATTTGCTTGATGACCTTGTTATAGCCGGTTTGCCATCTTCGTGTCGGACTCCTGGTTGTCACCTGATCTGGTGACTGCTGCTACAATTGTGCGATGTGAGGAGGAAGTAGAAAAGACGAACGCGATACGTGACCGAGACGATCACCTTTTGACTTCACGTTTCACAGGAAAATGTAGTTTTTCTTTTCTTTTCCTTTTTTACCACACCTTCCTACATGCATTCCCCTAGCGGCTTGTTTGCCAACTCGAGAAAAGGGGATTACAGCCCGTTTAATTGGAGAGAGTTTTTAAGAGGGATTGGGAGTTTAGAGGGATGAGGCTATTAAGTGTTTTGTTTGGTTGGGAGAATAGGAATTTTTTTAGGATGGGGATGGGGAATTGAGGAAGGAACTCCCTCCTTTTCAATATCTGGGTAGAGACAGGTAATTGGGAGGGAATTCCTCCTTTACTTTATCTAAGCAAATCTCAGCCATCCGTTTTTATTAATGACCTAATCTCCAACTAAACTCCCTATCAATTTCCATCACCTCTACCAAACAAGATATTGGGATTAAAAATCAAATTCCCATCTTAATCTCATCATCAATTCCCTCGTATAAACTCCCAATCCCCTTCCCTCGAGTTACCAAACAAGCCGCTAGGCCCGTTTGGTTGCAGGGAGTTTTTAGGAGGGATTGGGAGTTTAGAGGGATGATGCTATTAAGTGTTTTGTTTGGTTGGGAGACATGAGAATTTTAGTGGGATGGGGATGGGGAATTAAGGAAGGAACTCCCTCCTTTTCAATACCTGGGTAGGGGCAGGTAATTAGGAGGGAATTTCTCCTTTACTTTGTCTAAGCAAATCTCAGCCATCCGTTTTTATTAATGACCTAATCTCTAACTAAACTCCCTATCAATTTCCATCACTTCTACCAAACAAGATATTGGAATTAAAAATCAAATTCTCATCTTAATCTCATCATCAATTCCCTCGTGTAAACTCCCAATCCCCTTCCCTCGGAGTTATCAAACAAGCCATGGGTATTGAAAAGGAGGGAGTTCCTCCCTCATTTCCCTATCCTCATCCCACTAAAATTCTCATTTATCCCAATCAAACAAAACAGTTAATAACCTCGTCCCTCTAAACTCCCAATCCCTCTTAAAAACCCCCTGCAACCAAACGAACCGTAGGAAATTTTTGGGTGGTCTAAGGACCACCATATAGATACGCCCATTATCATGACAGTATCACGGAATTGAGATCCTGTGTGAGATCCAATTGATCTCATGTGATGCATATGAAACTTTTACAATTATTACTATGAAAATTAGGAGTTGTGGTGAGATCGGTATTATTTCGGCGTAATAAGTATATAATCATAGTATGATACTACCTCCGTCCCAAAATAAGTGCAGTCGTGGATATCTGTGCCCAACGTTTGATCGTCTGTCTTATTTGAAAGTTTTGTGAAAAATTTGAAAATATTTAGTCACACATAAAATACTATTCATGCTTTATCATCTAATAGCAATAAAAATACTAATTATAAAAAAAATTAAAATAAGACGAACAATCAAACGTTGAATGTGAATAGTGCAAAACTGCACTTATTTTGGGACGGAGGGAGTAAAATATCGATATGTATCGAGATACTGATATGTATTGACATGTATGGATTAGCAGTGCGCTTCAATATGGTGGGGCTACTCTCGTACTATCACGCCTCGGAGAACTTCTGTCGGTTGGATTAATCAGGCATACGATACGAGGATTGATCATTTGGAATCTGGGACATATATACTGAGCCTGGAGATAGATCGATCTGTATTATTCCTGTTCCTGCACAATTGTGCTTTGAGCCTGTGACAGTGTGTGAGACTGTGAGTTGCTCAGTTGCTCAGCATCTTTGTCAGACCGATCGATGCTTCGAGATGTGGGGATCGGACGGACACAGAGGAGAGGGTTCTCCTTTCGTTCTGTCTCTGCAGGTTTGCATGTGTCTGGTACTCTGACGTTGTCCCTCGCTTCAGTCGCTCAGCAGCAGCATCTTTGGCGAGTGATGAACTGGCCTGGCCTGGCCATTGGATGGACACCGTTCTTTCGTCCTGAGGACAGTTGGGACAGCCTCCCTGCCGGTAGTGGCCCTCTGTCTTTATGCCTACTGCTCTGTCCACCAAAAGTTGGCTCCACAATACACCTTTTTTTTAGTATGTGGCCACTGCAATTCTACGAATCCTAAGCAAGGCACCTATCGAGCTGTACAACTGTATATTTGCCAAGTGCCTCGGTTTAGAAAACAGAAAGAATGGACAGGACGTTATCCCGTTCGGACGGGATGATAACTTAGAGATATTGTCTGATACCTAGAAATCAACCGATACTACTAGGTATCAGGCGATACCTCAAAAGTATCATCCCATCCGAACATAATACTGTTCTATATCATTTCCCAAATGAAAAAGATGTTGGAATCTTTAAAAAAAAAAACAGTCGCGGGCGACGGCCCACTACTACAGCGCCGTCCAGGACTCTTTGTTCACAAAGGAAAAAGTATACCCAAGGTCCCTCAACTTGTTATCGAGATACAAAATCGTCCCCAATCGCAAAACCAGATACCAGGCGTCCCTCAACTAACAAAACCGTTTGTTTTAGTCCCTCCGTGGTTTTGGCCGCGGTTTTATTTGACATGTTGGCTGAGTCAGCGTATGACCCGTGTGGGACCCACATGTTAGGCGCCACGTCAACATGTTCTCTTCTCCCCCTCTCCCTTCCTCCTCTCTCTCTTCTCTCTTCTCTCCGGGCAGGGCAGCCGGCGGTGGGGAGGAGGTCGCCGAGGCGAGGAGGCCCGACGGACAGCCGGCGATGCGGCGGCGACGCCCGCGAGGGGAAGGGGAACTGCTGCTGCATGGGGGTGGCGCGGCCGTCGCGCTGTGCCGGGACCGCGCCCCGCTGCTGGCCGACGCCATCCGCCACCGCTACGCGCTCGCCGACGCACACCGCGCCTACGCCGCCGCGCTGCACGACTTCCTCCGCGGCGTCCAGGTGCTACCGTCGTCGTCAACCTGTTCGACGGGGAGAGGAACCACGGCGGAGCGGTCCCCTTCCTCAGGTCGGGGGAGGCGCAGCGTCGCGGCGCGGGCGGCCAGCTGAAGGAGCGGCGGGGGAGGTAGTAGAGGTCGACGGGGGAAAGCGTCGGCCCTGTCAGCGACGCCGCCTTGCGCGCCCGTGCGCACGGCCCTGGACACGCTCGTGACGCGGCCGCCGGAGCCGTTCACGGCGCTGCGCGACGCGTACGCGCCCTCCGTTTTCAGCCGGCCTCCCTCGTGCCGCCACCACGTAGGACCACCAAATTCTGCAACCCCGCAAAAACCACCAGTCCACCGCCAAGATTTCTCCTCTTCCGCCGGCCGGTCGGCCGCCCCTGCTGCGCGCGTCTCTAGCTAGATATCGGCATGGAGGCATGCAGGACAAAGAAAGCCCATGAAAATCCAGTCTCAATCATCTCAAGCTAGCTAAGCATCCTGCATATCTTAGCTCAACTCATTTGATCGATACTTCGTCGCTGAGCTGAGGCTGAGCTGACAACGAGCTAAGAGAGGAAAGCAACTCATCAAGCAAGAACGGACACCACACTGCAAGCTCTCCCTACTCCTTGGTCTCGCTTTTGTGTCGTGCTCCGTGGCGGCGGCGGCGTCAGGCGGGACGGTGGTGATCGGGCTGGCTGCTGACTCCGGGTGCGGGAAGACCACGTTCGTGCTTCGCCTGACGAGCGTGCTCGGCGCCCGCACCGCGGCAACGGCGGCTGCGCCTCCGTGGGGCGGCAACCCGGACTCCACGCTCGTCGCCGACGTCGAGAGGGAGATGGTCGGCGTCGAGGCCGGCGAGGTTGGGCACGCCGTCGGGGACGTCGGTGGCGACGACGCGGCAGCCGAGTGACGACCGCTCCCCATCCGCCGGCCGCCTCGCACTCGCCCGCCGCCGCTCTGCTCCGTCGGCCGCCGCGCGCTTGCACGCCGTCTCCGCCGGCTGCCGCTCAGCCCCGCTCCCCGCCGCCCATTGCTACTCCTCCCAGAGCAACGCCCGCACGCTCTGCCCGACGACGACGCCCGCACGCCCTGCACGACAACGATGCCCACACACCTAGCACGGCGGCCTCAGCCCAGAGCGAAGAGGGCGGGAGAGATCGGAGGCCGCCGCCGCCGACGTCTTGCTCCCCCCGCCGCCGCCTTGGGCAGAGCGAAGATGACGGGGCGAGCACGGCGGCCTCAGCCCAGAGCGAAGAGGACGGGGGAGATCGGAGGCCGCCGCCGCCGACGCCTTGCTCCCCTGCTCCCCTCGCCGCTGCCGCCTTGCTCCCCTGCTCCCGCCGCCGCTGCCGCTTTGCTCCCCTGCCCAGAGAGCCCCGGAGAGAGAGAGATGAGGAAGGGAGAGGAGAGGGGAAACTGGAAAGAGAGAGAGAGAGAGGAGGTTGACGTGGACACTGACATGTGGGGTCTACGTGGGTCCTGACTCAGCCGTCATATAGGCTAAAACTGGTGTCAAAACCACCGAGAGACCTTTTATAACCGGTTTTAATTAGTTAAGGGATGCATGATATCTGGTTTTACGGTTTTTGGACGATTTTGTATCCCGATGACAAGTTGAGGGACCTTCGGTGTACTTTTTCCGTTCACAAAGCCTCCTACTTTCGTGGCCCAATATTACAACGGCCCACACGGTGCATTGCGTCGCCGCAGGCCTGCGAGGTCGCGACTCGTTCTACGGCCTTTCCACCACAGTCCGTGAGGCCCCAGCAATCAGGGAACATTCGACGCTCGCGCGCGGCCCACGGCCCGCGGTCACCGGGCCTCCTCCCACAAAATAATCCTCGCGCCGCAACGGCAATAGCAAGAGCGCATATCCGTTTACTTCCCTTCTGCGTCAAATCTGAACATTTCTGTTGGAGTAATACTCCCCCCTCCCATAATGTAGCAACCTAATACCGAATAGGACATTTTATAGTACAACGAATTTAGACAGGAGAATATCCAGATTATCACATCCGGTGTCAGCAAACTGGATTGAGGTGATCAGTGTCTGTCTCTCTGGTTGTGTTTAGATCCAAAGTTTAGATTCAAACTTCAGTCCTTTTCCATCACATCAACCTGTCATACACATAATTTTTTAGTCATATCATCTTTAATTTTAACCAAAATTTAAACTTTGCGCTGAACTAAAGACAGCCTTTGTTGCGCACGGCTCTCTGGATTCTGATCAGGACGGGGAGGATTTTCAACGGAAATCCGCAGCCAAAACAGTGCAATTTTTGGGCAGGAAACCAGACCGAACCCTGCAGTCTCCAAGTCTCCAAGCAGCAGGTACGCCTGCCTGCCTGCCTACCTATCACCGGCAGTTTGTGGCCGACGGCTCCAAGTCCAGGATTATTCACCCATTCCTGCTTCACCAAATGCGACATGCAATGCAACAAACCACTCCAAGCCGTCAGGTCAGATCAGGTCAGATCTGAACGACACACATCCTGACTGGCAACGGTGGTACATTTACTGTTTCTCTCACTGTTGGCCCAACTGGCGACACATATATTTTCTGAACTTTTCTCTCTGGTACTTATAAATCAGAATCATAGCTTGTCCGGATAAGATAAAACCTTCTTCCTGTGGCTTTTGGGGGGGGGGGGGGGGGGGGGGGTCTGGGAGACACGAGTTATTGATGATGGGACCTGATGATCATGGCCGCATCTTGGAAGGTTTCTCTCTTCAATGCCCCTTAAATTCCAAACTATGCATGTGCCTCATGAAAAAAGTAGCCCTTCTAGACTCGTTCAGAAACACAAGTTATATATATATATGGGAGTATATATATGGCACGAGCATTTTCTTTCTCCCTTGACATCTTATCAGATAATTTGGTCACTGGTCATCGTATATACTCTGTCCTATTCTATCCATTAACAATGCTACAGTGCAGCTTAGAACATGCCAGATCAAACTACTACTGGCCAAAGACAGGTCCCTTCAGAAAAATGCAGTGACCAACAAGTGCAGGACATGAACAGCAATTCAAAAGTTCCCATTTCGTACCTCCATTCTTTCTTGCTCCAATCATCCAATTCAATATTAGTGCTACCACTGTAGTGTCCTGTGTGACCGAAAGGAACTAAAAGTCTTGACCACACGTTGTCGTTCATTCTGGCAATCCATACTACTCCCTTCTTTCCAAACTATAAGCATTTCTAATTTTTTTAGCAAAAACTAAGGTAAAAGGGAACAATTTCAGTAGTCAAATTTTAAATTTTAAATTGTTTACATTCCCTTCCCAAGCATCTCATTGGCTTAAATGTATAAATTTTCATGCCTTGGAATCAATGCATCTTATATTGTGGTATAAAATTTTGAGTCCTAGAAATGTTGGTATTTTGGAATGGATGGAGTAGTTAAGCTTCAATCGGCACTTAGCTTTCCCAACCTCTATCTCTCATTTTTCGTACACACGCTTCCCAAAGTACTAAATAATGTGCTGTTTTTTTTTCAAAAACCTTCTATACTAAATTACTTTAAAAAACCGTATTAATCCTATTTTAAAGTTTTTTAAAAGCTAATACTTAATTAGTATACGCTAATAATGAGTTGCTCCGTTTTATATTCATAGGAGATTATTTTCCAACCAGCTTTGCCGAACACATTCTTAGACTAGTTACTAGTACTACATTTGTGTGCTGTTCTGCCCATATGGGGCACAGTAACCCTAGGGATTCAGTGGTTATACCGAACTAGTAGGATTTTGATCTCACATTGTGAAGGTAAACAGGTTAGGTGCAGATCCTACTATGCATGCACGGTCAAAACATCAACCTTTATTGGTTCCTTTTGGAAAGTTCTTGGCCAACCCTGAAAACTTTGGTTCCTAGCTTGCATGTGCCCGCATGGCTGCAAATTGCCACTCATGAAATGATTTCTGATATAAACCTGCCTCACAACACTTTCGAACAATCCAACACTGAAACTGTTCGTCTTCCTCTCCAACCTCCATGAACGCACAGTAAGTGGAGCCCCCCTAGTTTGAGCCGTGTGTGCCTCGTCGATCACGACGTGGCGCGACGGCATTGGCTGGGAGGCTGTCCTAGCATTATCCTTGGTAAATGGACTTGGAGAGCTCTCTTGTTCAGACTTGGACAGGAGCTCTTATGTGAGATATTTGTTGAGTACAAGGCAGTGCAAGCCGAAGAGAAAGGATCAAAAGATAGGATCATGCAGAGGTTAGCTCGCCAAATTATAAGGTTCTGGAAACGGGACAGTAAAATTGACCGATCTGTTCTTGCGTCCTGGAATGGTTTGCCAATTTGCTATAGTTCCCAACTTTCTCAATCCAGAAAGTCTACTGGGTTTAGGTCACAAAAGGCACCAATGATCTGACCACTCCGGGTAGTAAATGACTCATCAGAGGAGACAAAAACAAGCAAACTTTTCCTACGTAACAAAGTCATATCAAAATTGATAACAAGTGTTCACGATACCATATTTTCAAGAGCACTGTGCCACAAGAACTGCAGCTTGATGGTTGCAGTTATTCGAACAGATCATGTCAAATTCAGCACAGGCTTTTTATATATATATATATATATATATATATATATATATATATATATATATATATATATATATATATATATATATATATATATATATATGAGTGTATTTCATACCATGGTGCCCGGGCACCATGGTGCCCCATATGAGTGTCCTATATATATATATGCATGAACAAGCTGGCATACCTAAGAATTTGAGACTCAGGTGCTAAAAGCAAATTGATAGAAAATGCTAATAAATTAAAGTATGAACCTTTTACTTTATACTAAAGTTGTATGATAGAGCAAGGCTAGGCCCACTTTTTCACTTGATTCTATGTTTTTTTTTTGAAAGAACCACGGTAGGGGAAGCCCCCATCGTTAAGATTTTATATTAATAAAGAAAAAAAATTACAACAAATTTAACCACTGCAACAATGTATCTCTCTCAGAATCATGGTGTATCATGGTGAGTGATTCTCTATCCACAACAGGAGAGCTCAGGATCGATCTAACATTCTCCTCTCTTTGTTATATGTACTACTACTATTGAATGAGTAGAAATTTTGCACGGCCACATCTGCCCTAAAATGTAGCAAGTTTTAACTACGAAAGCACATAAACATTTATCAAGATTCATAAATAAAAGTGTTGCTATAATTAAGGATGCAGTGATTACGTAGCAAAGCTTGAAAAATACAAAGATGAACTACTTGGTTTCTTGGTTATTATCGATCTGGTATGCCGTTTGGTAAACCACCCCAATGGAAAATTATAGTTTCCACTAAAATTTAGGAAGATAAAAATATATCCGAATCACATTTTCTTTATATACATCAGTAACCGAATGGTAACCGCAGTTATCAACAAAACCTCTCACAAACTATTTTAGAGAAGGGTATTTTTATCCTGCATCTACATCGAACCGGATATACGCAACGTTTTTAAATTAGATACTTAGCCTTTCGAATAACTCAATCTAAAATTTACTCCTACAAATATTTAAACTGAGAATATTGAAGTGTTACTAAGTCACTTCAACTAGTAGACTACATGCGCCCTTTCGCGGCTCGCAAACGATATCCGGTGCCCGAACGGTTTTCTCTGAAACCTTGCCAGCTACAGCTAGCCGTACGTGTGTAGGCAGCGCTAGCGCACACAACTGCACATGAAGGCAACAAGACTAGGCCAGTAACGCACGTACGACTTTCACGATACGCGAAAGCGGCGGGCGGCATGGGCGCGATCGAGCCGACTCCTGTACGATCCCAGCGTCCACCGTGCTCTCTGCGGCGCGCGGCGTCGTACGCGCGTACGTCGACCGATCGATCGACCCCGCGCGGGCACAAAAACGTGCGGTTTTTCTCGCGCGGCGGCAGGCGTGCAGCACAGCCCTGTCACGACCAGCGGAGAGCCAGATTGTGGCGCAGCGGCGTCCACCAAGTCTCCTCCTCGACACCCAGAGAGATCAGTACTTGTGCTTAGCTGCTCGGCTGTCACTACCACTGTTGCCACTTGCCAGTGGAGATCGTACGTTTGCGTGCCTACGTACAAGCACGCCAGGCCAAAAGATCGCGATGCCGGTCCATGCGTGCAGCGCGTCCGTCGCACGCGCCATGCATTAACTCCTGCACCGCGATTGCGGCCGCCCGGGCGGTGTGGATGGATGGATAAATTTGGCTGTGTACTACGTACGCATAGTAGTAGAAGCAAATTCGCGATCGGCACGGACAGTGGAGTGTGCATGCACGTGTCGAGCAGGCAATGGACTGGTGGCGGCTAAGGCCATCTCCGGTGTGATAAGAGTATGTTTGGTTCCGGGACGTACTATAGGTGAAATGGGACGGGACCATCTTTGATTTTAGATTGGGATAGTTTCACTTGTATATCTGGTTTATAGGATGAAACGAAGAAACCATTTTTTTTTTTGGTAAAAGGGATGATAGAGAGATAGTATGGACGGTGTTTAAGCCACCGTCAGCCCCACGTCTAGTCTTGGTGGTGCGATGAGTGGCTTGCAGAGGATTTGGGCGACGAGAGGCGGTTGGAGGAGTGGCGGATGGCGGCGGAATGCATGAGAAGGATTTGGGCAGCGACCGGCTAGCGGAGTAGTGGCATCGAATGGGCAAGCGGACGAGCAGCGATGACACGGTAGGTGGCCGTGCGGATGAGCGGGCGGGGGATGAGTAGCACGAGCGCCCAAGGAACAGTGGCAACCAGCGGGTAGGCGGATGACCGACGCGAGGAGCAAAGTAGTGATGGTACTCACATCATGCAAACCGTACCTAGTGGGTCGAGCTAGTCTGCTCGGTTTTACCAAATGGCTTGAAGTTGGATATTAATCAGGGGAATATTCCTCTAAGAAGATCAACCCATCCCATCTATCCCAAGCCAAACAATATAAAAAAAACGTGTTCGCTCCATTTTGACCCATCCGAACGCTCTAACCAAATAGAAACTAAAAGAATCGAACCATATAGAACTTAAAATTCGAACCATACCACTGCAGAGTGCATGGTGTCTAACACCTAAAATTGAATAGACTTTGCATGCATATTGTGGTCGCCCTAAATCAATTGTGACGTTAGAGATGTCCTAACGATCCTATTGGCTCTGTCCTTTTCTGAGGGTCGGGCTAGCTACTCCTATGAATTATCGTGGCACGTTTCTCAATTAAGCTGCTAAATAGTATGATTATTTTTTACAAAACTTTTTATATAAGAAGTTTTTATTAAAAACTCAATTAAATTTATTTTTTAACCTTTCTATATTGAAGAATTAGTCAATCATGCTCGAATAAACTATCTCATTTCGTGTGCATAGATGAGCTAAATCCACCATCCCAAACAAATGCATTAAACTGTAGAAAAATAAACACCAAAAAACAATTTATAGCATGATTTTTATATTTCTAGAATCTTATTACAAGTGTGACCATGAACCAAAATATTGAACAAATTCAATCAAACTTGTCTAACATGATATATATGACAAGGGAAAACCAAACAGTGACTGCTAGTAGCGCGGCAGCTGCTCGATCATATCAGCCAGCCACACCAATCTAGTGACCATCCATCCATGATCCATCCGCGGCGGCCGTGAGGTGACGGACGGCGCCGCGCGCGCATGTGCGTCGTCTCAGCTAGCTCATACATTTTCCCCTCCCTTTTGATCGGCAAATCGATCAGCGATCAAATCATCGCACGTATGGACATGATTGGCTCTTTTTGCTGCCGCCCCCCGACCGCCGGCGTTGTTCGAACGATGGAATTGCAGTCGATCGAATATATGCCGGGAAAACGTGATGAGATTCCAACAAGAAAAGGGCATGGAGTTTACCGTGACCCCTTCCTCCCTCGCGAGAACGGTGGCCTCAGATGTTGGCGTCACGCACGAACGGTGGTGGTTGCGATGTGGGGGCGTATGCACAAGGACCACCACGACGCTGTCGCTGCGTGAGACGGGCCCAAGAGCTAAGCCATTAGCTACTGCCTATGCTATGTTTAGTTTGTGTGTCAAAATATTTTAAAGTATACAGACATATATTTAAAATATTAAACGTAGCCTAATAACAAATAAATTACAGATTCTGCCTGTAAACTGCGAGATAAATTTATTAAGCCTAATTAATCCATTATTAGCAAATATTTACTGTAGCATCGTATTATCAAATCATAGCATAATTAGGCTCAAAAGATTCGTCTCGCAATTTACATGTAAACTGTACAATTGATTTTTTTTTTCATCCACATTTAATACTGTATGCATGTATCAAATATTTGATATGACGGAAAAGTTAAAAGCTTGAAGAAAAAATTTTGAACCCTAGCCAGCCGGCACGGCATGCCCGATTTCCCTTTCGCCCACCTCACCCACGCCGGCCGGTTGGGTGGGTCGGTCTCCATGCAAGCTAGGAACCACCACCACCTCTGTTTCTAGCTATCCATCCTCCTCCTTGTACTGTCTCACTTCAAGTGGGCTGCTGCGCCTGGACACGACAGCCGGATCCTTGGTCACTCCTTTCTAGGATAGTATATATGTGTGCGCGCGCTCGCATCCCCTCTCCTCCAACCAATTTATTACTCCATGTATTGTGATAGTAGATAATACCCAAAAATCCATATGGACCCACCTGCATGTCACCTATATTACCTACTATATACGAGGATACGGATACAGATATGTGATATGTGGATATGAGGATACGGAATTTTTGAAAAACCTAGCATATAAGGATACGTATGTTACCTGGATACGTTCCAAAAGCCACGTATCCGTACCTGATATGTGAAAGGATACGTCACATCAAGTTTTCTTTTTTGCTACTAAAAAAGCAGTTATCGAGAAAACAACTAGGGAATGATATTCAGTGACTGAACATTTTTTTTACAAACCCTTAAGTAGGGTTTATAAAACCGATGAAAATTTTAGTTTTTTTCTTTCTGTTTTTGACAATTTCAATCCACCTCGACCTGACAAGTCACTCGGTAAACTCATCGTTTTTTTTCTAGATTTCAATTTTTAACAAATTTTATCCCAATTTCATCAGCTTCCAAAAAAGATAAAACCACCCACGAGCCGACGAGTGGTGCTTGATCAGCAAACTGTTTTGTGAACCTTGCTGATAGCTAACCGACCACAAACCTTACCTTGAGTTCCATCTATCCAGGTAAGGCCGTAGGTGGGTCAATATACCTAGTGGGTTACCCACTTATTTGTTTTTGTTTTGTAAGTGAATTCGCGGGTTGATCCACTTTTAGCCTGGTATTCAGGCCTAGAAAATTTCAGGTTTGTCATCGAGCATGAACAGCACACGGTGGGGGAGAGGAGCATCGTCTGCTGACCTTCCGGTGCTAATCGTCCCCCCTCCATCCATCCATGCATATGCACGCACGCGCACCATGATTGAACACCAGCTGCTAAACCGGTCCTGATTGATAGTAGGGCTACCACAGCGAGCTGAATTGACAACACCAAGCGAGAAAACGAAAGGAACGAACAAAGAAATGATCGGAACGCACAGTGTCCGGCGCTGCGTCGCGTTACAACAAGTCAAAGAAAATCGATCGGATTGGGATCGGGAGAGACCGGCCTATCTCCCTAGCCCAGGCCTCACCTACGCCCTTACCTATCCAGCACCACGGTAGATCTCAATTCTGAACCGTCCGTCCGTCTCGAAATATAAGTATTTTTTAAGTTGTTCGAAGAGTTAAATAGGAGTAATTTTGAATTCTGGAGCGTAAGAATATAAGATTCTCCAAGAAAAATATCGGGGAATTACGTAGTATATTTTGTTTGTGCAGAGTTTATTGGACGAGCGAGACATCCGTTGTCCTGACCTCCAATCTCCCGGGAGCAGACAGTGGATGCTGTCTGCTTCAATTTCAGTGGCAAACGTTTGCATACTACTATGAGTATATATAATCTTATCCAATCTCGTGGCTACAAGGTTGTACACATCCTGTCGTCCTGTGCACACATCTCAGCATATGGCAAATGCTCTCTCCAACAAGATCAGAAAGGATTATTGTAAGGGATTTTAGTGATCGAAATGGGTGATCAATTGTCTCAACGGTTGACAAAACAAACTATGCTGACGAAGCTGAAGATGTCGATGTCTTTACTCTCCAACATGCAGCCTGATGCAAAAAAACAAACTCTGTCCACACACACACACACACACACACACACACACACACACACAGATTCAGACATTCAGTTTTTTTTTTTTTTTTGACGCAAAATTCAGACATTCAGTGATACGGTCATTCAGAGAGTAATATGTTCGTCAGTAACTCGTGAGCTAGGATGGCCTAAAGAGAACAAAAGCGATGAGGATATCGGCGAGGATCTCCACATCCCATGTGTGTCCTGATCTCAGACCCCTGGACCGTGAGGGAATTCGTACCTGTTTGGAAGCATTTGGGACATTCAATTCGCCCCCATGTTCTGTGGGTGCCAGGCTCCTCCTCATCATCACAAGCTTGCAAAGCTGCAGGGCAAGATATAGTATACATGCATATCCTTATCAGGGAAATGCTGCGTTGCTATCCGGTTAAAACTGTCCGGTCAGGCCGGTTTAAGGGCATGAACTATGCTGTGACATCATCTTTTGAAAAAAAAGATGTCATGTAAGATTTTTATTATGTGGAGGAAAGGAGAAGGAGAGAGAAGATTGTTGTCTGTTAATCAACAGACGGTCTAAGAACCAACTTAATATGAAATCATTATTTGTATGTATATGTTTGAGGCATCTACACAGACGAAATGTTGTATGAATTGTCTATATGTAGTGTCTAGATATAACGTGGAAAGCTTATATATCGACAGCAATCGTCCGAACCACTGTTCATGCTCTAACATGGCAGAAAATTATCTGAACAGGTTCGCATCACCGGGAATCACATTCCCTTGCAAGGGCACACACTGCAAAGACTCCGTTGATTCATCATGATGCCTTTGCACCTTTTCTGCTTCCTGAATGGTGGCTTCCACTTTTGTTGCAAGCTTGTACTGAACTGCTTGCTGAATGCTGATGCAGCAGTCTGAAAAAACCCAGCATTTCTCGTGGAATCAATGGTGTCCCTGTTCTTGGTTGCGTCACTGCATCAGGGGAAGGAGGCACGAAGAATCTGCAGTGATATGGATGGGCATACGGTATGACAGCGAAAGCACCATAGTATTTTCTTATACTCATTTAAATAAAATTGCAGCTACCACTAAAAATGAGGCTGGATAATCTGTCAACTACTCATCTTTGTTGTGTAAAAAGAGGGTAATAATTAGTAAATTCGTCTCTTCAGTTCATGAACATGAGAACTGAGTCTATTGTAAATGCAATAAATATTCTCAAATTGAGATGTAGGGGTACTCCTGAATAATGTTGCAGGGTCCAGTGGAATCTATTCATGTACTGTGACCTGAAAAATATGATATTATCAGGGTTTGCTCTTTACCGATGAAGATAACATATAGAAATATGTCAACTTGCAAAGTTGATTTGATTGATAAGAAATCCACGTCCCATTGTCAATGCGTTCAACCAAGTCCTTATTACTGCTTGGTAGAAAGATTTCGCTTGATTATCATATCAACACCCTGTTCATCAACATGATTCGATTCGATTGATCATCACGGTAGAACAGAATTTTTTTTGTCTCGCCAGCTACAAGACAAGAACCGATTAACAATGTTTCACTTGAGTTGCTTGCACCAAGACACTTTCTTTCTACAGTACTTTTGACATTTCAGGTTACAACATCAGTTAGTTTTCCCTAGCAAATTTATTTTTCAATAACGGAAATGATTTACTTCCCCGGCCTTTGCTGCAAAGCTCAGCATTGCACGATTATTCCATATCTAGTTATGTCAAACTGAATCTTGGAGAATCAAAAACTCGTTTTTTTAACGAAATGAAACAGCCTCTACCACTCTACCAGTAGTACGAGGACGAGTAGATGATTGAATTATAGTACCTGGCCGTATCAGCTTGCAATCTTTCTTCAGGTAGACTCACATGGAGATCTTGATGGTCATGCTCTTAATGGCAGGTTATGTTAGCTCATACAGAACTGGCCTCCTGGCGAAACTATTTGACCAAAACACTAATATAATCATTTCTGAATTTCTATCCCTCGTTGACCATCAATTGTTTGCAAAACGTGCTTTGAAATAGTCCAGAGTCAAAATTAAAACTCTAAATTCAAGCTGTACTGATGCAATCAGTTGTGGCTGACTAGGAAAGGTGGCACCTCTCCCAGTAGCCGCTGACAGTTTGTCAGTGTTCTATGGAGATCTTGCGTGATCTTGCCAGTTTATCGTATCTGAAGATTGTCCATATTAAAGGCTTATCAAAACTAATAATTCAGGTCAACCTTAAACTTCCATTTGGGAGTAAACACTCAGGTGATCAGCTTGGGCTCTTCGCTAGAGGTATAGGTCAGATGCTAATGATATGCTGAGACAATGCAGCTGCTGCAGCTATATATATATATGCAGATGTTGCAAGCTACATCGAATATTCTACATGGTCTCTGACCTGACCTTTCAAGAATGAGAAAGCTGTATGCTGAAAAAACATAGAGTAAACAAAGCTCCTGCAAAAGCCATGCATTTTGATTCCTTGTAATTTCTGTGTAGTTAGCAAACAACCAGCCATGTCTGAAAGGTGACCGAAAGATTAAACAAGTGGCTGTTTCGCCATCCTTACTGCAATGGCGCAGCAACTGAACGGTGGAAATGTCACACACGGCATAAATGTGACTGCGAGGTCGTCACGGTTTCCGGTAATCTTCTTTTTCCTTGAATGCATTAGTGCGGCGTTAAGCTGCCCAACGCCCTCGAAGGAGGAGGTGCCAAACTCCCAAATTTCAGCTAGAGTCGGGTTGAACTGTTCATCTCAGATGCTAGACTGTAAAAAGGGGAGGGAAAAAAAGATCAACTGCATAACATTGGGTAGTTAATTAGGAGTAGGAAAAAAGTTCATACCGGATGAATCTTTTTTCTTTCATGTTCATGAGGAAATACTGAGATTTAGAATTAGAGGTAACTTATAGTGTTAAAATTAGGAGGTATATATATTCGTCCTAATATACAATTTGGTTTCCACCGAAATGCCAATACATCTTAAGACCTAATTAAGTGGTTTCTACACAATGAATTCAAATAAATGTTTCGAGGATGACCTTACCCGCTACCTTAGAAGGTCGAAGAGTAAAATGCCTTCAACAATCGGAGAGCGGTTAACATAAGGAAAACATTAGAAGGCCTCTCGACGTGAAGTCCCAAATCATCTAGTTGTGTGACTTATGGCAAAACCGAGGAAATAAAATATTTTAATTATCTGAAAGATTATGAACCCCTGGATAGAGGGGTGTGTGCCAAGACATTCGACAAGTCGAAGACTCTCGGTTTATATAAGGCAAACCAATGTATAGAAGATGGGTGGTAAGACTCAAGCCAAAAATATCTCAAATCTTCGATTGTTAAGTGACCCTCCAATTATCAGACGGTTTGGTCGAAGACACAATCCTTCGGTCCCCTCTCCATATAGACTCATAGAACGGAGTAGTGGTGACCATGGAGTCATAGTCTTGGTCCATAGGTTTACGATAGTCCCAACTCATATACCATATGTCGAGGGTATGTTCATAGTAAATTTATACCATACAAATTATTAAGGAAACTACTGCGTAGTTTTTCTATAATATACCACTCAATGGACCACAGATATATGGAAACTCTCATGTTTTTGGGAGAGGAAAAAATAATACATACATGTGGTACACCATACTTTATCCCCTCAAACACTTCAAATCCTCTAGGCATCTTCTCTCAGAGAATCCTGGACTCCAAGTACTATCATTCACTGCCTACTTATGTAGTACATTGACAAAGATATTTCAGAATTTCTTTATCATCCAAGTGTATAGTACAAATATATCATTATTTTTACCTCAATAAATAAATTTGAGTTTTTTTTACCAATCTACTACTTATTTATAGGAATCTAAAGTAATGAACACAATAAGCTTTATTGGTTTCTTATTGGGCCATGTCGACGAGAATTCATGGACCGTCGAATATGGGAAACAAATGTATTGTGAGCGTCGAGTAGGCAAAATTTCAAAGCGACCATTCAGGATACTTGTATCAATTTGTAAGTCTTCCAACCTTCTAAACCTCTTCTATTTTTCACTTTCATGCCTCCCCTACCATGACTCCATGAGACCTCTACTCCTTGTCTCCACACACACGTTGTGTCACCGCCTCCTCCCCGACCCCCCCCCCCCCCCCTCTCTCACCACATTCTTCCGCCTATGCATGGTAAATTCTTTTAAGTTAACTCTTACACTCCTCCCCTCCCACCGTAAAAAAGTACATGTGTTTTCACCTATTCAAATTTTTACTAGGAGATATTTGAGAGAGTGCCGTTGCCTAGATCCAGCTACGGACAATTGGTACTCTGAACTTGTAACATAGTTCTGAACCATCTGAACTTGTAACGTAGATCTGAACCGTCCAAATGGTGACAGCTAAAGTTTCACAGTACGATACAGCGCGGTTCGAAGAACTGGCGCGCGCCTCCGAACACGCCAAAATATTTTGTTCCATTCGATCAAAACCACCCATTTTGATACGTTATACCAAAACGAGAGTCACTCAACCCGTGGCTACAGCTTTTTCGTTTAATCGAGAACCATACCTTTTTTTTTTCGCGTCTAGCTGGATCACTGCCCTGTGGGCCACACATGCAATTTTTTCCCAATTTTCCATCTGGCCCACTGAAAATTTCGAGTAGTAATGTTTTGCAGCAGCCAACGGTTATATATACAGCCTAGTTCAGCCATCATCCCCATGAACACAAAGCCGGCCTCTCTCCTCTGCAGCAACAAACCGGAGGGTCGGCTCACACAAAGCTACACTCCAAACGTGCAGCGCAGCAGCAGCAGCAATGGCGAGTCGCCACAGCGATGAGGCGACGCAATGCCACCAACAATTGCTTGTCATGCCGGCGGCGACGGCGAGCTATCCCAAGCTGCATGATCGCCCGAGGCTGGCCGGCGCCGCCGCCGGCGTTCTTGGCGAGGTGGCGTCCATCCTCTGCCTCGCCGGGCCGATGGTCGGCGCCGGGATCCTGCTGTACCTGCGCTCCCTGGTGTCCATGGTCTTCCTCGGCCGCCTCGGCCAGCTCCCGCTCGCCGGCGGCTCGCTCGCGCTCGGCTTCGCCAACATCACCGGCTACTCCGTCCTCTCCGGCCTCGCCGGCGGGATGGACCCTGTTTGCGGCCAGGCGTTCGGCGCGGGGCGGACTGACCTGCTCCGCGCCGCGCTCCGGCGCACCGTCGTGCTGCTCCTGGCGGCGTCCGTGCCCATCAGCGCGCTCTGGGTGGCCATGCACCGCGTCCTCGTCGCCACCGGCCAGGACCCGGACATCGCCGCCACGGCGTACGCCTACATCCTCTGCTCCCTCCCCGACCTCGCCGTGCAGTGCTTCCTCCACCCCATCCGCATCTACCTCCGCGCGCAGTCCGTCACGCTCCCGCTCACCTACGCCGCCGCCGCCGCGCTGCTGCTCCACGTGCCCATCAACGTCGTCCTCGTCGACCGCCTCGGCCTCGGCATCCGCGGCGTCGCGCTCGGCGCGGTCTGCACCAACCTCAACTGCCTCCTGTTCCTCGCGGCGTACGTGTGCCTCTCGGGAATGTACGGCGGCAGGGCGAAGGCGTGCGCCTCCGCCGCCGCGCCGGCCGCCGGCGAGGAGGACGACGACGGCGGCGTCAGGGAGTGGTGGAGCCTGGTGAGGCTGTCCGTGCACAGCTGCATGTCGGTCTGCTTGGAATGGTGGTGGTACGAGATCATGGTGCTCCTCTGCGGCGTGCTCGCCGACCCCAAGGCGGCGGTGGCGGCCATGGGGGTGCTGATACAGACCACCTCTCTGATATACATCTTCCCGCACTCGCTCGGCTGCGCCGTGTCCACCCGCGTCGGCCACGAGCTCGGCGCCGGGAGGCCGGAGCGGGCGCGCCTCGTGGCGCGCGTCGGCGTCGGCCTCGGCGCGGCGCTCGGGATCGTGGCGTTCGGGTTCGCGGTGTCCGTGAGGGCGGCGTGGGCGCGGATGTTCACGGCGGAGGACGCCATCCTGAGGCTGGCGGCGGCGGCGCTGCCGCTGCTGGGCGCTGCCGAGCTGGGGAACTGCCCGCAGACGGCCGGGTGCGGCGTGCTGCGCGGCAGCGCGCGGCCGGAGAGGGCAGCGAGGATCAACGTGGCGGCGTTCTACGGCGTCGGGATGCCGGTGGCGCTGGCGCTGGCGTTCTGGCCCGCGGGGCTGGACTTCCGGGGGATGTGGGGCGGCATGCTCGCCGCGCAGCTCGTCTGCGCGTGGCTGATGCTGCGCGCCGTGCTGGGCACCGACTGGGCGGAGCAGGCGGAGCGCGCGCGCGAGCTCACCGGCGGCGGCGACGGCTACGCCGCCGTGGCCGCCGTCATTGTCGACGACGACAAAGCCAAGCAGCATGCAGAAATGGACAAACCGCAACAGGTTGACAACACATTGCTCATGGCGATCGATTGTGTCTAGCAAAACCAAGCAGCAGCAGCAACACCAATTCTTGGATGATTGCATCCATGATTCTTTAGTTATAGGTTCTTTTTTTTTTTGCCTTAGTATTTTTGTAATTTTACCGGATTTTTTTTTCAGGGAATTCAAGCAATCAAAAGCTGAACATTCCCTACTTTTTAGCATTTTTTTCCTCTTTGAAATGAGGGAACCTAAGAGATAAGAAATTTACAGTGAAAACAGAGAGTGGCCAGTGTACAAAAGTAGCCACTATTGCCATCAGATTTCATAACAATGCCAAACTTTTTTTTCCCCTGGTCTCAGATCTATCTGGCCAGAATGTGCTGGTCTCTAATAGGGGAAATTGCATTTATTTAATCTTAGGATTTCATTATTAATGCAGCATGATTTAACTATCATTATCTCTGCCATGTGCAAAAACCTTTTTTTTTTGTCATAAGTGGTGTACTGCCTTGTCTCAGCTTATTTGTTTTATTGATGCCCTATAAGTCCCAACCTCTTGATAGAAACTCACACCCTTTTTTTTCATTTTCTTTTCTAAGAACACATTTCTTTATTTTGATTATATTATTCATTTTATGCACGGGACTCTTACATTCTTTCTTTATATATTTCTGAGATGCTTCATATTTAAAGCTGTATCTGAAACATCCATTCTCAATTTTTGAAGCAAACTCCATAGATTATTATATTTTCAATGCATTTTGTCCTCTATTGGCTCATTTAATTAACGGTATTAATTTTTATTTTTCCTCGACTAAACCCGCTATGTCATCTACTACTCCACTATGTATCCCCTGCTCCTATAGTAGTCCTGCTAATTAATTTTATTTGTGGCCCACGGAATGCTTGGTGGAGATTTGAGTTATCCTCCAAAGAACAATAAATTCTACATTTATATGGGGATGAAATTGTATCTTATCCCCCCCCCCCCCCCCCACAAACCCACCAAAAAAAACTAGTATTTTAAAATATACATATTTCTCAGCTCCTCTGTAACTGGCTGCAAAAATATTATGTGATTATTTTTTATCTTTTAGTTTGTTGTGCTTTATTTGTCATTAAAGTTACTTTAAGCATGGCCTATATTCTTACATGTCCGCATGAAATTTTTGGATAGGACAAATAGTTAAAAGTACATCCAAAAGTTAACGACGTTATAAAATTTAAAAACTAGAGGGAGTACTATGTAAAAAAAATATTCTATGTGTTTATATGTGAATTTTCTTTCTCTGTATCTCGATGTGTAGATAATGACTAGGCTTGAAATAGTCCCGAGGGTTGCTTCCTAAGTGTCATATTATAGGTTATCATTTTTTTTAAAAAAATATCTCCAATATTTTGTTGACATTTGAAGAGCTTTGCCTTCTCTGTTGTTGTTTGTAACTTGGTAAGACACTCCAATGACTTCTCTGTTCCGTGCACCTAATTTACACGGATTACAATAAAAATACACGGTAATTAGCACTGCTACTTTTCAAAGTGTCGATTTCAGGAGTTCTATCTAGACTTCTGGGAACTAGCAGTAGTGCAGGAATACTATACTAGTAGTAATACTCACTGCCACTATGAGTGTATCTTTCAAAATAGACGGTTTCTAATTAGATCCCAGTAAAATACTAATTGGTACTACCACTCAAATAGTTTTCAAACACATGGTAAGCAATCCTGTCACCACTAATATAGACATATTTGCATAAGGCGCACTGCCACTAATCGACAAGGTCCCATGCTGGCTCGCCGATCGTCTGCAACAACTTTGTCTTTTTACCCCTGTGCCCTGTTCATTGGATCCAAGTCCTAAACCATGCCTTTTTATTTCATAACAGAGGAAGTATATACATGCTTTTATACCAATAAGGATATGTAGTATCCTTCATTTCTTGAGTATGCGTTATGCAAGACATGCTTATAGGTATATAGTCTATGATACGTATGTATATGTTTTTTTCCTATATAATTGGGAAAAAACAACGTCCATTTTTAAATATGTTGTTTGGAGGGAAAAAAAAAAGAGGGATGCAACATGAGGAATTCTCAGGGGATCACCCATCCTAGTACAGCTCTCGTCCAAGCACACTTAATTTCGGAGTTTTGACGTGTTCCGGTGCTTTTGTCCTCGCAATATATATATATATATATATATATGTTGTTTTCGACATCGACACGATTTCTAATACACGTTTTTATTACTTTCTCAAACTATATATTTATATAAAAGTAACTATATATTTATAAAAAAAGAACAACTATATGAAAGAGTTTTCCATGACAGATACTATATGAATATTTTTTTCATATTTTAAATCCTGGTTTTTTATCTATTAATGGTTTAAGATTTTAATATCTGACTACACGCAGGAGCATGATCACTGACCGGCTTCCTGGGATCATCGGTGAAAACTCAATAGAATTTTGATTGTTTATCATATGAATTGGAAATATAATCTACATAGTAAGTACTTGAAGTAGATTTAGATTTGTTCGGGCTCTTAAAATTTTCTGGCTTCGTCATTGGCCCCACATATTCTTTAAACATTGTCCATTTAAGGCTGTAAAAAACAACTTGCTTATTTTCCGTTAGCACGCTTCTTAAATTGATAAATAGTACATTTCATATAAAAAAATTTCTATACATACATATTTTTTAAAAATAATATCAATCTATTTTTATTTGTGATAATTAATTAATTAACTAATAATAGTTCATCTTGTTTCACGTGCCACCAAAACTGCCAGCCCGGCTTAACAACAGAAGGGAAGGGAGTAGTATGTGTGTTCAGTTACCTTAATCTGTAAAGTATAAGGCGACACAAGTGTTTAACCGCGGGCGGGGGGGACCGTGGGTACATCCATCCGGGTGTTGGATCGACGGAAGCAGTGACAGGGGTGACAGTACATCCCAATCCATCGGCTTTTCTGCCACAACACACACAACACACACCGTATGTGTAGGAGCTGAGCTGACACATGTGTAATCACTCTCCCTTTGTACTGCAACTCTGCGACGCTGTCGGTGTGGATCGCTCCCCTGGCCTTTGCCCCCGGCCCACCATGCACCACCGCATTCTGCACCTCCTTCCCCCACACAACGGCCTGGCCGCATCTGCATCTGCTCCGGCAAACGCCGGCAAGTACGCACCCCGCATCGGCGCCATGCAATTCTCCCTGAGATAAAAATGTACTACTCCCCCATCTCATTCTCAAGTGCAGTTTCCATTTACTCTGTTCGTCTTATTTCAATTTTTTTTATAATTAGTTTTTTTCTATGAGATGATAAGACATGAATAGTACTTTATGTGTGGCTTATGTTTCTAATTTTTTTCAAAACAAATTTAAATAAGATGGATGATCAAAATTAAGCACGGAAAAACATAACTGCACTTAAAATGGGACGGAGGGAGTACTAGAATTGTAGCAACTTCTTCACGTGCTTACTTATCTCAATCGATCACAACGTCTTATTCTCATTTAGTTTATCTCAATCAATCAAAATAATTCCTTATTATATTTTACTTCTCTTTTTAATTTTCGTGGAAAAAACTTCAGAGCTACTCGTAATTTATGACGGAGGTAGCAATAGTAATTCGCTTGTTGCTAGGGTTGGGGTATTTGGTCGGATCAGAAAATTTGGTTCGCTCTTGAAATAAATTCGGTTATTTAGAATTTGAGACCGAATTACATTGTAAGAAAAAAAAAAGAAGACTCAAGCCTTCAACAATTCGGTTCCGGTTAGTTCTGTTTGGACTTCGGACATGACCAAAACATGTGACAGTTCGAAGGGGTAAGAAATAAAACATATGACAACAAACTTTTGATAAGCCTTCCTTGTTTTGGACATGTTTCGATAGCTCAAGATAATAGCAAAGTATATATGACGCACAAATTCACCAACATAGCATTAAAAAAAAGAGAGATTTGGACAGAGAGACGTCGTTCCAAACATTTTTAAGAAGAAATTGTGAGAATGTAGATCTTGAATTGAAACCACACCTCTTATTATTGCACTATCAAGTGCATATTAACATAGCACTGATCTTAGCAGTCCTACTCCTAACTTAGAACTCTTAACATCAAGTCAATCAAGATTAAGATAGCTACTTGAGCTTCTCTCCTTACTTCGGTAGGTTCGGTTATTTCGGTTAAACGAGGGTGATGACCGAATTTATTTCGGTCAGTAAAAATGCCCAACCGAAAATTCTAAATCTTAGTTAGTTCGGTTCGGTTTGATTTCCCGGTAATTTCTGCCCACCTCTATTGTCGCCATATCCTCCTCCTCCCCTGTGCCACACACAGGGCATGAACACTGTGGCTGTAGCAGGGGCAGTGTGTGTGGTTGGCCATGGAGAAGGGGAGGGATTCACGTGCCCCCTGGCCCCGGATGGTTTTCCCTTTTTCTTTTCTTCTTCTCCTTTTTGGCCACCACCACACGCAGCAGATCCCGCACGCGCGTGCGTGTGTGCCGGGCACGTGCGCGCCAGTTGAGCGAGAGCGCGCGCGACGCATTCTCCCCCCACCGGCGACAGCTCGCCCGGAGCTAGCACTGCCTGCTGCTGCCAACTCAATCCCAATCTTGCCGTGCCAAATGCATTGCATATGCAACGCTAGCTGCCTGCCTGCCTCTGATGATCAACTGATCATCGTGAGAGCCATATGCAATGCCAGACTGACAGTAAAACCGTACCTGTGTCGTCGTCGTCGTACGTCCTGGCCGGCCCTTCTGCTGGCCAGGCTCACACTTGCTGAGCTTTCATGCTGCAGGCCAACAGCTAATACGGAGCCCTGGTTTAGTTCCCAACTTTTCTATCACATCAAAACTTTTCTACACACATAAATTTTCAATTTTTTCTTTAAACTTTCAATTTTAGCGTGGAACTAAACACACCCGGAGTACTACGAGTCTGGACTGTGGACTGTGGAGTCGCATGCAGAGCGCACGGACGGTTCTACTACTCCCCCGTCCTAAAAAAACACTGATCTTATATTAGGATGTGATACATCCTAGTACAATAAATATAAACATAGAGTATGTCTAGATTTCTAATACTAGAATATATTATATTCTAATATTATAGTACGATGTTGGTTTATTTTGGGACGGAAGTAGTACTCCGTAAGTACTATGGATACTCCTAAGCACTAGCAGCATAGTCGTGGGTGCTGGTACTCCTCTGCTCTCTCGCTGCTTCGTTCTGCTCTGATACGGAATGAGATCTTGTTTCATGTGAAAAATCTTTAATTGTTGATTTAATTGAACTTGATGGATAGTTTTCGGAAAATTGGAAACTGTGGCATTGAACGATCGTGAAGCAGTCATTTCTCGTTACTCTTTTAATCTCTTGTTCTTTATTCTCTTCTCTTCTCAGCCCCAGGGTCTATAGTGGGTTTATCTTTTCGATTGAGTGCCGGATCCCGACCATGACAATACAACGGGTTTCGACAATTTTTGATATTTTTTTTTGTCAAAATTCTGGTTTCAAATTTAAGTCTCATTTGGAATCTGTTTTTGTCCCACGTAGAACCTTGAAATTTCATGGTTTTCGATCGGTTTTTCGATTGGTTTTTATCGAAAACGTGAACCCTTCTACATGTCACCAACTCTTACACTATCAAAACTATAAAACCGCTATGTAATATTGTTGATTTTTCTCACGATTTTTCCTTTCAAATTTGCTAAAATTGATGTCGACACATTTTCTACCACGATATATTAATCAATTTTTTTTTGTCCGCCAGTTACTCATACTGTTGTATACGTACAAAGTGAACGGAAATATATGAGTAAACCTAAAGACAAGTAGAGAGTCAATAAAAGAATCAAGAAGTACTGAAATTTCTAATATAATTACAGTGTTGGTTTTAAAATTTACATTGTAATTGCAATAATAAATATATAAGTTACATTATTAAAAATATTTTTTTTCAAAAAAAATAGCGCCATAAATATAGGCAGTCCCCCTTATTTTGTTCCTAACAGCTTTGGTGGCGTAGTTAGTATGTACACCCTAAATCCCAATTAAGTGTTTGGCGTGGGTTCATGTCAAGGAACAAGCAGAGATCATGCTTGGCCGGTTGGTTCGGCCTCTTAGCTAGATCGATAGCGCTAGCAGCTGAGACATCCATGGATCCACCTAACACAGGCGTAGTACTACGTTGATAGTGGATGGAGTAGTAGTCTAGTCTCATGCATGCGGCAGCAGCAATGTCTCTCACCTAATTAAATCATGTACTAATATCGATCGATCAGCTAGCTAGCTGCTGTTGATGATCTGTGTTCTCCCTGGGAGTTGGATTATGTTGGTGGCCGTTCCTATTCATCCTTAGACACGCATGTCGCTCACCAGCAAAGCACAATCGAAAGATACAACCCGGCCAATATATGTGTTAGCCCCATGCATCATCCATCCATCCATCCATGTGTAATGCGTCGTTGATTGATTCATTAATTCTGCCTTTTGATTTGACACGGACGGGCGTACAATTGCAGCAACTAACTAACAACCGGTCGATCTCTGCTAGGAGTAGCTGCCTCATGTGAAACCTGTCTCGCCAGATTTTGACTTCCATGCCTACTAATGTACTATTCCATTTCTAAATATAAGCATCTTTAAGTTAATTATTTAAGTACTTTCTTTCAAATTTATTTTTCAACCATCCTATACATACCAATAAATAAAAGCTAAAATACTCTTACTTTATCAAATCCCGGTGTAATTTATTATCGTTTTATATACTCCCAATACATTTGTTATTTACTTTTACAAACTCCGATACAATGATTATTTGAAAATAAACTTATTTTAGGATAAATAGGAGAGACAAATGAACTTATTCTGGCATGGAGGGTGTAACTATTAGATACTTCCTCCGTTTCACAATGTAAGTCATTCTAGCATTTCCCACATTCATATTGATGTCTCATCATGTAAGTCATTCTAGCATTTTGCATATTCATATTAATGCATCAATGTGGAAAATACTAGAATGACTTACATTATGAAACAGAGTGAGTATAAGATAAAATTATCCCTTTCAACTGCTTTTATTGATCATTTCTTTACTTGATTGGATTCCCGTCCTAAGTATCTGAGATGGTCTGAAAATGCTTGGTTTCCCGTACACTGAAACCAATGACTTAAAAATATTATATTTATATTTAAAAAACTAATTTCAGAAATACTTATATTTAGAAAAGAAGGAAGTATTCATGGCTGCCATCGTTGTTTGATCGATAAATTAAGATTGCGAGATCGATTTGACATTCAGTTAGCTATAGGATCAGGAACCCGTGAAGCAGAGAAGAAGAAAGATCTTAGCTTGTGGATGACTGACGACGACATAAGTGACGTTTCACCAATAGCTATGCTTTTGGTCCTAGGATGAGAGAGTGAGCTCTGATCTTGTCGATCGACAGGGCACTATGTAATGCTGGGGAGACTGAAGCAGCGCAGTTATGAGCTTAGAATCAATGCTGATGGGAACATCGGAGCAGATTACTGTGACAAACTTTGCCTGAATTAATTCACTGCTTGTATGCAACTGTACTTACTGAAGTGTTAGCTAGGTACTAGTACTACGTGCTACTAGTAGTGCTGTATTTGCTGCATATTTTGATAAGAAGTGCATGCATGCACTGGCTAATAAAAAGATGCATGCATGCCAGCATGAGGCAGCTCATTGGGCCTCTGTTTTTAAGTAATTTCCGCAACTGTTCGTGTTGTAGAAAAACCCATGCAAGTACGTATCTCATGAACCAGCTATGATTAAAGAAAACATAGGAGCATCTGATTAGCCATAGCCTTTTCAGTCAGCAGCACATGATCTTTTTTTTAGACGATCAATTGAGCGCCACATGATGATCCTACACAGCATTGCAACAGCAATTTAATCGCATAACTGTAGATGTTCTTTTTTTTTTTCTTTTTCGAGGTAGTTGAAGAAGTTTTCGTGGCCTCAAGGGCCACCGAATAAAAGCCTTGCCTAAGAGCAAGGATAATAATACAGCCAACTGCTTACTGTATAGATCTTCACAGCTTATCTCTCAGCTCATTTATATAGTGGTTAACTATTCTCTATAAATATATGGTTCACTTATCTGTCTTATAGATTTTCTTGGTTCCTGTGGCTGTAAACTTACAGCCCACTTCTCATCTCTCTCCTCTACTCTCTCATCCATCTTAGCATTTAGTCTTTTTATAGCCTTCTATTATACTTGCTCTAAAGGCATTAAGCCCTTGATTTAATATAACCTTAACTGCATGCACACATGAGCTAGCTACTGTACTGTTTTTTAATTTTAGGGTAGCAGCACAGATGAGCCACTCAGAGCGTAGCAGACTATTCTAATGAGGTGCCATGTCGGCATTGCACTGGCAGTCAAATTATATAGCCATAAAACTCTATTCACCATGCTAATAGATCAACGTACACCTGCTAATATCCCAGCAACAGAGCAACTTGCAGAGATTAATTAAACTACTAGCTAGTGTGCCTGCATGCAAACCAACGAAGATATAGCTAGCTCTTTCATACGGGTCACTGCATAATTAACCGTACGTGCGTGAGTTTGGGTCCAATTAACAAAACTCGTCATCTCATCAACGATCGAAAATTACGTGACTTAAAAGTGATTTGTGCGTTAAATGTGGATCCATAGGGGGTACAACGCACGCTCGCACTGAACGCGCGGTCAATCCGCATATTCATACATGCAGCCGGCCGATCAGGATCGATCCTTTTGTTGACATGTACCTCGCGGCAAAACAGAAAAAAAAAAACGAACACCCAAGCTAGCATATGCCAATGCGCGTACGTGCATGGGAGGGAATATTCTAAACTCTTCAGAGGATGACATCTCGTTGTTTGCATATGACTCAAATGATTAGAAAAAAAACTGAAATAAAAAATAAAAAAATAAAGAAAATATATTAGCATGTGATGTATCATTTTCACAAATATTAACTTTTACAAGTTTAAAAAAGTTAAATTAAACTATAGCTAGTTAACATGTATCCACGTACTCGATTGGTCTCGTGCATGCGAAAACCAGCCAGCTAGCTAGCCGGCCCCAGATGCTGAGACGACGCACGTACGTACGGCGCGCGTGCGGGTGATCACCCGATGTATCTCAGCTCGCTACCTGCTGCACGCGCACGGTTCGGCGGCTCGGCCACTCTGCATCCGCACCGCGCGCGCGGAGACCGGAGAGCATACGTACGTGCACTGGTGCACAGTACCGTGCACGCGCGCTGGCTCTCTCTCCGCGCGCGGGGGGGGTGGGGTTTGTCATGTACTCGTGCGTGGGCGGGCGCGCGGGTGGGGGGCCGGGGCCGGGAGCGCGACGAGGAGGCCGGAGAGATGGATGGGAGGACCATGCATGCGTGTGCGCGCGTGGGGTGGTGCCTAGCTAGCCAATGGAGCGGCGACAGAGGCGGGGGAGACGGGGTGTACTGATCGATCGCGAGCGGGTACGTGACGAGAGAGACCGACCGAATGATCAGCGGATGAGCTAGCTTGCATAGCACGGGCCGGCAGATTCGCCGAGGGCAACGGCCGGCCGGCGCACATGCATTCACGTACGTAAAGACGACGATATCCCCCCTTACATCCATCATTTGTTCTGTGTAGTAGCCTTACCTAAGGCACACGGGGAGGGCCGATCGCATGCCAAAAAAAAAAAAAAAGCTGCGAGAGTGACGCTGCATCTAACACATGCACGCTCACGCACCGCACGTACGCGCCCCGCCCTCATGCACGGCTAGCTAGCTGGCCGCCTGGCGCCACGATCCCCTTTTCTCAACCCGTACCAAGAGATGACTTAAGTGCAGCGGTAAGGGTGTGTGGTTTTAATCCCGAGATCTGATTTTCAACACTTAGCGCATTCATAATTTCTTCTTAAAGATTATTTGTAGGGACGTCTCTCGCTTCAAATCTCTCTTTTTTTTAATCCGTTCCAATATATTCTGAGAAGCAGCTAGTTTGTGAATATAACCTAACGATGATTTGGAATAGCTTGGTTTTTCGGTTTCTGTCTTTTAATTTATTTTCTGGATTAACTCTGCGTATTCTTAAAATAGAGATTGAGAATTAGGTTGTTTAAGAACGTGGAGATTATAAGTGAAATTGCAGCTGCCAAAGCTCTCCGAACATGCATGGTCCTCTTCTCCTTTGCTGCATGCTGCTGGCCCAGGTCGCTCAGCTCGCTCGATCGACGGACACCCTGTATTCTGCAATACACCGTGTACTACAAGGTCCCAAACTATACTAAACAAGCTAGTACTGTACTAATACGTACTCCCCCCGTACTCATGAAGGAAATCGAAAATCGTTTAGAACAATATTTAAGTCAAACCTTGGAAATATAAATCATAAATAACTCTTAAGTTGTTGAGTTTGAAAATATAAAAATTATATGAATAGATTTGTCTTAAAAAATACTTTAATTAAAGTATACATATATCAATTTTCAATAAATATTTTTATACAAACAAGAAGTCAAAGTTGTATTTTGGAGACCGTGTCGCTGCGCAAAACGACTTCCTTTACGAGTACGGAAAGAGTAATTAAATATATCTACACACACGCACGCCTAGCTAGCTTGGACTCTTATTTTGTATGTATGCATGAAGTATACTTCTTCCGTTTCATATCATAAGTAATTTGACTCTTGTCCTAATTAAAGTTCTTTAAGTTTGATCAAGTCTGTAAAAAAATACTAATATTTTCAATACAAAATATGTACATTATCAAAATATATTTGTGTAGAAGATGTTACTATTTTTTTCTATAAACTTGATTAGAATTAATAACTTTAACTTAAAAAAATTTAAACGACTTGTAATATGAAACATACACATAGAGTGGTTTGTATGACTATGATGACCTCTTCTAGATAGGTAATAGTCTCCACTCTCGATCCAGTGATCGATCGGATCGGGTTCGTGCATGCCAAAGATTGACGGTACACCGTACGCGTACTGGTCCAAAGTCCTAGCTAGCTAGTAGTAGTAGTACGACGTACGTCTCGCGTCCGTGCTAGCTTAGCTTGCTGCATGATTAACCAGCAGGGAGAGGACGATCCAGCCACACATGCCACTAGTACGTGCGTGACGGCATTAATGCGACAGGTGCGCACGAACGGGTGGATCCAAGTCATCAAACCCCATGGCCCCGCATGCATATGTTTGCTTGCACCCGTGTCGGCACACCACACCACCAGATTGACCGCAAACCGTACGGCCCTGTACCCGCGGTACTACGTGCATTCATTTTTTATATATATATTTTTTAGCATGTGTGGATTGCAGATTTTTATCTGTTACCTGAAATTTTATCAGAGTTCAGTAAGATTCCTCCTCTTTATTGAGCACCTCTTCTCTGGCGATCGAAGATGGCGACATCATGAAACAGTGAGGGCGGTGAGCGGTGAGCGGTGAGCGGCGAGACAAAGAAGAGAGAAGACAAAGGGGGAGGTGTCACCCAACTTACCGGGTAGGACGACATCGAGCTTCTCGGTATTCCCTCTATCTTCCCCATCACCGTCATCATCCAAACTCGATCCAATAGAGAATGGGGCTGTCTATACATCTTGTGACAGAAAATCCCATCCCATATCATTCGAATTTTGGACCATTGGATATGCTTCAATATTCGTGCAGACCCTTTTAACCTAACTCCTCTCCTCCTCCCCCCCGATTCAGATTGCACGCTGCCACCGCCCCTTCGTCCTCGTGCGATCCCCGTTGCCACCGCCCCACTGCGCCGCCGCCTGCCTCGCCGGCTAGTCGAAAGGGGTCAACGGCGAGCCCCTTCCCCCTTCTCCCCCTTCCCTCCTCTCCTCGAGGTGGCGACGGCGAGGTGCCCCCGCCCCGCCGTCTTCCCCATCTCCGGCGGCTCCACGCCGCCGGATCCGCCACCACCGGCCGCCGCCGCCTCGCAGCCCACTGGAGTCCACCGCCCACCACCGGTCCTTCGCGGCCCACAGCCATCCCTCTAAGCCCCGAGGAAACCCTCCTCTTCCCCCTCCCCCAACCCCCCTCCTACCCTCACCCCAACCCAAACCCTAACCCGCCGGAGTTTTGGGTGTCGCCGGCGCTGGAGAAGAAGGAGAGCCCACCGGAGTTGGAGGAGAGAAGCCGATGCACAAATCTTGGCATGGATCCAATGGTTCAAAATCTGTAAGATTTCTTCCCCAAATTTCATTCGAATGACATATAGCAATCCCAATAAAGAATCTAAGAATTAGGATTTCGGGGTTAGGAGGTGGTAGAGGAGGATAGAGTGGTGAATGGGAGATAGCAGACCAATAGTAGCGGTGGACGGTAAGGGTATAGGCGGAGCCACGTGGCTGGAGGAGGACGGTGGATGGGTTGGCGGTGGGAATGTCAGACCCGTAGTGGTTAGTAGACAGGAAATATGTTGGGGTGCAGGGGCCTGCGACCCATCTAGCAAGCCTCATTGATGCCATCGCCGGTGTTTAACACCAATATTGAGGCAGAGTGATGCAGTGTCGAGTGGATCGACTAGTGCAACAGATCGGGAGGCTGAATTACGTCGGTTGAGCACGGTGGCGGGTAAGGGGAAGAAGAAGAGGTAGGGCTAGGTAGGGGGGGTTTCGATCACGAATCATAAAGTCACCCTGTCCGTTCAAAATTTGACAATTTTTTCAAGGTTCCTGAACAGTAGACAGTCCCTTACTTATATATGTGTGCGTGCATGCAGGGGCGGCTTGGGCCCTAGGCTTGCCTCCAAAATCATGTATAGATTATGTTAAATCACCATGTAATTTTAGAGAGAAATCAACAACTCATTAGTTGAGCGCAGGTTAGCCCTACTCTTTAGTAATTTATGGGCTCCGCCACTGCGTGCATGCATGTATGATGATGATGATTAGTACTTCTTCATTCCAATCCTGCCGTGTTTTACCCAACCGATCGAGCAACGTACGCCATCAATTGGAAAGCAGATAGATCTACTACTCCCTCTCGAGATCGGCCACCAACTAGCAAAAGTTAGGAGCATATATATGCAGCATGCAAGTAGCAGGATGCATGAGCAAATGAAGCTTAGGCCCAGGACGACTTACTGATGAGCGAGTGAGTACGTAGTAGTGGTGCTAGATCCTTATTAATTTCCTTTCGGTGTGGCGCCTAGCTAGCTAGCTATTAGCTTCCTTCCCTGGCCCATGCATGCATGATCGATCGATAGATCGTCGTCAGTGCCGGTGGTTGCAAGCTATCTGATCTAGAGGTTAATTGAAATTTGAGAGACCGGGTCAAGAATGGACCAGCCACACCCGCTTTGCATCGCATATGCATGTTGCTAATATGCTACTCTCTCCGTCCCAAAATATAAGCATTTATAGACTCTAACACGGTCTTCGAGATGCTACTTTAACCAACAATATCTAAAAAAAGATATTTTAAATAAAAAGAGTTGTCATTATAATAGTTTGTTTAATAATAAATCTAGTAACATCAATTTTACATGATTGATATTTTTTTGTTCTTTTGCTATTAATAGTCACAATTAAAAAATTTTGACCTGTCACAATGCTAAAAATGCTTATATTTTAGGATGGGGGAGTAATAACTAGCCAATGTGATGTGATCGATATTGATTTCCGAGTTAATGGCGGCTGTTAAGCCAGCAAGAGAGAGATCGAGAGAGAGGGGCATGAGAGGTGGATCGCTTCACTGTTGGCTAAAGGAGGCCATGTCTCTGGGGAGAGGAGCAGCAGCAACGGGGGGGTTGATTTGACCGGGTGCCGTGTCGCCCGCCTCCCCGGCTAGCTGCATCAATACCAGGGACCCGGGCCGGCCGGCCGGCTCGTGGTTGGCATGTGTGCGCGCTGAATTAGCATCTATCGCCAACGACCAACACTTGCGAGAGTGGTACTACTACTTGAGTTCGATCTATCTGCATGTTACATTCCACGATACCGGTCGATCGACCGACCGATCGATTAGCTGATCCATACAGGTCAGTTAGCTAGCTATATAGCTAAGCTTTTGGTGAGACGGTGACACTTGATCAATTCTCCTCGTGTTGATCCCTGGTTGAATTAGCAACTATAGTAGCTTTTTTTTTAAGATGTAAAAAGAATTTTATCAATCTCAGATAAGAAACCACTCTTGAACTCTGCATAACTAGGTTGCACACACAAACTATAATTATCACTAAAAACACATGACAAAAAAAAAATCATGTCGCAATGAGCTACATACAATTCTTAGATTCATTCACCACCATAGTAATACTTCCTCCGTAAAAAAAAACCATTTTTAGGTTTGAATCTGGACATACACTATGTCCAGATTTAAACCTAGGATTGGGTTTTTTTTTCTTTTGGACAGAGGGAGTAGACCTTAAGAAATGCTCCTCCAAAATTAAGTAATGCCTCCAAAAGAGAATAATGCGTATATCGCGTTGTTGCCCCAACCAACAATTATAGGTTTTCATCTTGGAGAGAACATTTTTTTCAAACTTCACATAATGCCTTCAATTAAAAAAAAATAAATGCTGCCATTGTTAGATATAACCAGCTAAGACGATACCTAGAGCTTTCTCGCGGTTTTGGGCAAAAATCATTAGCAACAAGCCCCCGAATTTCATCTGGAATAGTAGTACAAAATATAACTGATAAACTTATATAGAAAGATGAATATATATACACCCAGGTAAACATAGTGGTTAACCTATAATTAGGCCATACAAATAGGAGGTTGTTGGAGCATGAGCTCCTCTAGCAGAGTGGAAAGGAACCCTTTTTGAGATTTGTCCAGGATGCTAGTGTGAGGATTCGAGGTCGGGACAGAAACAAAAAAAACAATAGATACGGGAGTTTATACAGGTTCGGGCCTCTCGGAAACGTAACATTCTAGTCTTATATCTTTTGTTGGATCCCTTGCTGCAACGTGTACTAGATGGTGAGTTCTTTTTGTCTAAAGCTGGTGAGGATTTTTGTCTAAAGATGTGAGAATTAACTATAATAAAGTTAATGAATTTCCATGGAAAAGTAATAAGAAAATATTATACATATTTTTTTTTGACTAAGCGCAGCATTAATAAGCTTAGAAACCGTGCAAACAAAAAATCGAAAATCTAGGTTCAGAAACAACATGGCCTAATTTGGCGTTTCTATCTAGTGATTTGAGCTCGCACAACACTCGTGGTTAGCTATTTTATTTCTCAACACTTTGACTACGTGTGATAGATTAGTATACTGCTATCTACAGCCTCGATCCATGGTCTCTCTGATTATATTGTATTCTCGCAGGAATCTAATTAATCTCACTAACTTGCCCTTTGTGGTTCCTGATAACCATTCTTCCAGTAGATTATTCGATCGATCATATGCGGACTTGCTAAACATATCCCGTAGACTAATTAGTAGCTACGAGCCAATTATGTTGAGCGAATCGATGCACGTAAGCGATCGCTTGCAATTCATCAGCATCTCTTATCACCTTGACTACGTACTCCCGCTCTCTGAATCTGAATTTCGAAGATGATCTTCTGAATGACTGAATCCAATATACTTCTGGTTTGTGCCAATTGGCATGGAGCAAAAGAGGCCATGATTGATCCCATGATCTTGTAAACAACTGTTGTTACTCAGAGCTTGACAATTAATCTCACTACAGGACACTTCCGAATCCAGGGAGAAGCTCTAACTTTGATGTAGGTTGCTATTTTTTTTTAGCACCACAGTAAGCTAATTAACTAGAGGGATAGTCTAATATGCAAACAATTAATATATACCAGTGGCACTCAATTATTTGGACTCAATCTGCCGAAACGAAGACTGATGAATTAATGTAATTCTATAAGACAAGCTAGGTCTACTGTCATTCTTAAATCTTAAACACAGGGTAACACCTCCTCTTCCAAACGTCTTTTGTTTTATTAATTGATAATCCAGAGGGTTATCCGGCACATTTGCCAAGGGGCTATAATATACTTTAAATTATATTTGTAATACAACTGCGTTGTGTTTCTATCTGGAAAATCAAATAAAACCTGAATCTTATACACAACTATTTACCAACAATAATACAATAGTCCCTCTCATAATAGTAATGGTATAATATTCTCTCCCGTTCAAAAATATAAGCATTTATAGGTTTCGAATTTTGTATCAGAATATAAATATGTAGGCATTGATTCCCATCATTTCAGTGACTGCAAAGCAAATCAGATGCTTGAAAAAAAATCTAAGCAATTCAAAATTTAAAAATTAACTAAAGCGACTAAAAGAAAATATCTTTTGATCTAACATTAGTATTCGCTAAACAACCTATAAATCCCTATATTTTGAAACGGATGGAGTTGCAATTAGTAGTTTCTAGTCAGCTGTGTGAGGCCGGAAACGTAAACCATTTGCATTATTTAGGAAGGAAGTTTAATCTCTAGCAAAGATGTAAATAATAGAATTTGCTCCCAACAAAAAATATTACTGCAGGCATACACAGTGGCCCAAACTGATATTGTTTCATCCGTGCATTCATAAATATCTACTAGGATCGATATATCGATCGATCGCACATGCTTGACATCTCGTAAAGGCGAGACGGCCTTGGCACGGCAGCCACAGACTGGGATCTCGTCGATCGCCAACATGCGGATAGCAGATTGGGCGTGATCTTGCAGGCCGTTTCAGGGACATATTCAGTGACAGGTTGAGGACGACTGTACCGTGGACACCAAACAGGCAAACACTAGCTTGTTTGTGATGCCTTGGCTTGCTGTTGTCCTCTCTTCTTGCGTCCCCTTTTACATGCAGGAGCACAGATATTTCGGTTGCAGATGTTGTGCTGTTCTGCCTTGATCATATATTCTGATGTAGTACCAGCAAGGTACTTCTGCAGTTCTATTTTGTCACCTGATCTAAGGCCTGTTTAAGGGAGCTTTTAGCCGTTCAGCTTTTCATCAGAGGCTAACCCTCTTGTTGATGAGTGAACTGTGTTGATTTCCTAGTTTTGGATTACAGAATGATTTAATGTATTTAGTATTTAGTACTAGCTTATGTTACTGCTGATGCTGTAATTAGTTGTTCATCTTTTACAGAGCTCTGCAGTCTGCAATTAGTAGCAAAAAGGTTCAGTTGTAGACTTCTAGTAGCCTAGCCTAGTGGGCCGGTCTAGTCAGAGGCTATTTGTGGGCTGTTTGTCATCCCAGCCAAGTAATTCTTCCCATCTGAGAAACAAAGTCAAATTGGCCAGGTAAGGCCCAATTGAACACTTTTATGCTAAGCATGAATTTTTCCATCAAAAAACGACGCGAACGGTCGCGGATAATTTTAGGGGCTTTATATACTACTTAATTGTTGGAATTTCAAAAGTTTTTCCAAATTTTATTCGAAACGTCAAGGGCCTCTTCGGAACACATGAATTTTATAGAATTTTCACAGGAAATGGTTCAGATCCTCAAAATTCCTATGATGAATTTCTTCCAATTGGAAGGCCCCAAATATTTATGACCAAAGAAAATAATATGTGTCCAGATTCATCTCTAAAGTTTGAGTTTTCTTTCAGACTGAGGGAGTAAGGTTCAGGTCCTGTTCTTTTCTCCAACAACTCTTGGATAAAGATAAACATTTCGTGGCACGATTTTCAAACTGCTAAACTGTGTGTTTCGTGTGAAAATTTTCTATATGAAAGTTATTCTAAAATATCATATTAATCTATTTTTCAAGTTTGTAATAATTAAAACTCAATCAATCATACGTTAATACCACTTCGTTTTGTGTAAAAAACTTAATCTTCGCCTTCATCTTCATCTTTAGGAGAAAAAAAACACCACCTCAGAAGCCTAGCTAGTAGGCCAGCCTTACGACAAAAGGAATAAGTTCACCGGAGGTCCCTTAACTTAACAACGAGAATTTTTGAGGTCCCTTATCTATAAAATCAACTTAATAGAGAGAATTTTTGAGGTCCCTTATCTATAAAATCAGAAATGTGTACCCCTAAACTCACATAAACCGTGCACTCAAGGTCATATAGCAGTATATATGGGTGGTTCCCCTAACGTCGCATCCTAGTCAGAAAAAAAAAATGTCAGCTGCACTTTTTTTTTTCTCTTTTCTTCTCCAGCTCTTCACTTTTCTCTTTTCTCTTCTCTTGAGGGAGGCTGGCGGCTGGCGGAGCGACGAGGGCGAGGGCGGATACAGGCGGCTGGCGGGGAGCCCGCGGAGCGGTGGTGGGCGAGCGCGGACGGCGACCATGGATGTAAGCAGGGCTCGTCGTTGGTAGTCGTCACGGGAGGTATCGCCGTGTGCCGGGGATGTCAAAATGTAGAGAGCTCGCGTCTTAGAAGACGGCCATGAGCTGGGCTTCTCCCAGCACATGCCCCTCGATGGCGTCCATCAGCTTGTCCTTGATCACCTGTAAGCAATCAAGAATCAATCACAGTTAATTAATCCTTAAACACAGCAAAGATAATCGCTAAAATATTGTTCGATCGACTTGCCTTGTTGCCGAGGTGCACCTCGTCGTCGAGGGCGTAGAGCTTGAACTGGCTGCGGTGGCCGCAGGAGGGAGGGATGACGACGACGCCGGCCGCACCACCGCGGTCGCGACCTGCGCCAGGGCCAGCGCCGCCGCACAGCCACGCTCGCGCCGAGCTGCCGCCAGCCGCGCCCCGCCGCATCGGCGCCGCCGTCGCTCGGCCAAGCTCAGCCGCATCGGCGCCGCGCTCGCCGGCGACCTCCTCCTCCGTCCACCTCCCGCTGCTGACGATGCCCTCCCCTTCTCTTGCGTCGCTGGCTGGCGCCGCCAGCAGCCGAACCTCTCGTGACCCGTGGACCATGGCTCCATGCTCGTTCGCCGTCCGCTCCGCCCACAGCCCGCCGCTGCTCCGCTGACACGCTCGCCCACCGATGCTCTGCCCGCTGTCGCGCTCGCCCACCGCCGCTCCGCCGGTGAAGAGAAAAGTGAAGAGGAGGAGAAAAAAAAAGTGAAGCTGACATGTAGGCCTTACACACTTTTTTTATTTCTTTTTGTTGACTACGATGCCACGTCAGTGAAATCACCCACCTATACTGCTATAGGACCTTGAATGCACGGTTTATATAAGTTTAGGGGTACATATTTATGTTTTTCGGTTAAGGGACTAAAAAAATCTTGCTGTTAAGTTGAGGGACCTCCACACCGTTACAACCGTTATTTTTTATAATAATTACCATTTTGCCCTCAGTGTAAAATATACCCAGTTTTCAAATTTCTAACACTAACCCTACCGCTACCGATCCCGATCCCGATCGGGTGCTCTCCCCGGTGGCGTCTCGGTGACGGCGGCTCAGCGGCGGTCCCTGGCAGTGGTCGTGGCGCCGCTATGTTGGTGGTCCACGGGGCGGCGCGGCGAGGAGGACCAGGGCGGCGGCCTCACAGGGCACGGCGAGGGGTTCCACGGCGGCGGCGAGGAGGTCCACGACGGCGGTGGCGCGTTCTCTCTCTCTCTCTCTCGGGAGCTGCCTATTTGCCATCGGGGAGAGACTACTAGGGATGGCAGTCGGGCACGACGGGCACGGGTAGTGACCACCCATGCCTGTGCACGCGAGGTAATTCATACCCGTGGGCATGCCCGTTACTACATAACGGGAAAGGGACACTGCCCATGCTCGTTGCCTGCGGGCGCCCTGTGCCCGCGGGCATGCCCCTTTACTCGTCAAGACTCACAATTCAACCACAGATCAACACAAGCAGAGAAACATTATCACAGTTTAAAGAAAGGGTATAATTGTATCAAGTTTAACAATACAAGCATTACAAGTTCAAATCACTACCAATCAAAACAGAAATAACATATCAATGTCAAGAGGGACAAGATTGAAAAAAAACAAACAACTAGATCTAAAGTAGGAAGAGAAGGGGAATACCTTGCTCAAGCACCAACTGGAGGAAGGTGTGGTCGTCGACAGCTGGAGGGTGTGGCGCCCGACGGTAGGAGGACGGCGACGGTCGGAGAGGGAGCTCGGCTCAGTGGAGGTAGGAGGCGGCGGCGACAACCGAGGCAGCCGACGGCTGGAGGACGTCGATGACCGGAGAGTTCGGCGCAGACTAGGGTAGGAGGCGATGGCAGTCGCAGCTTGCCTAGGGGGTGGGAGGCAGCCGGCGATGACCGGGGTGGGAGGAGGAGAGATTTGGGGTGGTCGGCGACAACCGGGGGTGGGAAGATGACTGATTTGGGTGGCCAATGACGCCTGGGGGTGGGAGGAGGATCATCGGCCGGCGACGACCGGGGTGGGAGGAGGACCGATTTGGGAGCGATTTTGGCGGAGGTGCGTATGCGCAGGCGGAGCCGCGGAGGGAGTCGTGTGGGTTGTGGGCTGTGGCGGCTGTGGAGGAAAGGGGTAGGGGAAAGAATCGTAGAATCCTAGATGGTGGTATTTATACATAGTTGACTGAGGGTCCACATGTCAGTTGGTTTTTGCGGGTAAACGGGCGAAGCGGGCATGGGTAGTGACTATCCATGCCGGTGCCCGTATGCCCGTTGGGTACAGGTTTTGACCCAATAAAATATCCATGGGTACTAAATGGAGAACAAACCCAACTCTATTAGGGTTTTTACCCATGGGTAAATGGGCAAACGGGTCAAATTGCTATCCCTAGCGACTATATATGGATGAAAATGGAAGGAAATTTTCGAATGATGTTGGTGAATTTATAAGCTAACATAAATATAATTTGTTGTGATCAAACAATGCAAAATGATGTTGTGTGAGAAAATGATTGCCTAGGGGTAAGATTGTCTTTTCATGCAACTTAACGGAAAGATGCTAACAACAGTTTGACAATGATGGCATTTTTGGGAAAAAGATGCTTGTGCAATGGTTTTTTTTTTTTGGAAAATTGCCTTTGTGGATGGCATTTCTGAAATTAGGGTGTTTGTCGATAGTATTTCGTGGATTTTTTTTCCATCATGGTTTTAGTTTACATGCAATATATATATGGATGCTGAGAAGTTGGGTGAACCCATCAATTACCTGGACCGACAAGATTTGTTAGACCCAGCATAGCGTCGCTCTCAACTATAATTCCGAGCAGGTTAAGGTCAAGAGTACTAAAGAGATTCATGAATACAAGAAAAACTTGCGCAACACCAAGAGGTGGCCGCCAATATTGGATGCCTGGACCATACACACACACAGTATTAATTAGAAAAATACTATTACCAAATTTGACATGAAAATTTAAATTTGGTGCCTACATTTTCATAGGCAGCTTGTCCTACTGAAAGGAAGGTGGCGATATACATTTTCGTAGGCAGCCGACCCTCCGCCTACGAAAATCCTACTTCCCAGCTGGTGGCCGACCCTCTGCCTATGAAGATATATTATTTTTTAACCCTTTGCCTATAGGCGGAGCATGTGGTCGCCTACACATAGCAATTTTGATCGCCTGCAAAATTTGTTTTCCTAATAGTGAGGAATAACTGAGATTATCGTCCCAACAAAACAAACCCAAAAGGATTAAAAAAAAGAGACATTTTGACTGAGAAGGAAAGATGTTCATGGAAAGAAGGAACTTATACCAACCAGATCAGTACGACACATTAGACATTACAACAAAAAGCACCAGTACACAAAAGATTTTCCTGGACGTCGGCCCCGGTAGATTTCAGGCGGACCATAAGTAGCGCCGTCTAAAAAAACTGGGTGACCGGCGCCCGCACGGGAAAATGCATTATCCACTTAACACGAACCACACGGGATAATCGATTATCCCGTGCGGTTTGGGCCTCCCGCACGCGAAAATATTGATTTTCGTAGATCTCCGGATACAGACGGGCGCTACCTCCGCACGGAAAATGGATTTTGACCACGGAAAAATGAATTCTATACTAGTGAAGTAGCCCAAAATAGTAGTGGCATATATTATACATATTAAGGTATTGCAAAATTAACTCCTCCCAATTCAGTTTGTGTGCTCTAATGAATATCATACTCAAATCTAAGAAAATCCTACCACTGGTAGCTACAAATATATGGACTAAAATAACCGGTAGATTGCATCAGAAAACGCACAGGACAACAACTATTGCAGCTTCAGCAACTGTGAGAGAAATCAGAGAAAAACTGTGGAACAGAACAGATCCATGAAGTTGTTGTCCTGCATATCACTGCATCCAGAATTAATAATACGAGCATAAAATCAGAATCTTAGATAGCATGAGCATACTTGAAAACCAAGATCAATGAACATAGGGCTCATCTAGTTTTGTTTAAGTTATATATATATATACATATATATATACATATATACATATATATATATATATACACCAATTGCGCGCGGCGGGAATAATCGGCCTTTGTAGTTTTTTAACGAAAAAATCTTGCAAACACCTATCAGTATATACCACATTGGTCACGATTCAACTCAACTCGTCTCATACTTGCATATGTAACTAAGGCTTGTTTAGTTCCAAAAAATGTTTCATCTGTCACATCGAATATTTGGACACATGCATGGAATATTAAATGTTGACGAACAAAAACAATTACACAGATTGCGTGTAAATTGCGAGATGAATCTTTTAAGTCTAATTACGCCATGATTTGACCATGTGGTGAATATTTGCTAATGACGGATTAATTAGGCTTAATAAATTCGTATCGCAGTTTCCTGGTGAAATCTATAATTTATTTTGTTATTAGACTACGTTTAATACTTCAAATATGTGTGTCCATATATCCGATGTGACATGCAGAGATAAATTTTTTTGCCAACTAAATAAGACCTAATTCAAAGGGACAACCAAAAAATTCTCGTGGAAGACGAATGTATAGCACTAATGGTATGTAGCGAGTACTATCTCAATTTTGTCTAAATCTAAATATCGTCTTTTAAGGAACTTTTTACTGCACATACAGATTTAAGTTAATTTGCAGAACTATCTAATAATTAGATATAGATAACTACTGGTACATGCTTCTTAGAGCAAGTTTAATAGTATAGCCAGCTTTTAGCTTCAAATCATCTATAGTAATATAATAGCCAATTTATAAAATAGTTACTTACTACACTATTAATATATGATCATACCTATCATACACACAATGTGTATCTTGAAGTTTGTGCTGCAGCTGGCTACAAATCCATAGTCCATTGCTCTTCTCTCTTCTCCTTTATATCTTTAAAATATATTTATAGCTGATTTATAATATGCTATTATACCTGCTTTTATACCTAGTACTATCTTAATCAGAGCATGGCTAATGATTTCACCGGCAGTCGGCTGTAACGTGTGCCAAATCACCACGCGGTGGTGACGGACCCACTAGTATTTAATGCACAGAAACGAGCCTAAGCCAATAGCAGAGGCCGTAGCGCGTATCCGCCGGCCTCAAGCAGACGCGTCACGAGTCGCCCGTCCAGTTCTCTCTCTTCGTTTCTCCCTCCTCCACCTCCAAGTAGATGCTTACAGGCTGTTGTAATACTTGCTCTCAGAGCTGGGAAACGAGGGGAGTACTGTAGGAGGTAGTAGCACTGTAGCAGCAACAGGACTGCAGGACTGCAGGAGACAGGAGTAACTTGCTGCTGGGAGAAGAGATTGGCCCTGACCTGCTGCTCCTTGTCTTGGTCCTTCTGCTTCTTGTCTCGGAGCAAAGCTCCCTAGACTCTCGATGAGTACAAAAAGGCAAAAGGCTGCATGGGATCTGCTTCTATACAAAAGGAGCTGGGAATACATCAACTCTAGAGCAACACTCTGCTTAAATGATTGGTGCATTTTTCACGATAGAGTCTGTGTAGTACGTGTTGAATGTGCACAAGACACTAGAGCACGTACAATAGAATCTAAAGTGTTGGCAGCTACCATTGAGGAGCAGCGTTTTTACAAAGTACCGTCCGCTACATCCACTATATTTTTGCAAAGAACCCCTGACCCTTGGTTATCCATCCCACGATTATTCAGATCAACCAGATCGTCTTCCAACAGCGGCACAAGGCTCAGATCGCTTGACTCTGGAGGAGCTTGTTATATATCCTAGCTTGGAAGAATTTGAAACAACACGCTTGTGCAATATTTGCAAGAAATTTAAATGGTGTTTCATGACTCAATTGTCCAAGCAAAGTGATGATAGGGGCAAAAGAATATGGAAGCGGCTAGCAGCTGAAAAATAATTCAGTTAAACACAAGAACTTAGTATTTGACAGAATAATTCATTTCTTTTGCTTACATCGTTTTCTTTGTTGATGTGTGGTTCATGCGTTCAGCCTTCAGAACATGCATATAATTAAACATGATGCTGGTGCTATTACTTGAATGGATAAGCACACAAAATCTATTATATTCATATCAACAGTCTTTCAAAAACCATTGCATTCAGTTTCAGGGGTTTAGAAGATTTTACATCCAGTGTATTGCTTGCTGGTACATCTCTCAAATATAGAAAAGAGGAAAAAGAAAAGTTATAAAAGATACATGTTGTCAATCACCAGCTACTTACTGGATAAATTTATAACTTATACAGCAAGATTCTTCAATACATCTAGCTTCGCAATTACAACAAATTGGCAGCCTTAACTATATTTCTTCTCAAAATTCAGAATGGTTCAAAATAAGAAATTATTGTCAACATGTTTCTTGATTCTTGTTATTGCTAATTCCTGTTCTTGCGCACCACCTAGAAGTAGCAATGGTTGTTATAAAAAAAATTCTTATTCTTGCACATCATCTAGTAGTATGCTTCAACAAATTGGCTGCTCTGGAAAAACTTCATCTACAAAGTGAGCTCATAGGGCTGGATCGATGCAGGAGAGCACGGGAGCAAGGGGGCACAGAGTTAGCCTCCATTTCTGGCTGCCTGTGCCTCCGCCGCAGCCGCTGCTTCCGCCATCGCGCTGCCGATGCGACCGCTATCAGCCGCCGCGACCTACAAGCTAGTTGAGGACCAAGTTAGAGGGAGCGAAAAAAAATTTAAAGATTTGGTTTTGGAGAGAACCTGAACGGTACTTGTTAATTCATTCTTGTATGTCTCAAATCTGAGGAAGAATCGAGGAAGAAAGAATGTGTGGGGAAACGATCAGAGCCTTGTGCAGCCGCTGGAAGACGATATGGTTGATCTGAATAATCGTGGGATGGATAACCGAGGGTCAAGGAGGTTCTTTGCAAAAATGTAGTGGAAGTGGCGGGCGGTACTTTGTAAAATTGCTGCTCCTCAATGGTAGCCGGCGATAAGAGAGCCAATGTATGGTTGGATGATGAGCTAGCAAAGGAAAACGGTAAGAGAGAAGGGAAGCCGATGTCTATTTTGGGTGTGTTTAGTTTCAGGGGTGTAAAAATTTGAAAGTATACGGACATACATTTGAAGTATTAAACGTAGACTAATAACCAAACAAATTACAGATTCCGCCTGTAAACTGCGAGACAAATCTTTTGAGCCTAATTAATCCGTTATTAGTAAATGTTTACTGCAGCATCATATTGTCAAATCATGGCACAATTAGGTTCAAAAGATTCATCTCGTAATTTACACGCAAACTGTGCAATTGATTTTTTTTCCACATTTAATACTTCATATATATGTCCAAAGATTTGATGTGACATTTTTGACCAAATTTTTTTTATCTAAACACGGTCTTTGTAGCCAGGCTACACACGTGCACCAAGAAAAATGGAGCCCACTGGAGATGACAGCCAGAGTAGGGAAAGCAGGAGATAGATAAAGTGTTGGGTCCCACGTGCATAAAAGTAATAATTTATGATATTTAAGACTTAATAATGGTGGAGCTCATTATTGTATAGGTTTAACTCTACGTATGGTTATATATGATGTGGAGATGCCACGTAGGCTAGTGCAGCTAACAACGGATGATTCTATTGACCTTGCTCTTATTGTGCTTAGAGTAAGTTTAATAATATAGCCAACTATTAGCTCCAATCATCTATAGCTAATCTAATAGCTTATTCATACAATAGTTATCTATAAACATATACTACATCATTAATATATGGTCTCACCTCTCATACATAACCTGCTATTTTACTCGCTCTTACCAAGGGTTGCTCTGTGATAATTCCACCTCAGCATGAGTTGTTGTTGTTGTTGTTTTAAACTACTCCAGCTTGCAGCCTCACACGGTCGTACCCATGAAATATGAGTAACATAAGCTTTTTCGCTGGCACATCTATCTAACATATAGTCATACACAGGCGATCGAGAAGTAGTGTATTTTTCACCACACCAGCTAAAGGTTACTAGAGCTAATAGCAAATCACAAGGCCTCCAGCTAGACAGACAGCAATATACCACCACTCCAAATCTCATGGCCTTGGGATGTGAGATCCAAATCTCATGTTGTAGTAGTACACTTGTACTCGTACAGGCTACAGCCAACGAGGAGAGCAGGTTCCAACTTTGCCTAAAAGAACCGTCAGGGGCAGCGACCTGTTTCCAGAGGGGTGGAGTACTACGCTAGCAATGTCTCTCTCTCTCGTTAACTTTAACATTTAAATCTTGTCCTAAAATGGAGTAACTTCTCGTATTAACCCACTTGTAAGAATTTCCCATTCTATTTAATTTCTCCACCTATTTTCTCATCTCAAGTATTCATAACTTTCCATCATTCAACTCTTCCCCTCTATCTTCTTAATTGCTAAAAAGAACCTAAAAGTAGCTACTCCATGTTTTCTTTATCACATATTTGTAATTTTAAAATTTCCATGGATTCAAACTTACTAGTACTAGCCATTGGTCAGATGGAGTACTAAGCACTGGTTAGACGGTAAAACGTACGGAAAGGCACAATACTGACTTACGTTGGCATAGCTTCCAAACAGAACATCGATATCTTATGTTGCATTTAGGTTTCATCTTGACAGTTTTTTCAACTCATGCAATATTCCGTAATTTATATAAAAAAATATGTTCTGTCTTATGAAATTACATTGATAAACCAAAAAAAAAGAAGAATTCCTGCGCATAGTGTTCTCTCTTTTGCTTTATACATATACATATATATATAAATTTCGTTTGTGGTGCATGCATGCTTGTACAGGACATGTATATGACCAGGTCGTCCTACACTACTGCGCATGCATGCACCCTACACGAATACGAGTATATCGCTAGTGGAGTAGGGGTACATGCTTTTGCTTTTAGGGAGAAAAATCGACCTGCGCTTGTGAGTTCTCAAAAAGAAAAAGAAGACCACCTGCGCTTGTGCAGGGTGTGCTGTACACAATGCGCTGTTTGGACGCATGCGTTGCGTGTGCAGGTGCGTGGACCGCAGTGCCCGTTCATCTCTCTCTCTCTGGAAGCAAAGAGTAGTCCTACACATCACAAGAAGTGATACGGCCGGCCGGCCGGGGGTATATATGACTTGCATCGTTCCTTCCAAAAGTCACCTTCATTGACCCGTCAACTCAACTTTGAGTTTGCATCGTTCTTTCCGACGTGTCGAGTACTGCTCCGGTATACGAGAGTTGGAGTACTACATACGATTAAAAGCTATGCAATGCGATGTAGTACGTACATGTGAAAGGTGAGCGTGTGCGTACGTGTCCCCTTGCATATATTGGTGAGACACGTTTGTGGGCTTGTGGCTATATGGGGTTTTACAAACCGATGGAGAAAGAGGCAAAGCAGCATTGGAAAAATATATACTTCTACTGGCGTGCAGTGCATGCAGAGGTGAGATATTTGCACTACTATACGGAGCGAGGCTGGCGAGGGGACAGTTGCACGACGTACGTCCGGCCATCCAAATGTTACTGTACTACTACTCCCTCCGTATACTATATTTTAATTTTAATGTATGATACCGTTTGAGCTTTTTGACGAACGCTTGACTATTAGTTTTATTTAAATTTTTTGTGCAAATATAAAAATATTTATGTCATGCTTAAAGAACATTTGATAATGAATCAAGTCACAATAAAATAAATGGCAATTACATTAATATTTTAGTAAGATGAATAATCAAACGTTAGACAAAAAATTTAACAGTGTTATATATTGAAATTGAAATATGGAGGTAGTACTATAGTATTATACTTCACGGTTTTGTGGTGGTAGCTAGTGCTTTTCTAGAAAGCTAGCTCTGGTAAAAAATAATTACACACACACTCCATCTGTCCGTTTAAGTACATATATGTTGATAATTGAAATTAAGAACTCTGCTGCTATACGTATATACTCCACACAGCTGATGATGCGTTAAGGCTGAAACGTACTCCTATGTTCCCACCGTTAAGACAAAAACAGTACTGCCATTTTGATCTGAGATGAAAATAAATACAGTACTCCGGGCACTCCACTAGCTAGTAGTTGCACGGACAAGGGCATCGATCGATCACCGTAGACAGATTTTCACTATAAATAACCGGATATAGATATTTTCTTACTTATAGAGCCAGACCGTGCTTTATATAATCCACCTCAGTGATCGACCTAGCTAGCCAATCAATTAACCATGTAGTACCAGTGTACTTGATTGATTAGTCTTGGGCGGCACCTTTAATTTGATCGAGTTAGATACTACTACTGTATTACTGACTGCCTGTACTAATTACTCTTAATCACTACTAGTAGTTCATAATTTTATGCTAGTAATCATGTGTCAACGGTAACACATGATGGTCTACGTACCATGCTTACATGAGCGATCAAAGTATTATATATATATATATATATATATATATATATATATATATATATATATATATATATATATATATATATATATATATATATATATATATATATATATATATATATATATCCGTTTATTCTAAAATAAGCTTATTCTTAGAGTAATGCATTCGTGTTTGTAAAAGTACTAGTAAATAATTATTATATTGGGATTTGATAAAGTAAAAGGTATTTTAGTCTCTTTTTTTTTTTTTTACTTTTGCACTAGTATGTGTGTCATAAGTGAAAAATAAATTTAGTTTTGGACGGCCGGAGGTATAGGATATCGTACGGACAAGCAAGCAGAAAAGCATGCATCCACAGCCATCGCAATTACATTAAGCTAGCAAACTCCAAGACTCCGGTTTAGGGTTTTGTACACTTGCAAAGAGGGGGTGTGTGTATATATATAAAAGCTTCCTCCCATGCCCACGCGACCTCTCCAACCCAACCAAGGAACCCATTCCGACCCTCTGGTCTCTTAGCTTGTCGCCGCCGGAGGGGGAGGGGGACAAGGGAGGATGTCCCTATCTACTCTCCGCCTCCGCCCGACGGCCGGCGCCCGCGGGCACCAGCACCCACTGCTCTCCCGGCGCCGAGAGGGACGAGATGGAGGTCCAACCGGGACGCCGGCGGCGCATCACTCCCTGCGGTCTCCTCCTCCCGATGGCCACGAAGGTGCGCTCGTCTCCAATCAAGCGTACTCGCCGGATGTGGTCCGGCAACCAGCCGCCGGCCGCCAAGACGCTGCAGCTGCAGCGGTGGTCTTCGAGGCTTCCTCGGTGCCTTCTCCTCGTGAGGGCGCTGACACCACCGCTGCGCCGGTCTCCATACGGGGACCATCGCCGTTGACGGCTTTGGTTTCCCATGAGGTGGGGGAGCAGGAAGCCTTCTTGGAGGTGGAGCCCGCTTCGTGTTCGTCTACGCTCCCCGCGCCATTCACCACCTTCTGCACCATCGAGGTTGATCCCCAGATGGAACTCAAGGACACCGCCCTGCCCTCGCCTTCTTCGAATATCAACACCGTCACCAGCAACACGATGAACAGCACAATCCAGTGCGAGGTAAATTTGTCTACTCTTCTTCCCCCACCTAAATCCCAATAAACCCTCAATCGATCTTTCTACTGTTTCCGCGAATCTGTATTATTAGGTGCGTTAATTGTTTCCGCGGATCTGTATTGTTGGGTGGGTTTTTCATGTGGTTGCATGGAATCCTCAGTTTTTTTTTCTTTTTAAACAAATGATCATTTGTGATTTTGCAAATTTGGAATAACACAATTTTTTTTATTTCAATTTTCAAGAGGGTTAAGGAGGAAAGGAATGCTATTTCAGATCATCCTCTTGTCAACAATAAGGGGGGTGAAAACACTATGGTAACCATGTCTTTACCTCTTTCGCGTTCTTCCATAATGAAAACATTTTGCTTCTTCTTATTTATGTTCGTTTTATCTGTTTGTGAAGGGAGAGTAAAACCAAGTCAATACACAATATATACGTGGACTTTTTGCATTTCAAGGAGAAGGTCCATGTGTCTGATCACAGTGCTACTGTGCGAGTGGCAATTGATAATGCCCTCCAACTGAGGAATTGCACAAATCTGGACTATTATGCTGTATATGATAACAAGCTAGTCAACAACGAACTATCCCTAGAGTCAGCTGGCGTCTGCAACAATTCAACCATCTCAACTATCTCAGTTAGACCACGGATTCGTGGAGGGTAAAAACACTTCCTGTTTCTTTACTATTGTTCTATTATGTTTACCATTGTTATGTTACTGACTGCTGTTGAATTGGTATGTTCTGTTTATTATTTTTATATACATGTTGTGTGAATCTTTGACACACAGAGCAAAACTTTATTATGCTGTTCTGTTTTCTTACTATATGTGTTGTCATTGCTAGGCTATTATCATTTGATTCCTATCTTGCTGCAATCAAGGACCACTTACTAGTTACAAGAGTTCTCCCCCAGAAGTTATGGCATTGGGATCAAGGATATGATCATTTCGTTGTTGAATTATCTCCTGTTGGTCTTAGAGCACTCAGGTTATTATTTGAACTGATTGAAAGGATGCATTTAAATGGAATGTCTCTTGACGGGAAGTTTGGGTTGGGAGATATTATGTACAACTCTGAGTTTGATAGATTGCAATTCAGTTCTTCAGTCAACTTCGTTCAGTACCGTGGTCCGGAACTTTTCAATGCAGAGTTTTGTCAGAATGATATGTTCAACATCGCTAGTATTCTTCTAGAGCACTTCAGGTGGAAGCATCCAACGGATGGAAATGAGTACCTTCCAGTTTATATGGACCAACTGGTGAAGTATATTTACAATATGGACAGCAACTGTGGAAGAACCAGGAAAGGCAGGTCAGTCATTTTTAATCACTGTTGCATGATGACAGCAACTGAGAGGGCTGCTCTCATCCAAAGTTTGAGAGACTACGAGCGTGGTCTGGAATCGTTCGCTTGGTTTGCATTAAGAACAGCTCTTCCAAATGAGAAGGAAGAGTGGTTCAAGCAAATGAAAATTGGTTACTCCACATATCAGGTTCTGTACTATTCCAGGATCAATCAATCTGGTGAGCGGGTGCTACTTAAACAGTACCTTCCATTGTGCCCTCTATCTCATCTGGATTTCTCAAGGTGTTTCATCGTTCACGCTATTAAATCTGGCGAGGTAAGTACAAGCTGAGTTCCTTTTCCTTTGTCTAAACTAGTAACCAGTGACTCAGTGAGTATTCTTCCCCTGTTTTGCCTCCTTACTATTTCTGAGTAGGACTCTCTCCGTTCTATTTTAAGTATAGCTAGTTTTTGTGTTCAATTTTAATCACCCGTCTTATTTAAAATTATTTTAAAAAAATAAAAAACATAAGTTGCTCATAAATACTACTACTAAGTATACTCCACTGTATATGTCTAATCATTTCTGAGTAGTTTAATCATCTTTATCCTAGTTGAGTTCTTGCTGACTGGTACTACTACTAGTAGTACTCTTACATATTTAATCATCCGTCTGTACTAGGCTATGTCCCTGTTGAGTTCTTTTTTACAGTATTGTGTACTTTTGCTTAAAGAGCTTATTTGGAACCAAGGAATCTTGTAGGAATTTCAAAGGATTAAGATTCCTATGATTTCCCTACAGAACATCCAAATACATCTTTTACCAAATTGCAGTGTTTTCACTTCCTGTAGTCTTCGTCTAGGCATGAGTGCATGACACTCTATTCCTGTGCCTTTTTATTCATATGTTTTCTTAATATCGCTTTCAAAAAGGAGGCCTAAATGAGGTTCTCATGTTTGTTACTACAATAGTACATTAGTACTGGCTACTGGTGCTACTACTACTTCTACTCCTAGCTAGGAACACATTGCTAAATTATTCTTTCATTCAACTCTGCTTTGTTTAATCAAATATAATCCGTATTTTTTAGTATAGCAGTTCTAACTACTATTCCTATCTTCTTGTTAGGATTCTATGGAGCAAGCGGAGAACTATCTTCCAATCGTGGACCCACTGTTTCTTCCATACCTGTTGGAGAGAATAACGAACATGTACAACCAGACACAGCTAGCAGCCGACGCGTTGGACATTGATAATATTTTGGGCTGGAGAAGAAAGTTCGACCATAAAGACGCCGATGCTTAAGTTTCCTGGGAGAAGAGCGCATGTAACAGATTTTGCTACTGTGTTTACTTTTTTTTTCCCCTTAAATCTCATAAAAGCTATGCTCTTCCTACCCGCGTGTCTGCCCATTGGTGCTATATATGGTGCTGGAACTTATCTACTTGAATTAATTGCAATCTTACTACTGTGTCTATTCATTCGTGCTATGGTGCTGGAACTTATTTACTTTGCTGTGTCTAGTTCTTTGGCCAATTTTTTAAAAAATATACGGACACATATCAGTATTAAACGTAAACTAATAACAAAACAAATTACAGATTCCGTCTGTAAATTGCGAGACGAATTTAATAAGTCTAATAAATCCATCATTAAAATCATGGCGCAATTAGGCTCAAAATATTCGTCTCGCAATTTACATACAAACTGTGTAATTGATTTTTTTTGTCAATATATAATGCTCTATACATATGTCTAAACATTTGATGTGATGAAATTTTTAGAAGCTTGAAGGGACTAAACACGGCCTTTGTCATTGTCATCCATTTATTCGTACTCCTCTCTTTTTTGATATTTTGAAGAAGTCTAAAACTTGTTTCCCAGCAACTGCCTAAGAGTAAACATTTCACAAAGCAAATCTAGGGCAGTTAGCGCTGCGACGGCGGTGTGGCGGTGGGCATGGTGATGTGCAGCATGATATTTTCCCTGATCAAGCACTGAACCGAATACCTCCGCAGTCAGCATCTGCGCCACCTCCCATCGAATCGCCATCCTCAAGTCTGGGTCTGGGCTTATACCGCCGGCCGTGCGACGTCGGCAGTGCCACGGTAGCATGTGTTCCACGGGCAAGTACGGGACCCACCGCCATAAACTTTATGAGATCGTAAAGCACATTTCCTACCCTAAAAGCTAGCTATTAAGGTGAGGGGTTCCTCTATTTATATATGGGTTAATTAAACCCATACCATTATAATTTTGCTCGTTTTGAAATGAGAGAATCCACTCAGTACCACTGAATTTTCACCACTTCTACAATCTACCACTGACTTTGTTAAGTTGAATAATATGTCATCGTGTTTTCTTGAACCTCTATTGCGTGCCATCGCTGTCCATGAGCCGTTAGTTGGCACCCGTTTGATGAAGTGAAATTTTTTTAATGACTAAAATACCCTTTGACTAACATACACTAGCACTTCTTGACTGAAAACCCTAGACGTGCACCCCAAAACAATATGCCCAGTGTGAGGCGGCGCCGACTCCATTGATGAAACGCCGGCCGCCCAAGTCACCGACGCGCCGTCGGCCGCCCCAGTTCCCCACGCGCGGCCGAACGCCCGGCTCCCCATCGACGACGCGCGGTCGAGCGCAGGGCTTCGCATCGACGCGCGGCGGCGGCCGGTCGCTGGGCTCCCCGTCGACGCGCGGCCGGGCGCAGGGCTTCCCATTAACACATGGCGCATACTCCGGCGCCGCCACGGCCGCGTGTGGCTGTTCCGATGTACCTGCGGATGGATTAGCTCGCCGAGTTATCTGGATAACGGGAATCATCCATTTTAATAGGAGTTTTTTTTACTGTCCAGCAGGTTGGGGCGGTACCAAATCGTAGCCATTGATTGGATCAGATCCAACGGCTGTCATCCATCGGTACCGCCAGGTACTTGGGATGGTACCGCATCAGGGTAGACAGGTGGAAGGGTAAGGTCGTCTTTTCGCATCAACAAACCGTGGAGCGACAGGAGCTGCCGCCGATCTGGCCCCGTCCTTGCCGCCCTCTCCTCGTCTCCGCGCGACGCCCTCGGCACCCCGCGCAGGCAAGCATGCCGAAGCCATGGGGGCCTCCTCCCGTCTCCTCCCTGCATCGTGATGGGGAGGCCACCAAATCTAAGCTGAAGCAGGCCGACGACCCCCCCCCCCCCCCCCTCTCCCCTTCCCCTCCTCCCAACACCGATGATGACCACTGGCATCGCGACTCCGGCAACTGGCGCTACAAGGGACGAAGCAGGGAAGATGAAGCTGCCCCGTCGCCCTTAGGGGAGGACCTCCTCCTTGCCGTGATGGGTCAGCCTACGCGCTGCAGCTTCCTCAATCCTTCCTGGATGTTCAGCAGAATGCCCAGGTTAGAATATGAGTAATTCCTTGTACTATGAAACTTGCCTTAGATTCTACATACTAGAGTCTTATGTATTTCCTGGACTTGAAGCACTAGATTACGTGGATGTATAAACAACTCTGTATTCGTAATTTGATGTTAGATATGTCTAGGATGTACTACATATCCTGGATAGCTGAATATACGAGAAGTCGTCTTCATAATATACAATTGAAGAAACAGGACATTTGATACGCAATTAAATAAACAGGGTTTTGATGCCTGCATATACTTTTGATTGGTACTACTAGTTTGTGGGGTTATTATGTTGTTCAGAAATTTAGTGCTTTGTTCTGTCTAAAGAAGTTGATCGACAGTGGTTTCTTTGCATTGTCAAAAATATCCAATGAATAATTTACTCACAGGTTTTAAAGCTATTTGAGTACATGTGGTTCTTCTGCCCTGGCATGGTGCTATATGCCTGTTTTACACTACCTTGGATTCCAACCTTTCTGAGTGTTGATTATTTGCAGGTTTTGGAGATATCAAGAAATCAGTCTCATTTTATTGAAAACGATTAAAGCCTCATCTGAACCAAATCTTGCCAAAATGTGGGCTAGATCACTTTACATTTTGTTATCATAGTGGAGCACTCAAGCTGCCTTTGGGATGATTTAAGCCGAGTATCTTGGGAGGCTGCGGTCTATGGGTGTTTGTAAACTGTGATGTGATGTGAAACTATTTGTTGTATATGTGTGAATTGTGTTGTGAGCAACATTTTTGTAAATTGATTTTGCCGTGAATACAGGGGAGGTTATGCTGAAGTTTGTTGGTTTTTTTTTTTTGTAATTTTGCACATAAGGTGTTCTATGAAATGCCCATGAGGAATGTCTGTCCAAATTATGTGTATATAGGATCTTGATGAGGTGGTCTCTTGTTTCGTTTGCATTGTCAGAAATAACATCCTGTCCTCCAAATTCTCAAGAAATTTGATAACAACAATTCCCTTGATTTAGTACTTCATAACTTAAGTTGAATGACAAAGTTGCCAGGAAGGGTTGCTATGTAAGTCCCATCTAGACATCTAGTCATCTTGCCACACATTGCAAAACTTTCATGTTTGCACAAGCAGCCTGTTGAGCTTGGTAACTGAGAAATTGCAGACACCAATGTCCTTAACCAGCCATCTGTCACAATTCTCTACATTTCACAATATGCAGCTGAGCGCATACGTTCTCTACTTTGCATCAACAAAGTATGTACATGACACACGTTCATAAGTTTCATAGCATAATAGTGGCAAACAATATATAATCCTCTATCCAACAATACAGCTTCCCACACATGGAAATCAAACATTAAAATTATGATCAAACTCTAGATTCAACTTCCACCGGTGCAAAGAAACGCTTCATACTTCTCATACACTTCATAATTGTCTCTCATTTCATGACCCATACAAAATCTGCAAAAAGAAAACACAGAATACTTAGAAATCATCTAAAATGAATAAACAGACTGCTACCTTAGCTCTTACTTATAACAAAAAAAATTTTAGATCACAAGAAAATCCCATACCTGGGGAGAAACCCTAAACTGGTAGGGGGCCTGGGCTGCGCCGATGGCAGTGGGGGAGGTACTTGCTTGAGCCGTCGAGAGAGGGGGGGGGGGATGGGGGACGTAGAATGCCACGGCACCGTCGCTCCTGAATGCGGCGGCGCTACTGGTGACGGAGCTCGCCGGTGGTTCCGCTGCCGCAGACGGCAGATAGATGGGAAAAAAATGGGCACCGACGGGGGCGTGGATGCGGGGCGAGTGCACCGTGAGATGGGAAAAAATTGGCACCAGCAGGGCATGGATGCGGGGCGACAGATGAGAAAGAGGCGGCGCGCGGAGGGAGGAAAGAAAGCGAGAAAGCGGCGGCGCGACTCCAGGGAGATGGTTCCACTTCTCTTCTCTGTTTTCCAACCATACCCCCCCCCCCCCCACGATGGACAGCTAGATTTGATTTTGTACCTCCCGGTACGATATGTAGGACGGGAGAAAATCTCTTTTAATAGAGCTCGATCGTTTCTACCTCCGGTGTATGCGACCGCGTCGCCATACGGTCCTGCGTCATCCTTCCGTCACCAGTTTCTTGCCGATGAGGAAGTGACATCACGCGTATACGCTCCCGATATATGCGGCCGTATATATATACGCTGGGATATAGCAGATGACCAACGTACGCAACTGCTGGCCATCGGCCCATATGCACGCAGCCCACACGAGCTGCTTGTATGTTTTCCAATTGGTCTGTCTTTCTCCCTTGACAAAAAAATACCATGTACAATGAGTTATGGGCAAATATGTTTTTTTACAGCTTTAACAGATGTCCAACCAACGGCTTGTGGACGGCGATGGCACACAGTAAAGGTTTAAGAAAACACGATGACATATTATTATATTTACTTCTGACCAAACTACCCTCGTCTCCCCCCCCCCCCCCCCCCCCACCCCATCCTCTTCTTTGTTCATCTTCCTCTCTCTCTCCTCTCGTCCCCTGTAATGCTTTTGTGGCTGCCGGTCACCACCCTCCACTGCTAACCGCACATCCCCATGCCACGGAGCCGCCGCCTCTCCATCATCCGCCACCCTATCGAGCTCGCCGGAGTTGGTCATAAATCCGGTCGTCCTCTTCCTGGGCGTCGGCGTCGGCGCCGGCGCCGGTTACCTACCGAGGCGGCGGCGGCCGCCTGGCCCCAGCCTTGCCAAGGTCGAGGTGCTCTACAGTCTACACCAAGGGGGTCTACACCGTGACCTCCATCTCCGTCAATGACGTGTTCCTGATGCGGGCCTGAAAGGAGAGCATTGGCGTTGGCGATGAGGTGCTCCTTCTCTTCGATGGGCGTCAAGCTTGACCTCTCCAACAAATTGGCTAGGCTCGGCATGCAGTCCCGCCGCTACGTGCTCCCGACCTCCACAGCATGCGCATGGTGTGGTTCGCCGGAGCTGGCCTGACATCACCTACTTGATGCGCAGCCAGCAATGCCGATGGTGCACAGCCATCTGCCCCCGCCTCCGCGAGGATGAGAGCTATAACAAGAAGGAGATGGGCAACGGAAATGATCATTGCTGCTAGCTGCTCGTTGGATTCTTGATTGGAGATTTGGAGAAAGCTTACTCGCTGATAGCTTATGTCGCCAAGATTCAGAAAAGGAGAAGAGAGGGGGAATGAACAAGACATGGGTAAATTGGTCTAAAAAAATTGGGAAATGCATTGAAAGAATAAGTAGTGGCATGCCTGGAATACCTGAGAAATTGTACTGGAGTGGTTTCAATTTGATGAATTATAATGTTATATTTCAAAACCGAAGTAATTTCAATGGTATCAATCCAATTAACCCCCATATATACTAGGTCCCTTACCCTTCCACAACCAATATGAAACTATTCAACAATCTCCCCCTTCACACATGGGTGCCCACTTCCACAACCAATGTGGGACTATTCAACAAACTCTCCCCTTCACATCACACCGTTTCCTCACGATCCCTCAGGTATACGAGTCCCGACATGGGTGTCCCTTAGCCGTTCACCGCCCCTTCACCGTCTCCCTATGGTCCATTAGGTATACGTGCGCTACAGGCATTCACGGTCCATCAGGCCTTCACACACTATGTCAGGCACCCACGGTACATCAGGCCTTCACACACTATATCCCTCAGCCGCTCACTGCCCCTTCATCGTTTCCCCACACTATGTCCCTTAGCCGTTTACCGCCCCTTCACCGTTTCCCCCACAGTCCCTCAGATCATATACTATGCCCTTGGGCTAAAGATATTGAACTAATCAGGCTCTAATACTAATTGTAGAATAGTAAATGGCTTTTTTCACCTCCAAAAGCTAGCCATTAATGTGAGGGGCTCCTCCATTCATATATACTACCTCCATATTTTAATGTATAACGCCGTTGACTTTTTATCCAACGTTTGACTATTCGTTTTATTCAAAAAATTTTATGTGATTATCATTTATTTTATTATGACTTGATTCGTCATCAAATATTCTTTAAGCATAACATAAATATTTTCATATTTACACAAAAAATTTGAATAAAATGAATAGTAAAACGTTAGTCGAAAAGTCAACGACGTCATACAATAAAATAGGAAGTATATATTAGGTCTTTTCCCTTTCTATAACAACTAATGTGAGACTTTTTAATAGATGCCATGACAGCGCCCGTCACTAGCCACCAAGAAGAGCCACAGGAGGAGCTGCGGCTGCCGGTCCCTGTAGTAAAGACGTACATACGATCTATCGACTCCGAGGGGGGGTTTTTTTTTTTTTTGGGTTAATTTGCCACTTCGCCTAGGATCCAGACAATAAAAAGGTAATCGACAGATCAATAAAAAGGTAATTACCTAGGGACATGTCGGCAACGGCGAACTCTTTTTTTCGCCGGGCCAGTTAACAAGGCAACGGCCAACTCTATGTAAGTGTATAGGCAACAACTTGCTAGTTCCTTTCCATCGATCCGGCAGTTCTCACCTCCGTGGTCGGGAGCTGCTGATCCTTTTTCTCAAGTGGTCAAAACACGTTTTCACAGGCAGCAAAACCTTCCGCCTATATTTAAACGACGGTAAAAATCCCTAATTTTCACATGCAGCAGTTCGGATCTTCGCAGGCGTTGCCAAGTGCCAGTAGCCCTGCCTGCAAAAATACCCTCGATGTCAAAAAAAAAAAAATTCCTTCCAACCCCACCCCTCTATAGGGTTTCAAATCACAAATTCTCATCCAAGAAACAAAAGTATTGGATTCAAATCCACAACAAGTTAACAACAATGAACATCTAAACTTAAGAAAAAAAACATGTCGTCGTCACCGGCGAACTCCTCCATTGCATGGGGTGGCCGCTGCCGCCGCCTCCCTCCCTCCTCGGCCGGATCTGGAAGGGGATGGTTGGGGCAGCGAGCCCGTGCGTGCCGCCGACACCCCTCCCCTCTGCCAGATCTGGGAGGGGAGGGGTCGAGGGGAGGGGCAGCAACGCGGTAGTCGTCGTCGTCGTTGCTCGTAGGCGCCGTCGCCACCGTCCTCCGCCCGCGCCGCCGCCGACACCCCTCCCCTCCACCGGATCTGGGAGGGGAGGGGTCGAGGGGAGGGGCAGCGACGCGGTAGTCATCGTCGTCGCTCGTAGGCGTTGTCGCCAACGCCGGCCACCTCCGCCCCCGCCGCCGCCGTAGCCCTCCACCCGCGCCTCCGCCGGCTCCCTCCGCCCGCGCTGCCGCCGACCTTTTCACCGCCCGCGCCACCGCCGACGCCCTCCGCCGGAAGGAAGGGGAGGGGAGGGAACCGGCCGGATGAAACGAGAGAGAGAGAGAGAGGGGGGGAGGGAATGAGTGGTGGGGAGAGGATTGGTTGTATGCTTGCATTTACTCCTTGATTTTGTAACATCTAAAATGATTTAATTTTTTTCTTAGCCTTATAGTGATAAAAGTAATAGGTATAACTTTTGTGGATGGAAGGAGTACATTGTATCTGGTATTATGGTTCAGTGACACGATTCAAACTCGACGTTAAGTGCTTGTTCTCCAACTCGTGTCTTTCAAAAGGTGGTTGTTCTCCTACTTGTGTCTTTTCAAATGGGTTTCTCAAGCAGGACAATCATGTTGGTAGTTTGAATCTGCTCTTTTGCTGTGCTCCTGATATTTAGCACTTTACCCTATTTGAGTTGTGCAATTTGTGCTTGATATCTGTAACTATTACTACTTTTCCATTTAGCAATGGTATTTTCTATTTTCCTACGGTCCTCTCTATTATGTCAACGAAAGTAGGTGCATATCTACACACAGAGGTTTCTATGGCCAAAATCAGAAATTATCTTTTTACCATTGAGTTGTTTATCATGTTTGAAACAACAACCCAGAAGGCCGCCACAAACTTATTTGCATAAACTATTTCACGCATCTGGGGTATCGGCTTAAAGGTTGGATTGCATGAGCTTGTGTTTCTACTCCTGCAACTGGAAGGTGATTTCCCCAGTTCCCCCGATTCATTGCAAAGCCATGTGTTATGTCCTAACATTCAGAATGTATTGTCTGGTGGTTAATTTTTAGTCCTGGTAGAAATTAGGGGAAACTAATATGTTCCCTACTGGTCACTGATCTCCTTACATCTATAAAAGTGTATTTGTATTATTTGTTATTGACCTAAGGCTGTTTTAAATGAATGTCGTCTATATATTGTTAAACTGAATTGCCTCTCTCACATGAAAGCTTACAATTTTTATTGTGCACTACTCTGCAGCAACTGAATTTTTATGGTGATTAGATATGTGATAATACAAGTACACTTCTCATTTTATCATCTCCAATGTATTTTTTTTCCTTGGATTGTCTTTAGATATGTCAGCAATCATGCATGTGCTCATGAAGGTTGTATCTCTGGGAGAAGCATTTGCTTATTTGTTCATGCCTATGGTTTCCCTGAAAGGACCTGTAGCCAAGCTTATCGGTTTGGATTTTAAAACCATGGTTGAAATGAAATGATTTTTACAAATGAATTCTATGAATCATATGGATGTTCCATGCTTTCCTAACAAAGTGTTATGTATTTTCCAGTTTAGTCATGCATGATTATCTACAGAACTTTGTCACAAAGGCATCAACATGTCTTTTTAATTTTTCCTATGTGGTTTTTGGTTGTCCTTTATTCTTCAAGAAAAATATTATAAATGATTTGATATGTTAACGTAACCTATGTATTTTTTTTCAAGGAATGGGAATCAAAGAACACTTTATATCAAATATTAACATCAGTGATCACACATTAGTTTCTCTTATTTTTAATTTTTACATCTCCTGCTAGAGGATATAGAGTTGTGATTTGTGGCATGGATCCTCTGTGCTGTGAATCCAAGTCATGGATGGAGACAACAAATGTGGAAAACTTATCCAAAGGGCCGAGTCAAACTTTTTATCAAGTAAATGCTGCTTAACTTATGCCGATTTAAATAGTTCCTTAGTGTCCATAGTTCATACAAATCTCATTTCCTTCTTCACGTAGCATCAACTATAACTTTCTCAACATTGATGGCGATTATGTAATAATACCAACCAGTTCTTGTTCTTAATTTGCAAGGTCACTTGTGGAGTTGAGGTATTCATCATTGCCTTTTCCCCTTCCCTTTCGGCCCTGTTCAGTATAATCAGGTCCTTCATGATGTAATTTTATTAGCCTGCGATTGGCAGTTACTCTATGGTACTAATGCTTTCTTGTCGACAATAGTTCCATGCACACTGATGTGTTTGCAGGGTTTACAGTCTATTGAGAATTGAGATGTTTAGTGTAATCCTTTGTGACTCATTGACAAAACCATGTAGGTCCTTGTTGATGTATACGGTGATCCAGAACTCCTTGTTGCATATGGTACAGTTTGAAAAATACTAACTTTTCCTTACTAAATTCTTACTAACACTGACGTGTCATGCTAGGAGTGCATCTAGATTTTTTATAACTACCATCTACTTGAATCAAACTGTTGTTGAGATGATTGTTAGTATAAATTTAGTAAGAAAAAATTAATACGTGTAGCAGTTTCTTTTCCTTTTTGCACACTTATAGTTCGTGAGGCAGTTGATTTTGACCTTCCTTTTCACTGAAAAAAATATTTCCTTTTATGTTGTTTTAAATTCTATGTGCAAACTCAGATTTATTGTGACTTTATCTTTATCTTTGCTGTTATTAAAGAGGCCTCACCAGGCTATTGTTGAAAAAAAATCACCAAAGACAGCTCACTATATTTTTACTCCTACCCTAAAAAATATAAAACCAGCAACTTCTCTACTCATTCTCAGTTTATAAATTACCCTTTGCTAAGCCCTTTGCTAAGTGAAAATGAACAACTATGTGTTGATTCCACTATTATGGTAGGCGTTGACCACTGGTGAAAATCCTATCTTGCGATTTGCAACTTTTAATGAGCATTCTTGTTTTCTGTAAAATGGCAGAAGAAGGCAAGATAGTATGCCATTCAGTAATAAAATGATCAAATCCATCTTCATTTACTTCTTTTATGTTTATGATGTGACAATTTGAGACATGTTTATGTCAATATAAATTTAGCTGCAGAAGAAAATCTTGCATAAGCTGAAGTATCAGAGAAAGTGAGTTCCAGTTCTTCAATTGCTTGGTGGTTTTCATTTTTGGTCAAACTGAACTTATGTTGTCTCCATTTGTAAATACAGAGCAGATCTGATCGTTCCATTAATTTAATTTCTGTTTTTCGGTAAGGAGTGAGGATAGAGCTGGGGACTTCGTTCTTATCAAACAACTTCATGGGAGGTATAACCTGCTATGTTATGAAGTTTCTGGGATGAAAATGATGATGATGATGGCAGTCCAGATAGGTGAAAGGTGAGGTCACATAAGGTGATTCTTAATAGGTCCATCTTTTACAAACATGGCACATTCTCATCTCAAGAAATTTTACTAAGATTGCATGCCGATCATCAGTGCTAAGATAGCTTGCAGTGCAGATAAAGTTTCCACCACTAACATAGTGCTTAGAGAAAGATAAGAAGAGAACTACAAATATCCGATTACATCTAATAATATAGATAAATTGCATGTGTTTTCTCATTGCCGTTCCATGTGCTTCTTTTTTTGCCAATCAGAACCTACAAACAAGACATGAATACATTTATTAATCACAAATTCAACAATTGTAAAAACAGAAAGCAGTTTACCGGAAGAAGTTGGAGCCCAGCATACGCGGCAGCATGACACCATACAACCCAGGCAGCTGATCGCCAAAGTCAGTAGGGAGCAAACAAGCGGAGATTACGTAGCCCTTGGACATGTCAACAGTGACCATAATATTCTGATTCTCGAGCATTTCATTGCTGTTTATCATTCACGATAAGGAGATGGAGGCTGCCATCCTCCGTGCTCAGGATAGGACTCTGCGGTGCCATATTCGGCATCGGCTCCAGCATCGTTGCTCATATAGGAATCTTCTTGTAAAGCTGCGCGCATATGCCTCCAATGCTGAGGTCACGGTCTTTCCTCCACGACCAAGATTCCTGGGGTCTCAGGCTCCACATAGTCACCATCCGATCCTCGATAGGGGCAGTGCTGTCGCGGAGGTAGCCTTCAATGGTGACGAACTTGATGCTGTCTCCGACACACACGATAGAACGGTACATCTCTGGTGGATAGGAGTCAGAAAGCGGGCGGGTGGTGATGCCATCATTACAACAGCCCGGTGGCAGATCAACAAAGTAGAACGGCACAGAGCCGCTGTCATTGGAATTGGAGAACAAGTCGTAGTGTTGGCAGAAGAGGATTCCTTGATGCAAGTCAACCCACATAGCCAAGCCATCGAACGAGAACATCTTATTTGCAGAAAAGCCTCTCGTCACCACCTCTTTGGGGAAGATGACCGACTTGGTCATCCACAGACTGCAGTTGGTGCTGGACGATGGCGATGGATGAGCCAAAGATGACTGCTGCAGCGGACTCAGGCAGACACGATCTTCTATGTGCTGATCCATCCCCTTAATCGTCATGGCACGGCCTAGGAGGACGAGGTAATGTGCAACACCACAAGCGATTGGGAGAGGTTCCTTGGTGACAGCAGAAGACACTTTGTGGTGGTGAAAGGAGAATTGCAGGTCGGGGATCATGGTGATGGACGCGTCGGAGGCGTCGTAGACCAGGTAGAAGGATGAACACGCACACTTGAGGGAGTGGAACAAATCACCTCTGGGAAAGGCGACGGAGAGGACGATGACATGATTCTTGATAGCCAGCACCGCGGCGCAGACTTGGCCTCTCGTCCCAGCCCGCGCGGCTTTGCTCACGATGATGCACAGGGCGGAGACGACGCGCGCACCGAGCTTCACGCCCTCCACCACTGCCTCGCAGACGCCGTAGCCGGCCCTGCGATCGCATCTCAGGATGTTCCACCGGCGTAGCTCCTCCCCGTCGTCGATCTCGTCGACAACCACGACCTCCCGCGGCAGCACAGACCAGGAGGAGGGATACGAGGGGGGCATGGCACCGTCCAAGCGGAGACGATCAACCCCAGCCATGGCCGGCGATTCAGGCTGCGTAACCACCGCAGCCAAGGCACACGATTCAGGTTGTTGCGGAACGGCCAGCGATTCAAGTTGCGGATGATAAACCCAAGGCATGGCCGGGCGATTCTGGTGGGTTGATTCGTGGATCGGAAACCCTAGGGGTGTGTTTGGATAATGGGAAATGAAGAGTAGGATTGAGATTGGGAAATGAATGAAGGGTTAGGATTAAATGGAAGAAGGAGAATGAATGGTTAGGATTTAAAGATACCTTTCGATGGGTGGGAAATCATTTCCCAATCCCATTATCCAAACAATGCCTAGTAGATCGACCAAGGGGGGTCGAGGGTTTGATTTTGATTTTGATTTTGTAGCGGAGGAGGGGAAAGAAAGGGGATCAGAATCGGAGACCGGATACTATAGAGAGACTAGTGGACGACACTCCACTCTCCAATAAACACACCAGAGATTTTTCCTGGCCGGAAGCTAGGTGGGTTGGGTGGAAATGGGTTTATTGGACTAATGGTTAAGTCCGATTTACCCCCCCCCCCCCCTAAACTCTTGCCAAAGTACTATGATACCAGACATAACATCCCCTTGAACTATTCAATCCGGACACTTAACCCCCCCGCGACCAATTTCAACTAGTTTTACCCCTTTGGCCCTGACGTGGCACACCCATGTGGCAAATGATGTGGCAGTTACATAAAAATATCCCTCCCCTCCCTCTCCCCCGTGAAAATTTCCCCACCCAAACCCCTAACCCTAGCGGCACAGGTGGAGATGGGCGGCGCAGCAGCATGGTGAAGGGCGGTGCTGGGGCGTGGTGAAGGGCGACGTAGGCTAGGCTGTGCGGCGCGGCGCTGCGCAGGCACGACGCTCGCACGGCGGCAAGGCACAAGGACGGGATGGCGCACAGGTATGCCACAGAGCTCAAGCATGTCATGTCACTGATGCAAAGGTGCAGATGGAGGTCAATATTACTAGGCACAAGGAACAGATGGAAGCAATGGGGAAGCAAAAGGACGCTGGAAATGCTAATCTAGTTGCTAAAAATAATATATTAGAGAAGGAAAGATGTGTGCTTTTGTATGCATTAGTAGCATGTGTATTTGTAATTCTGGGGTTGTATTTGTAATTCTGGGGTTGTATGCATTAGTAGCATGTGTATTTTCAACCAGTAAACATATCATTTTCTTCACTTTTGAGGAGCTCTTCTTCCCTCGCCGCTGCTTGTGCCTCGCCACTGCGCTTGTGCCGTGCCGCCGCGCGTGTCTCCCGCCACCATGCGAGCGTCGTGCCAGCGCAGCGCCGCGCCGCTTGCGCCGCACAGCCTCGTCTGCGTCGCCCTTCACCACGCCCCAGCGCCGCCCAGCTCCACCTGCGCCGCTAGGGTTAGGGGTTTGGGTGAGGAATTTTTCACGACGGAGAGGGAGAGAGGGGAGGGGGAGGGATTTTTTTTAATTGCCACATCATTTGCCACATGGGTGTGCCACGCCGGACAAAAGGGGTAAAACAAGCCGAAATTGGTCACAGGGGGTTAAGTGTCCGGATTGAATAGTTCAAGGGGGTATTATGTCTGGTATCAT